>NW_023270323.1:3303929-3874996 GCF_011800145.1 Mirounga leonina
ACATACACACACACACACCCCTAGAAATTCCATTATGTCTGTAAGATGTATTCCAAGAAGTGGGATAACCTATTCAGAGGTGTGCAGAGATTTAATTTTTATTTTTATTGTCAATTTTTCTCTACCGTGATGCCAATTTACACTACAGCCAGTATATGCAAAGTCACATTTCCTCAACTCCTCATCAATCATACAATATATTTTAGCTAATCTGATGAGCAAAAATAAACTTACCCTCTTGGTTTACATTGTGTTTATTAAATTAATTGAGAAAGGGAGTAAACGTATTTTTGAAAGCAGTTTTCTAAGAGCACCATATAGACTACATGGCAGAGGTAAAGACTGTAGGCAGGAAAACATTTAGGAGGACTTTATATTAATAAAACTCAGAGATCATAAAGACTTAAAATGGGGCAGAAGAAGGTGCCTCTCTTTCACAAGTAAGTGCATCTCCAATAGCATGTTGATTCTGTGTCACCATTAATCATATCTAAGCATGATTTCGAAAGTATTTCTTGAAAAGAAAAAAAAGTTTTTTTCTTTTGGAGTTGGAATCATGCAGTACCTCCAAATTGTGTAATACATTTAAGGCATTACATATTCAGCTACTTAAATTTAAATGATGAATCCATTAATATGTTGCTTGAAATATAGACCATAGTCTTTGTCTTCCAAAGGATATTTTAATCAAAATATTAAAAATAAGCTAGAGTCTCATTCAAATAGTTAATTTCAGCTGCCTTTTGTTGTAATATATCATGAATTATCTCTCTGATGGATGGGCAGCCAAATGCAGATAAAATTAGCTTTGCAGTCATTCATTTTAAATTGCTCTTGAATCATTTGGAAGTAAATTCCATTTCAGAAGAATACGCTTCAGGTCTCAGACAAAGAGATAATAGTCCTATATTTTATGATATAAGCAATAATAGTTTAAGTCTTATGATTCAGAAATATAGAAACTTATGTATTAAGTTGATGAAAATTAAGCCTTGATACATAGCAATAAAACCAGCAACCTAAGCTTCCTAGATTGATGTTCATAGCATAATATTTTCCTGTCAAGATTTAGGTGGAATGAAAGTCTATAAAAATAATACATGGCACAAAGCTTTCTCTTCTTGTATATAAATGAAAAAACAAAGGCTATATGAGATAACAAAAAAGAAATATTGAGATTTACCTGATATCAAGATGAAAATGGTAATACCAATATTGAATAATGGTAGAAATGGAAAATTAAGTCAAATGTTACAGGAGGGTAAAATGAATAATAATATTATATCCAAACTGAAAAGGCAATTATAGTTTTAAGCTAATTGTGAATTCAATGTACAGAATAAAGCCAACTTCGGAAATTTTACTTCGTTAATTTGAACAAACTACATGCAGAAAACTTGTTTAGCGATTTTATTAATCAAGTCATATGGCCCAATTAGCATAATGCCATCTGTATCAGCATCTGGGATGTGCCTTTATACAACATATAATAATTTGGGATAACTGTGGCATGTTGCCAGAAATAAGTTCATTATCTGAAGTTGCTGTTCACAAATTGAGTTCCCATTATCTCCCTGAAGACTTCAGGACTCTTTGGATATTTATATTAAGAAATAAAATAATAATAGGATGCATTCACTGATCTCCCTGCTGAAAAAAAAAATTGTTCTTTTATAGTTTTTTGTAGCATGATCTTAATAGTATCAGAAAGCTGGTTTATTTAGATAGTAAAATGAATTGCATGCTAGCAACTGATCTCAGTAAATAGTCTACCAACTCAAGGTAGAATCTCAAACCTTGTTATCTCCATGTATTGAACTTTAAAATCTCAAACCATATTATATCCGTGTATTAAAGAGTCTTCTAGTGGCCTGAAAGATTTAGCCTCAGTGTGGCAGGGATATTACTTGTTTTCAATCAGACACATGAATGGGCACTAGAATACATCCAAAGGGAAAGCCATGAACAAATAAAATTGCACACTTTCCCTTGCACACCATTGCAAACACACTTGCTTAGAGACTTATTTGGAAGCTGAGTTTCTCTCTCTGGAAAGCCATGATTCTTCTAGAAAACATCTAATCATCATAAGAAGCTGGGAAATAGCAAACAAGTTCTAAAACAAAAATCCATTAATAAAGATATAATTTTAATTCTCAGATTTTTCCGTGAAGTAGATAGAATGCTCAGTTAACTGACATTTGTAGATAGGACCGACTTCATGGGTATGTGACCTGCACTATCACATAGGACTCTTGGTTTAGTGCTCATCTGTCACCATTCCCAAATTCTTCATACAACGAGGATCCCCAAATCTTCACACTGCATCAGGCCACACAAAGTTTGTAGCCAGTCCAGTTTGTAGATCTTGCTGTTGTTACAACCTCTGGTATTTGTAAATTCATTTCAGGCACTATGAACTCTAAAATACCTCGTGAACCTTTTCCAAATGATCACAGTTGCCATTTGTTGAATATTCATGCTTTTATAAGATTTTTATTGACCTCCTATAATGTGCCTGGCACAGTGCTAGACTTAATGGAAAATAGAAGTAAAAATGACAATAATTCCTGCCTCCAAAAGAGCTTTCATTCTAGCGTTGAGCATTTGTTATGTTTCTGGTTTTTGAAAATTGGTAATAGTTGCGTAAAACTGGTTGACAAAACTGAAAAGTAGATCGCACCATATGTGTGCAAGGCAGATGCATACATAGTGCAGAGGAGCTAAGTGTTCACAAAAAGGTATTTGTAGATGCTCATTTGCAGATGATCAGTTTTTTCCCCTTGTTAAAGACGTGGTATTTGGAGTTGACCACTTTTCCCTTGTTAAATACACATGGTATTTGAAGATGGTCATTTTTTCCTTATTAAATATGCATGATATTTGGAGATGATTAATTTTTCCTTGTTAAATACACATGGTATTTGGAGATAGTCATTTTTTTCCTTGTCAAATACATATAGATGTAACCACGCTAGATGTTTAAATACTCAGAAGTTTTCCTTTATAATTTTGGCTGAAGAGAATTGGCTTGCTTGTTTGATTTTCAAAATGTACTCTAGAAAAAAATTTAAGATGAAATTTCATTAAAAGACAATTTCTGAAATTAATGCTGAGACTTACCATTTCTGTCTAGAGCAAAGAAACTATTGTCTTAGCATATTTGGCCTGATGATGGGGGAGTTGTTGTCTGCGCCAGTTTACATGGGGGAGGGGCATGGTATCCAGGCCACCTGTTGCAAATGAAGAAGGGAAGAAGTTCCCAGCAGCATGTGAACCCAACGATAATCAGTCCATTCCTATTTTGTCAAATCTACTCCCTTATACATATCTTACTGAGTCAAGGTCTTGAAAATTATCTTTAGATGTGCCATTCCCATCCCCTGAATTGAGCACTAGAAGTAATGTGCCACATTGCCTGATGTGAATTTATCTAGGCATAGATTTAAACACTGTATGTGTGTTATAAGAAATAGTAATAAACTAATATGATGTCGTTGGTTAAGGCATCTCCATAGATCCAACTGAAGAGATGGGGTTTATGCAGAAACTAGAATGATATGTAAAAGAAACATTGTATTTGCCACATAATGAAAATATTTCAAGTGATGGAAATCATTCCTTAATAAGTTGCATATTAAGTGTTATTTAACGAACACCTTGAAAAATCAGCACTTGATGAAGCTTCAAAGCAAGACATAGAATTATTTCTCTTTACTGGTAGTGACCCTCTTGTCTTAAAACTCAAAATTAAGGAAATACAAAATTAGTTTGTCCATACATTTTTTTAAAGACATCATTAAATCATTACTATTTTTTCCAGCACTTAACAGAGCCCCTTTTGAGTTGAAAACATATGTGTGACTTTCCCAACTTCCATTAGTCTTCCCAGTAGTTTACAATAAAATAATCAGAAGGAAGAAATACATGCTTTTGGCAAGGAAGGGTAATCAATTTTTAATGCCTATCTTTCTGTAGGATATGAATACATAAGTACTTTGCTACATGATTGAATAAGGTAAGGTAGTAAACAGTCACCTGATATTTTGCAATCATCATTCCTGCTAAAGGAACAAATCTCACTTTCTAAAACGATGACTGAAAGGAAAGTTTTTATATTTTGGAAACCTGAATAAATGCATTAAAATACATACACATTTTGGTATGTATAAATATACACCAATAGTAAAAAAAAAATGAATTGACACTCTGCCTTCTTGAGTAATAATAATTAAAAACAGCAGCTAACATTTTACAGAATTTCAGTTTGATATTTTGTGGCACTCTATTGATTACCAGAACTGTCTGTCATCACATATAACAGTAAGTGCATGGGGGGGGGGCAGTGAATAAGGCCTTCAAGACCTCAGCTTTATGTTGATGGATCTGTCAATACCTCAGTTCCCCATTCCTTTGCCTTTCTGAACTATGTTTATTTAAGCAGTTTTGAGTGATCTTGCATATTGACCAAAGAAGTTGAAATTGATGGAACCAAGGTTTTTCTTTAGTTAGCAGACAGCTTGGATCCTTGATGTTCAACAATGGAAAAACCAGAAACGATGCCCTGCCAGAAGATAGCAAATTAAGGAAGTAAAGTGAGAAAGGAAGCTAGCTACAGGAAGCATCATTTACATCCCAGTGTCAGAAATTTATAATTGTGAGGAGCTTTGAAAGCTCGTTGTGTCTGTGATGCAAGTGAAGCCAGTTTTTACCACAGAACATATTGGCAAAGATCAAACATGGTCACTGTTTGACAGCTATCCCATGAGCTAGATGGAAAAAGTGCCAGGCCAGGTTTCTTAGCGGACAAATGGCCATTTTACAAATGGTCATCTCCCCAAACGGGGCAACAACTGAATGAGGAATAAAATGAATTTTAAGGTAACATATGAGCAACCAGTCTTTACCCATACTACCTCATGTATTTGCTACTGAATGTGTATACTTTTTTTTTTAAGATTTTATTTATTTATTTGAGAGAGAGAATGAGAGAGAGAGCATGAGAGCAGGGAGGGCCAGAGGGAGAAGCAGACTCCCTGCCAAGCAGGGAGCCCGATGCGGGACTCGATCCCAGGACTCCAGGATCATGACCTGAGCCAAAGGCAGTCACTTAACCAACTGAGCCACCCAGGTGCCCTGAATGTGTATACTTTTAAAGAACTTTTAAAAACTTTTAATTTGGACCTCACACCTTTAACCTTACATATTAGCCTGGGGTGCTTTATCAACTTAAAGAATGAACAATAGTTTTGCTCTCCACTATCTGTCACAGGAAGAAAATTATCAGGTCTAACTTAGTTTCAGTGTATTGGAAGGACTTTTTACCTTGACTTTTGTGAAACATGATGATAGGGTTTTTAGGGCATTTTTTTTATTATCTATTTTTATTTGGAACCATACAGAACCCAAGTTATGAAAAACATACCTCCAAGTGTACAAATATCTCAAGTGGTTTTGAACGAGTTTTGTTTATTCGGTGGTGTTGAAACAGCAGGGTGGGAGCAATATATTTGATAATTTTCAGTGCTATAAAAAATGAGACTATTGACTCTTGTTGTTCGTGATAATACTCAGTAATAGTCTAATGAGAATAGGTTTGACTAGTCATATCATACATCTGATATTTGAGGTATAGTTTCTCTAAGACCAGACAGCATTGCTAGGCTCTAGGCTCTACTATCAATCTACTATTGACTGACTTGATATTATTACCTGTATTTCCAGTGCTGAGAATAATCCTGAGCTCAATAAATAGTTTTGGTTGAATGAATGAATAAATGAATGAATATGTCATGCAGTGGCATCTTTTGAAAATAAAGATAGGTTTGAATCTGAACTTAAAGATCATTAATTTCATGTTCCTATTGTTCCTTCTTGGCTTCTTGCAAAGACTTAAGGTTTACCTATGAGCCTTATATTTTTCAAATACATTTTTGTAAGGAAACTGTTTTTGCTTTTGTTAGCTTTCAAGGGGAACTCTTTGTAGTGGGAGGTGTAGTACTATATTGGGAAGATCACAGTTTTTGAGTGAGATAAACCTGGATTCTGATTCCAGTTGTGCTATTTACTATATGCATGTTCAGGGCAAGATATTTACCTTCCCTGATGTTGAGTTTTGCCATGCGTAAAAATGAGAATAATCAAAATATTAATTGAGCAGCCAGTCAAGAGACATAACATACTGCCTGGTGCATAGCAGGTGCACACATCCTTAATTAGATCATTTATGAGTCATTATTTTTAAATTAATAGCAAGTAAATGGCAAATGGCTACAATGACTTGAATGTTTTCCACTTTCTTCTTGTTTCACCAGATGACGACTTTTTTCATGAACTCCCAGAAACCTTTCCATCCGATCCACCTGAACCTCTACCACATTTTCTTATTGAGCCTGAAGAAGCTTATATTGTGAAGAATAAACCTGTGAACCTGTATTGTAAAGCCAGCCCCGCCACCCAGATCTACTTCAAGTGCAATAGTGAATGGGTTCATCAGAAGGACCACATAGTAGATGAGAGAGTAGACGAAACCTCTGGTGAGTTTTCCCTGTATTTGGACTACTGTTGAGGATTCACTAACTCACTACTTTGGCATGATGTCATACTGTTCTTTTGATTGTGAGTGATTATCCTTTGGCAAAAGTTTTGGTTCAGTTTGGGTAGAATTTGTTGGTCTCGATCCATGCATTGCAAAGTAAAATGGGATGAATAAGTCTTGATTTGATTCCTGATGGACATAGTTCATGCTGAAAAAGATAAATGAGGAAAATGAATAGATGGGATGAATGGCAAGTGCCCAAGTCAAAGATGAATTTCATTTGTGTGTCAATTCTGGTGTCTGGTCTAAATATCCCTGGGTTCGGGAACATGTTCAACTAAGGATAAGTTTGTAATTTTTATTTACGACTATCAAATGTCAATTCACATGCATAATTTCCCCTTATATTTTTAAACAATTTTAAACGTTGCAGATTCAAAGTATCCTGTGTCCTTTGCTTACATTTAAAAATAAATCCTAATTATCTCTTACCTAAAGTTAAATTGAGAGTGATTGAGAGTAGTGATAGTGTGGGATCCAGGAAGAGGCGAATGGGTGAGTGTAGCCACCATCTGGGTGGGTCTTGATCAGATTATCTTTGTTCCTGGCATGGTGAAAACGCCTGACTTTATTGCTCAGTAAATATTATCTCTGACAGTAAAATACTAAAGGCAGAGAGAGGATAAAGTAGATTTTAATAACCTCTGGGATTTAGATTGGCTAAAAAGGAAACTTTCTTAATAGCATCTTTTTACTCTATGATGGGTGACTTAAGATAGTTGTGTAATCTCCTACAGTTATTATAAACTGGAAAGATGTGTATCTTTCTACAGTGGTTTAAGTGCTTTTGCTCCCTAACAGTGAGAATAACAATGGGAACTTTCAGATCCATTCCAGATCTATGATTTTATAATATTAAGACATATATCTTAAATATTAAGATTTCACTGAACAACATTTCCAAGCTAAATAGGAAACATTTAAATATCTTTATTTTCTTTCATAAATATCTCTCCCTACTAAAATAGGTACATGTTTTCAAAATCCAAATTGTAATTAATTCATCTTTGTATCCGAATGTCAGATTAACCAAGGTTGAGCAGAGAGCAGCTCTTGAGGGAGATCTATGTTCCTTATCTCTAACAATGTGAAGGGCATATTGAGGTGATGGGACATAAAGAAATGGAACAGACTGTGAGAGCACAGAGAAAAGGCATCATTTAGAAAAGCATGTGAAGCATATAGTGATATAACACAAATGGGTCTTAGACAATCAGGTGGCAGCTCTACATAATTGTTTGTCAATTTGTGAATCAATATGCTCGCTGCCTGCAATCTGATGGCTGTAGAAATAACTGGGTATCCAACTGTACGGTAGCTTTACTTCAGGGAATTGTCCCACCTCTCGTTCTAATTACTCAGAAAATAACTCCACCAGATGTCTACAAAATCTCAAGTGAATTAGTTTTATTTGTTTCAGCTCATTTACTTGTAAAGATTTCAAATACACAAGTTTTAACGGTAAGAAGCAAAAGAAAGACATCACAAAAGCTAAGATGAAAGTCACAAATATATTTAGGCTTCTCTTTACTGAGTTAATGAAAATGCCTATACAGGAAGATTAGGAATAAAACCTAAACTGCTCTGATATTGGGCACCTCTGCCAGCTTCATGCTATGTTGGTAACATACACGTATGCATGTGTGAACATATATATCTATTAGTAAGACATTTCCCTTCTTAAAACATTATATTTTTTATTATTTCCACATAAAATTAATTAATATTGCCTACACCAGTCATTAAGAATACCTTGCAAAGCATTTATAAATGGAACTATGTGGGATGTTTCTCTTCAACTTCAGGATGGGACAGATGAGGACTAAGGGCAGAATTGGCAGCCGCCGACACTTGCTCCTCAGATTCATGGATGGAGTGGAATGCAATGTAGCTTTGGGCTGTCTTTCATGTTCATCCAAAACTTTACAAGAAAGCCAGCATCCAGACAAATGTATTACCTTTCAAGTTAGAAAAAAACAAAGATGCCCTCAGATATCAATACTATCTGGAATGTTCTTAATGTACTAGCCTGTGCAATTAGGCAAGACAAATAACTGAAAAATATAAAAATTGTTTTAAAAGGCAGAAAATGATCATTTTTGACAAATAGTATGATTTTGTATATCTGGAAAAAGTGCATTTTTAAATTAAAAAAATGACAAAACATCAAGAGAATACAGAAAAGTGGCTGAAAAAAAGATTCGTATAACCCATCGACTTTTCTTTTACAGATGGCCATTCAAGTTATAATGGAATAAAAGATATCATTTGCAATAACTATGTAAAAGAAAATATGTACATATAAAGTTAACAAGAAATTTGCAGAATTTTAGAAAGAAAAACTTTAAATGCTACTCAGAGTATGAAAAATACAATGATTTATACAAGTGGAAAACTTACCTTGTTCTTGGATAGAAAGACAGTATATTTATTTTTACAATCTTGCAACTTAAAGAAAAGTCTCTTCTGGACGGTTTCAGAGATTGCAGTCTTTGTACAATATGAAAATGTAGAAAGACAATATTTTTAAGTGTTTGCTGTTTATAAATGAATCAATAAGTCACCAACATTGTATGAAAAGTAATTTGTGAAAATAGCCGGAAGAATTCTGACATAGTGGTATAATGAGGGAACCCCAGCTCTTTGTAAATATATTGCAAAACTAAAGAAGTGAAGAGTTTGATCTGAGCAGAGAATAAGACATACAGATTAATGGATTAAAATAGGGACCAGGAAATACTCAGTTAAGGCATTTTACAATGTGTTAAGATGGGTTTTCAGTCCACAAGATAGGCAGTTGGAAATTAAATGAATGAATAAATAAATAAATCTTGGATTTTATCTCATTTATTAGAATAAAATAAATTCTTGATGTTAGGGCTTAATGTCATCATCATCACCACCACCACCACCATCATAATCATCACTAACATCACTAGAAAATTTTGGCAATTGGTTGGTTGGTTGGTTGGCTCGTTTCAGTGGTAGGGAAAGCCTTTTTAATAAAGACAAAATTAAGAAGTCTTATAAGAAAGCATTCTTAAATTTGAATATCCAAAGCCAAAAACCCCAAAAGCCAAGGGACAAATACACACACACAGGAATATATCTGTGGACATACATTAATCCAACGGCTAGCTTAATTAATATATTCCTAGTTTTTAAAATATATATATTTAAGAAAAAGATCAGCAACTCAACGGAAACTTGAGCAGAGGTTGAACATGAAGATGCAGGAAAAGAAATGCAAATTGGTAAATAAGCATTTAAGATATTGTCAGGATCCAAACAGAGTGTTGGTAAAGGAATGGGATAGGGAATATCTCATCCTTTGTTGATGAGATTGCAAACTGGTACAATCTTTTTGAAGGCCAATTTGAGAATACCTACCAATATTTAAAAGTATATACCCTTTCACTCAGTAATTACAAATTTAGGATCTAAACTAAAATTCCAAATGAGCACCAAGACTGAAATACAAGGTTGTTCCTTGCACCCTTTTTGCAGAGGTGGATTGAGTCTGTTCATCCCTGCATGGACTATTGTGATGCTTTTTAAAATAATGAGGTTTCTCTATATGTGAGGCTGTAGAAAAATCTCTCACATAAAATTTGAAGTGAAAACCAGAGTACAGATCACTGCATGTAATATATCCTCATTATGTAAAGGATGCACATATATTTTTCTATGCATTGGGATGTTTTGGAGAAATATATAAGCAGTTGGCAGCTCAAATTCTGGGGTGAAAGGAGATTTCTTTTATAATTTTGTTTTTTTTTCCAATCCTGTGAATGTGTTATTTTCATAATAAATAATGAAATCTGAAAAAAAAGTCCAAACCATTTTATTGCATCTCTTTGCCTATTGTCATAAATCTCCAATCTGAACAAGTATTGGGGGAAAATTTGTGGCCTTCTTGTATTAGAGCTCTTTGCTTTCCCATGAGGTCAGAAGCATTTTTATAAATGGAATTGAAACTGAAATACATGGTTTTGGGGATTTTTTTTTTTCCCTGAAGTTGGACTCACCTGCAAATTTGGTTCTCAACTCTTCATTTAATACAGTCTGACTATAGTCTAATTGGGGGTGTAGTGGTTCTTAAGAGCAAGAAACGTTAGAATACATCAAGTCTTAAAGTATATTACAAATCAGAGAAATTTCTTGGCATTTAAAAAATCAAATGGTTCTCAGATGATGCAGGAGAGAGAGAAGTCACTGCAAATGAGTTTGGTTTTATAGATAACTCTGACTTAGAATTATAATATTTGGAAGCATGTTCAGTAGAATCAGATACATTGAAAAAATCAAATACATTCTCGAAAACCCTCATCAAAGATAACTTCACATTGAAAAACTGCAAAACAATAAAACTGGAAAAAAAATTTCTCCTCCAACTCACAAAATTCTTCCTTTTAAATTATGAAGGTGTTAAATAGACTCTCCAGTTCTGAAATATGAAGTAAACAATGATTTGTACTCCCTGAGCAAAGCTATACCATTGATGATAAAATGTACTGATTAAAGATCATTTATTACTGTTAATGTTTGCCTTCCATCGTTTAAACCACATTTGCATTTCTTGCAACTATGTAACATAAGAAACAAAAAAGTGGAAAGTAGTACATATTAGATGGTTTTGAAAATTTCAATAGTCAGAAGCTCTTGATTTGGTAATATAGTAATAAGTATCAATGTTCTTTCAGAATTCCATAGAAATCTTGATCTGCTCAAAATTGTATGGTTACATTTTTAAGAAAATCTCAGGCTTGGCTGCTTGCTTTCTATTTACTTGAAGTCTTTTCAACCCTTGTTTCCATGGTACCTAAGATTTACCGTCAAAAAGCAAATATTTCTCTTCTACAAAAAAGCAGGGAGGTTAGAAAACCTCGGTTGGTTTGAAATTTTAATAATCCCCGAGATTTTCCCTTCTCCTTTTTAATTATTCTCACATTAGCAAAATATTATCTGTTTTGCCAACTCAACAACAATAAAAAGTTCCAAGCTTTGTATCAAACACCTTACGTGTATTATATCATTTAGTTACCATGACAATCTTAGGAGATAATTTCTGGGATTCTCCTTTTGTAAATCAGAGTACTGAGGCTCAGCAAGGTAAAGAAACTAACGTGCCCCAAATCACATAGCTAGGAGGTGGCAGAGCAAGGGTATGAACCCGGGGCTCTTTGATTCCTTTGCCCTTGACCCTGCACCCAGTAGTGTCTCCCCAAATTCTGCCGTAACTACTGAACACATAACAGTTTGTCTAAAAAAAGATCTATGAATACATTTTCCCCTTTTCTTGAGAAAAGAAAATCTGGTTCAGAATGTCAGCTAAATATTTATCTTTCACGCTTTCGCCTGCCTTTCTGTGTCAGATTTTCTTTTTTTTTTTTTAAAGATTTTATTTATTAATTTGAGAGAGACCGAGAGCACAAGCAGGGACGAAGCAGAGGGAGAGGGAGAAGCACACTCCCCGCTGAGCTGGTAGGCCAACATGGAGCTCAGTCCCAGGACCTGGAGATCAGGACCTGGGCCGAAGGCAAACAGACTCTTAACCATCTGAGCCACCCAGGTGTATTTGTCCCTTGGCTTTTGGGGTTTTTGGCTTTGGATATTCAAATTTAAGAATGCTTTCTTATAAGACTTCTTAATTTTGTCTTTATTAAAAAGGCTTTCCCTACCACTGAAACCAGCCAACCAACCAACCAACCAATTGCCAAGAAAAAAGAAAATTTTTCTTTTCTCCTTTCTCATTCTGGAATAGCTTGAACTAGTGCTTAGGATATGATTCTTTCTATTCTTAAAGGTCTTCAATATTTTGCCAACTAGCAAAAGGGTGAGCCTTAACAGAAAAAAAAAAAAAGAAAGAAAGAAAAAAAAACTGATTAAGAGAAGCTAGAACAGGGCACAAATTTAAGTGAATTTGCCTTACTCCAAAAGGAGCTTTTGCAAATATGCTGTGCTCATTCAGGTTTCTGTTTGGTGCAGGAGTGGCACTAGTGAATTTTTCTTTTCTTCTTCTCTATTCTTTTCAGATACCTCTTCTCTCCATCCTGTCACCAAAAACAGAAATGTCAGCTTCATCCCTTACTCCAACAGTCAAAGTGATTATCAGCTATTGCCAGTTCTTCTCAGAATTGTCCTGCAAACATCCTTCTGTCCTTAATTCTTGTTAT
Source organism: Mirounga leonina (assembly GCF_011800145.1). Lineage (NCBI taxonomy): Eukaryota > Metazoa > Chordata > Mammalia > Carnivora > Phocidae > Mirounga > Mirounga leonina. Next base: position 3,316,704 of record NW_023270323.1, read on the forward strand.
AACCCCCCTAGTATTATAGACCTTTATCATATGCCTTTTAGATGATTTAGGTAGCCTCCAACACCTTCTTGGTTTCAGCCTTTTTCCACAGCAAACCATTCTCCAGGTAGTTACTAGCCTTCTTCTAGTAGTTTCTCTTCCACCACATGTCCCAGACACTGGGCAAATTTGGTTTTTCCTCTTAAACTGTGTTCAGTGAACCACCAGGGTCTTGTAAGTGCTATTTGGGAAAACAAAACAAAAAAAAAGAAGCAAAAGCTTTGTGGTCAGATACTTTAGGAAACACTGTAATAATTATATTCCCCTTTTGGAGAAAAGTATAAAGTAGATTTTCCTGCAAAAGTCCCAGGAAAGCTCTGCATTGGAAAACTTTTTTTTAACCTCATCATATTTGGCAACTGAACTCCTTTTCATAGAACCTCTATTAAAATATCATGAAACATTAATGTCATTACCAAGACATGATTTAGGAGATGCTGCTCATACATTTTCAAAGGGAAACTAGATGGGATTTGTTTAAGTTGTATTAAATGAATGTGAACACTCTTTTCTTTACATTTTGGTGTCTTGGAATCATAGAAACTTTTAAGTTGTGAGACTGTGGCAGGCATTTAAACTCAATGCATTACTGGCATGCTCTTCATTAAATCTAGTATAATTGACTTTCTGTTATCTGGACTTACTGGTCCTACTTAGGTCATATGGAACTTTAGAAAACAAGTCTGCTTACTTCCTGGCTTTACTAATGTTAGATCCTTGAGAGGGACAGTTATATTTCCTTTCTCAAATTACCTCTCCTCTTCCTTCTAAACATTATAAGCTCAAGAGTAATCTCCATGAAATCAAGGATTATGTCTGTCTTTTTCACTATTCTAGTTCCATCCTTGACTTGGTGTTTGTTCTTAGCAGGTGCTCAGTAAGTATGTGTGTATGAATTGATGATCCTTTACTCCATACTTTGCTTATCCTACTTCTGTCAAAATCCTACTCATGCTTAAAGAAGTATCTCAAATGCAATATTGGGGATGAGTCCTTCTATAAAATTCAAGTGATATGTAACACGTCTACATTTCCCTTATCTATACTTCCATTTTTATTATATTCGTAAGTGTGAATTGTGTATGTGTGGTAAGTTAAACCATTAGAGAGTATCAATATTTGACCATTTTCAAGGTAAAAAATGGCAATTTCTTATAATGTCATGTTATTTATGGAGTTATATTCATATATATAAGATATACAATATATAAATATATATTTGATATACATATATAAGTAATATATGTATATAAATACATATGTACATAATATACATATGTAACTATGTATGTGTGTGTGTGTATATTTATATTTGTCTCTTCAACTAGATTGGAATGGTATTGTATGGCCTCTGTTTTTGTAAAGTTCTGTCTGTTATGAATTTTACAACACAAGGCTCTAAGCACAGGAGATAATAAAAGTTTGTTTTGTGGGGTTATAGCTACTCATCCTACTAAATTTGAGTAACTGAAATTTAGTGAAACATGATGACAATGTTTTTATTTGAGATAGTTCATGAATAGGTGATCTGAGGAATAGACAAGATAACAATCTTCCATAAGAAGAGCTATTTTACATATTACACACACACATACCAATCATTCTTCTCTATGTAAAATAATTACTTTAAACTCTGTTCTTATTAACAGAGTGAACATTTTCAAAAGGAATTATATAAATTCCATGGCCTTTGTTTAAATTTTAGGAAATGATGCATAAAATTTGGAAGCTCTATTTGAACTTCATTCGATAATTTTTTTTTTTATTAAGTCAGTGGGAATACTGCCTCTGTAAGAATAGAGCCTTATATCTGTAATATATTTGCCTGCCAATGAAGATAAGTGATTCCGGGATATAAACCAATTATTTATTTGATTTCCTTCCCAGGGGTACTTATTTCAATACCAGAAACTAACAACTTTTGTTTTTCAGTATAAGGCTGGCCCCAAAATAAAAACAGAAAATTGGTAAGGATCCATGTAGGATATGAAGGTTTTTCCACTAAGTCAGTCTGATACCTTGGCGAGAGATAACAGGATATCAATCATCCTGAAATACTTTTTCTTATTCTTTATTTGTTAGTGCTCACAATTGATTCATCCTTATTTCATATTGACTTTAAGTCTTTAAACATCTGAGTTAACATGGCCAACATAATCTCAGCTGCAATGACAAATACATGCTTGGGTCAGAGTTCCAGAATGTAGATTTTAGTTGTTGCTTTCACTCCATTCTAGCATGAAGATGAGTCTCGGCTGGCTGAGTGGTTTGGGCCCTCTCACTGTGTAGAAACCTGGTTTTTGTTTCCATTCTTTCCCTAAATTACAAACAGAAGTGAGTACTGGAAAATTTTTAGGCTACCCATTTGGGTTCCTTTTGTTTCTAATCTACTGTTTTTGTGAAGTTTTTAACGTTGTTTGTTCATTTTTGGCAATCCCGATATTTGCATATATCAATATTATAGACCTGGCACATACTTCACAGACCCTGGCTGTGCCGTATTTGTGGAACCATGTAATTTTAATTTAATTCTGCTCCATGGGGAACATTTGTCCTGTTTGAATTACATACTGTATAGAAAATTTTAATAGCATGTGTTTGTTGAACAGATACGGCCCAGAACATGATTGCAAAGTAGAGGCAAGAAAACATTACACCTTTCAGTACAGTTTTAGTGAGCTGTCATTTCATTAGAGGAAAACAGAAATTTTCTAAAATTACATACAGCAAGAGTTTTTACTGTAATGAACACAAAGGAATTCTTTTCCGTCAGTTAACACTTAGGGCAAGGTTACTTGGAATGCATTACTCCTTTGTCTTTCCACAACTAAGATGAAAGCATTGATTAATACAATTTAATCAAGAATATCTATTTGTGCATATATATATGTATATACAAATAGATACACAAGTATATACATATGCACATGTGTGTGAGTGTGTTTGTATATTTTCCCCAATTTAGAAAGAGCTAAATCAAATGCTACCCATCTCGAAGCCCACACAGAGGCTACGATAAGAAGCAAGTCCAAGGACCATTCTTCATCTCAATGACTTGCTACCCAAACAGGGCATTTCAGGAATGAAAGTAGTGATCGTGTTGCTATAGCAATCTTGCCATGTGCCCAGCAACCATGCATATGCTGTGGCCTAGAGTTTTAATATGCCCACTTCAAAGTGAGAATAGCGCAAGTGTTAAAAGCTGAAGTGTATTTTTAATCTAACCTTTGGCTATAATATGTGAGGGGTTTAAGGACAGTCTCTTATTTCTTATCTTTATAGGAAGGAACATACTTAACAGAGTTCTGGATTGTTGCATGAAATGAATTAAGCAACCTGTTTAAGGAAGTTTAAGAAACAATCTCAGCTTAAAAGAGAAGGTTAGCTGACAAAAAGCATGGCTTTCTCTCAAAATTAAAATACACTTTTTTGGTGTTGGTACTTATTGTGCTAATATAAGTAAACCTGGTTGATAATTATGAGATAATGACCCGGGGTGTTGCCCTTTTTATTCTGGGATGTCACACCTTGTAATCTGTTCTAGTCGAGTCTCTGTATCACTAAATCTCACTATCCAATACTCTCACAATAATTGGTTCAAAATTTTGGTACTGTTTTTTTCTCTCCTCACCCTAGCAATTTTTTTTTTTACATCTTCAAAGACACAGCAGAAATTTTTTGGTTAAAAAATGCCACAATTGATGAAGGAGCTAATGCTAAGACATGAGGGGAGAGGGCTTTCCTCACCATGAACACTTTGGTCTTCTCTCCCAAATATCATCTATCTCGAGTCATCCCTTAGGTAGGCATTTTCAGAGCCATCTTGGGGATGCCTGTTGAAATACCCACTCTTTTCAGTTCCTCTGAAAAGCACTGTTTGGAGATATAAAATCAGCATGTATAACATGAAAGCTACAATTAGCAAAATATCAGGGTCTGGCAAAAAAGCAAGCACAGCACGGAGGAAATATAATATCTAGTAATGAAAAACATCATGTTAGGAAGGTCTTGGACTCATTCCTAATTGCATCAAGGGTTTAACCTGATTTTAAAAATCTGTTTGGGGAGAAATCTCCAAGACCATGAAGGCAAGAGCAACAAGGAACGATGAGGAGGCTAGCTGTCAACCCGGGCTGCATCTGACAATTTCCAGGGGGGATTTTTGAAAACACCTATGTCCTGGCCCCACCCCAGAGAGAATGATTTAATTGGGAGCAGGGCATAACTTACTCTTTGTCTGTCTGTTCACTCATTTTAAGCTCTGTAGCAATGCTAACATACAACCAGGTTGAAGTGGGGCAAGAGGAGACACTGCTGGGAAGCACAGCAGAGAGGGGGGACAGAGACAGACATTCTATTCAAAAACCATGCCCCAGATACTTCTCGTTGCTGTAAGTAGAGACACAACTAAGACCGATGCACTTAAAGAGATCACAGTCTGAATGGGGCAAAAGAGATGAGGGAAAAGAGAGAGAATAAAGAGTATGCTTTACCATTTGCTCCGGTTCTCCTCTCATCATGAGAATAAATTCATGAAACCCCTTGATAGTCGCGTAGTATAGAGTTACACGGTAGAGAGCCCCTGCTTTCTGCAATTTCCTTTCGCCTGTCTCTGCCTATTAAACTTCTCAGACTGAGGGATAGCAGCCTCCTGAGGGAAGAGGGGGGGCACTCTAGGGCTTGAGTGAATTAAAATTTAGCTGGAAAAACCCAGGGGAATATTCTGTGCAAGGCAATTCCAGGAATGGCAGGGAATGAATGACATGCCTCTTTTTATAGCTACAGTCTTGATGACCCTAGACAATGATGCCCTCTGTATGAAATGACGGTAGTGACTAAAAGGCTGCCTCCCCACACCCATTACATGGGGCACTTGTGAAACCAGGAAAACACTGCCTGGCAGACAGCCTTTCCTCACCTTTTTGCTCTGTCAGATTCTTGAGTCCACTCCTTGAATGTAGACAGTAAATGCCCTTAGTCACTATATTAGTTTCCTAGGGCTGCCACAATAAATTATCACAAACTTTGGGACTGAAAACAACAGAAATTTATTCTCTCAGAGTTTCGAGGAGGCTGGAAGTCTGAAATGCAGCAGAGCAGCGCCCCCTCTGGGCACTGCAGAGGAAGGTCTGTTCCTAGTCTCTTCCCACTTCTGGTGGCTGCCCTGCATTCCCGGGCTTGTGGCTGCATCACTCCAATTTCTGCCTCCTTCCTCACATCATCTTCCATTCCGTGTCTGTCTTCTCTGTGTGTCTATGGAATTGGGCCCTCCTGGGGTAATTCGGGATCCCAAGATCCTTAATTTAATTGCATCTGCAAAGACTCTTAGCCAAGTAAGGGAACATTCCCCTTTGCTAGGGATTCAGATGTGGGTATAGGTTTTGGGGGGACAACAGTTCAAAAGCACAAAACCTTAACAGACATCTCACCAAGAATTGCAATAAGAGTATGTTTAGTTTTGTTTGTTTGTTTGTTTGTTTGTTTTTACCGCATGGTACAGCCATCACACTCCTTGATATTTACCCAGAAAAGTTGAAAACTTATTCTCACACAAAAGCACAGATGTTTACAGCAGTTTCATTCATAATTGCCCACATTTGGAAACAACCAAGATGTCCTTCAGTGGGTGAATGGATAAGTAAACTGTGATACATCCAGACAATGGAATATTACTCAGTGCTTTAAAGAAATGAGCTCTCACATCATGAAAAGATAAGGAGGAAACTTAAATGCCTATTACTAAGTGAAAGAAGCCAATCTGAAAGGCTACCTACTGTATAATTCCAGCTATATAACATCCTGGAGAAGGCAAAACTATGGAGATGTTAAAAAGATCAGTGGTTGCCAAGAGGGAGAGAGGGGTGAATAGGTAGAGCAAAGAGAATTTTTAGGTTAGTGAAACGACTCTGCATGACACTATAAAGGTGGATATGTCGTTACATTTGTCCAAATCCATAGAATGTACAATATCAAGAGCGAACCTGAACGTAAACTATGGATTTAGGGTGATAATAATGTGTCAGTGGAGGCTCATCAGTTATAAAACAAAATGTACCACTCTGGTGGGGGTTGTTAATAGTAAGGGAGGCTCTCCTTGTGCGGAAGCAGAATGTATAGGGGAAATCTGTATCTTCCGCTCACTTTTGCTGGGAGCCTCACAGTGCTCTAAAAATAGCTGATTAAATACCATGAAGAAAAAATGTGTCGTGATGACGGAGACAGCCAGTGAGGGTGATGGGAGCCAAAATTGACGGCATTTACCTGGCTGTTTTCCTTCGTTTGGCCAGTATTTCTGAGTTAGCTATAAATGTAACAGGCAACGAAAGCATTCCCTGGTTGTTCTTTACTGGCTCTCTGCAGCCTCCCCCAATCTGTTGTGTAGTACTGTGGGCCAGATCCAGGAAAAGCCCTGCACAGCGAGGCTCCTGCTTATCGCTCATTTTCCTCGGGCTGGTAGCATCCTTCCAAGCCCTACCCTCCAACAGTCTCCTTGTCTCACGGAGACCTGGACATTCTCATAGCCACGTTGCTCATGAAAATTTTTGCCCCGCACATTTGCCAAAACCAAACGAAAACAGCCAATACAATCAAAAGAGTTGCACTTGATAATTCCCTCTGTGCATCTGCACGTGTGCGTGCGTGCACACGTGCGCACACACACACGCACGCACACACACACAACACTTTTGCTTGGCCTAGCAGCACAATGGGAATGTAAACACGTTGTTAATGCAGTTGCTCTCAGTTGGCTTCCCAGATGGCTTCAGTTCAATAGATTTTTTCCCCCTGATTTCCTCAGCTTCTCCTAGCAAGTGCTAAACAGCCATTATGCCTTTTCCTGCACATTGAGATTCATCTGCAGCTACTAAACTGCCTCCAAAGTGCTTCAATTTTGCATGAGTGCTAAGCTGGGGACTGGGAGACATTACCCAGTGCTGAAGGCCCAGATCATTAGAAAGAGCATGTAAATCCTCTGAACCAGAAGTAAAAAGTGCAGAGATTTCCTTTGTAAAGTCCCAACTGCAGCTTTATGTAAAACATGAACCTTTGGCAAGATTTTATGTGGTCCCTTTCTCCTTCTAAATTTTATTTTTGATTTTTTTTCTTTTGCATATGTGTTCTATCTTTTTTAAAAGCAGAGAGAATTATTTCATAGTCAGGAACGTGTGAAATAATACCCATAAGCTACCATTATTTCTCTTCTTAGGACACCGGATCCCTCTTCACTTTGAATAGGGAAGGTACTTCAAAGTATTGCTAAAGGATCACCCACGTAAAAACAAATTTGAAACCTGCTGAGTAGCAAGAAGCTTTGAGAAGGGATGGGTTGACATTTATAAGATATGGGCAAGGGACATAAATCTATATTATTTAAGTCAGTATAGATGTAGGATGTGTACAGATATTGGACTATGGAGAGAGCTTGGAGTGGAATCTAAAGGGGACTGTGAAAATCATAAATGAGAACGAAGTGACTGTATTCTTCTCATTTTTCAATAGATGCTTCCCCGTACATTGTTACCTAAAAGTCTTGTTTGTGTTTTTCAAGGTGGACATATTTTTATCTGTACTTGATCTGTGTTTCCATCTCTGCTGTCCTCCCAGTCTGCCTGTCAGACCGCCCTCCCGTAAATTGAAAGCGTGCCCGTGGTCAGCTGGAGCGGTTCCTTCGAGGGGGCGGCACGGTCGGGCTGGCATTGTGAGCGTCCTGCAGCTCTGCACGCTGTGGGGCTGGGCCCACGCCCCAAGCCCATGGAGATGTGACAAAAAGCACTTATGATGAAAAGGTTGACTCCCTATCCTCATTTGGTATTTCCTTTGCAGTGGAATTTTTTGAAGTTATAACATTTTTTTTTTTTTTTTTTTTGGTCTGTAGTGTATCCACTCAGTAAGAATAAGCCAGGCTCCTTTGACATGATTGCCCTATAATCATTTCTCCTTTTCCATATATTTGTGTAATAGGTCAGGCTATCTTTTTGCTCAGGATTCTGAGAGTAAAAATGTACATTTATGATCAGATATAGCAGTTCATTATTTATCTCCAAACACATTTTCAAGGACGTTTATTTTTTTTTATTCTTATGTTAATCCCCATACATTACATCATTAGTTTTAGATGTAGTGTTCCATGATTCATTGTTTGTGCACAACACCCAGTGCTCCATGCAGAATGTGCCCTCCTCAATACCCACCACCAGGCTAACCCATCCTCCCACCCCCCTCCCCTCTAGAACCCTGTTTGTTTTTCAGAGTCCATCGTCTCTCATGGTTCGTCTACCCCTCCGATTTCCCCCGCTTCATTCTTCCCCTCCTGCTACTTCAAGGACGTTTATTAACCACTGATTTATTCAACACTGAATATGCAAGTGGGATCTGACAGAAATGTGACTAAATGGGCTTATAATAGAGTATGAAGTAAATGCATTCCAACTTGTAGGTAAAAAGAAAACACTAGATGAATGATATGCATATAAACACGCAACAGCGAATTTAGGTGCATATGTATACTGTCTATATAACATATACATTTTATGCGGAAACCCAGTTTTGTGTGTCAGCATGTTGTATGTATCTTTCAGATGGGTTAGTTCTACCCATTAATTTCCCTTTACTAAAAACATGGTTAATCATGAAAATGTCATCATCTTTATTAGTGTATCATCGCAAAATATTATTTACTGCGATTCCACACCTCATGACACTGAACTGTACATATTAAATAGCTAGCTTTCCTGTTTTCTCATAGAGATTGTTTATCCAGTAGAGTATGTATCCTTTGAAGGAAACACATTTGTAAAAGAAGGGAAGGAGAACAAAACTTTGCCTGGAGATATGAAAAGAAACATGATTGAAGCTCTTTGTTCAGTTGGTGGTATTATATAGTTACATAAATATCTCTCTCAGTGAACTGGAGCTTATGGTAGGAAACAATCATTTTTTCTTCTTTCTTTTTCTTTGTGATGCTAGTAGGAATGGACATGAATACGTTGCAAGTTACACACAGTATTCAGAGTCAGGTGCCACTGTTCTGTTGTTAAAGATTAAGTTTTTCTAGCTCTTATGAAAACACCAAAATAAGATTGCCTGTAAATAAATGATACTGGTAATTAAACATTATAACCTAGTGTTTCACATCAATTTGTTTGTTCAACATTTATGTTGGAAGTGATACTTTGAAAAAGATTGCAAGCATACCATATATAATTTATATTAAGCATTTATAATAAGCAAATTGCTCTAGGTGTTAGAGCATTTTGAGGATAATATTAAAATCATACATTCAGATATTTGAAAACTCTCATAATTAATAGAAATTCTCTGTTATCTAACAAGATGTTGCCAAATAAAAAATGTTTTTAATAATTTGAAGCTAAGCACTGAATCATAGTTAAAAAAACAAAACAACAAAGCTTTGTGGGATTAATAAGTATTTTTGTCATCCATATATCCAGTAGTCATTTAGAAAAACCCACTATGTGCCAAGCATATTATTCATAGTCTATATCATTTCAGTGTGCATTATGCTAAGCCTCAGTAACAGACCCTACCAAAGATAGAATAACCCAGAAGTGATACAATGATACATCTATTTACATACCAGTTCCAGGAAGGTGCCCTTGGTTGTAGGGCAGCTCTGTTCCCATTGGTCAGGTATGGACCCAGACTCCTTTCATCCTGTGGTTCTGTCATCCTCTCTGGCCTCATCCTCTTCTGCACCCAGCCAGCAGAGTGGGAAAGACAGCGAGGAGGAGACCCACAATCTTCTTCACCAGCTTGGCCAAGAAAAGGTACAAGCATCTTCCACTCCCATTCTATTGACCAGAATTGCATTTGTGGCCACTTCTAAGACAAAGAAACCTAGAAAATGTGGTCGGATTGTCTTCCCAAAAAGAGGTAAGGAGCTGGCAGTCCTTGCGCCTCAGTCTGTCCCTAAAAGTACTTTCTCTTAAAGATTTCTTTTGACCTCACAGCAGTCCTGTGAAGTACACTGGAAAAGGGCTATCTATTTTTACTGATTTAAAGTTTAAGAAAATGAGAAATGCAATGCCCTACCCAAAGTTACTCATGACAATAGCCACGCCAGGACCCAAAATCAGGTTTTCTTCCTTTTGTTCTCATAGTCTAATTTGTCTACATTTCACTCCCTCTGTCAGTGAAGACTTTCATAGCACAGAAAACAAATTTATTTAAATTTCATTTGGCTTGGTAATTCTTAATATTTGTGTCATTGTGATTTCCTAAAAATTCAATGCCTTGTTTTGCCTATTGAAGTAGCTTTATCAACTATCATTTATAATACTCCTCCAGTTCTCCTGTCCTTTCTGGGCATAGGGGAGCGCTGCAAGTCCTGGTGTCCTTATGGTTCAGCAGGCCCAGGTGATTACTTCTAGCCAATGAGCTGTGAGTGAAAGTTATGTTGCCGCAGCTGAGCCAAGGCTTAAGAGCAGGTGTGGGTCCTCTGTGCTCCCTTCTCCTGGCTCAATAGCCATGGTTGAGGGGCTATAGATTCAACACAGATGCAGGCTGGATCACTAAGAGAGTTCATGTAGGACAGCTGTCCTGGAGACTGTTTTGATGGAAAAATAGACTTGTATTTTTTGTAAAGCCTCTGAAACAAGGGGAGTTATTTAGGACACAGCATAGCATAAACTATTCTAGCTTCTGAAATCTTGTTCATTAGCTCCTAGTAAGGGTTTACTCTGCAAAGAGCTTTACATATATCATCTCATTTAATCCTTAAAAGAACCCATTGGATTAGGAATTTTAATTCCCATTGTCCTGTTGAGGAAAATGACATTTAGTGAGGTAAAGGAATTTTACCAAGGTAAATATATCTATTCACTGAAAAAAACAGAATTCAAACCAGATCTTTCCCTAAAGATTATACCCTCTGTTAATTGCCAAGGATCATTAAAAATAAGGTTTTATTATCAAATTTGTATCAGTATTGCCTTCTGGAATTCTACCTATAGTTTTAGGTTTATTAAAAACTGAATATAGTAACTTGGAATCAACAGAAGAGCAAAGAAACATACTCTGTATGAAAAAAAGAAAAAAATTTACCTGCATTATACTTGGTTTCATTGTTTTTATTAAATCATCTCTCCCTTTGGAATGATAATAGAATGATTTGAGCAAGGATCTCAGAATATATTGAAATACTTTGAAAATATCAGAACACAACAGTTGTTTTTCAGTCTCTATATAAAGTTAAAATTGAAAATTGGTATCTTAGCAGCAGTTTAAATACATACTCCTGACTTGAAAATATGAAATGCTAATATTTTTCACTTCTACTTGGAATTTCACAAGTTAAATTTTCCTTCTTATTGTAAATTAATGGGTCATTCTTGCACATTAGAGTTCCTTTAAAAGACAAAGAAAAAATACTTTCATTGGTACTTGAGCTGTGTTTATCCAGCTATTATAAACAATTTTGAAGAATCTAAAGAACATTATGATAACTCAGCACCCCCCCCCCACCCCATTCTTAGTGTGAATGCCAAGCAGTTTCAAAGTTTGTCAAAGTTGTGTTTGATGGTGACTTTCTGGCTAGGGAAGGAGGTACAGCTTCCATGATGACTAAAAGCTCCTTTCCTCTAAAATGCATTTGGATATGACCACATATCTTTTAAATAAGTATTAAGAGTGTCCTAGGGAAAATATTCTTTCATTAATTCAATAAATATTCATTGTAATGCCACAGCAGCAGCATGTAACAGGCACAAATCTCTACCCTGATAGAGCTCACATTCTAGTTGGTAAGTGAAGAAAGACCCTAGAAGACATGATTGTGCTCATCAATTTTAAATCTTCATTAAAATGTGGAAATTTGCTTATTTAGCCCCAAATTAGTTAGAGCTAACCTACTTAGAAATTTCCATTCGGTTATTTAATGTCCCTGTCTCACCTGTATAATGGAATATGGATATAAGGAATTCCTAATAGATGAGCTGTGCAAGCATTTTGGTTGCCAAAAAAAGTAGACTCTTCCACTCATCTTGTCAGGGTAACTTCACTTTATCTACACTTCAGTATAATGAGAATCCTAGAGGATTGGTAAAATCCTGGGTTAATTGGCTGAAGGACAAGAAACTTAAAGGTCAATCACTAAAACTCATTCCTGCTGCTCAAACTCCGTATCATAGCCAGATCTGCATTACCCTGAATAATTGATGTCCCCGCCCAGACCTGACTTTCCCCAACTCTGCTGAAAAGTTCCAAAACTAGCCATGTCTTTCTCATCTGGGTGTGTGCCTAATATAATTTCCAATCATGGTGCTCCTTCCCTGTCCTGAATCTATGTTAGTAACTCCAATGGTAATTTTGTGAATAGTGTATAGTTGTATTCTCAAAATAACTGTTATTATTATACAGTATACATATTTTAATTTAATAGATTTCAAGTACCTTTGGAACTATTATTCCATTTCTTTCCTCACAAGCCAACAAGACAAAAAAGTTCTTATCTTTATTTTGTAACTTGAGAAACCAAGACTTGGTGAATTTAGGACTTTCCAAAAGTCAGTAAATACAGGACAAGAATTTATTTTCTTATCTAAGGAAATCAGTAGGTTGTTGTGTATTACGTGGATATTTGTCTAATCTCCCAGTTGTAACAATAATTGCCCTGGATAAGTTGAATTTTTTTTTAAATGAGCCTTTCTAGTTTGGTTTAAAAGTTTCCTTAAGAATATGAAATATATTGCTTTTAAGACAAGCAAGTAGCTGTCCCCAGTATACTGCATAAGAACTGTTAGAAGTGGCAGTCTCTTGGGGCGCCTGGGTGGCTCACTCGTTAAGTGTCTGCCTTCGGCTCAGGTCATGATCTCAGGGTCTTAGGATCGAGCCCCACATCGAGCCCCACATCGGGCTCCCTGCTCAGCGGAGAGCCTGCTTCTCCCTCTCCTACTCCCTCTGCTTGTGTTCCCTCTCTCGCTGTGTTTCTCTCTGTCAAATAAATAAATAAAATAAAATAAAATAAAATAAAATAAAATAAAATAAAATAAAATAAAAAGAAGTGGCAGTCTCTCCAGAGGTGATTGCTCTTGTTTGTTTCTAAATCATATGAGATAGGTACAAGATGAAAGCCCAGCAGGATGAGTAATTATTATTTTGGGTATATGTTCTGGTTTCCACAGTGTTTTCAGAGGTTCACCAAGAATATTGCTCTTAAGGTTAATGACTTGATGTAAGATCACAGATCTGAGAACAGCTTTTGTAATAATGATTAAAATTAAAATGATTAAAATTCCATTAAAAGAAATCAGATTAGTCTTATTTACTAGTTGAGAAAGATTAATTTTCCTAAAGCATCTGTCATTGAAAAAAACATCATTTCACCAATTTACCATTTTTACAGGGTCCCCACTCCACAGAACAAACTTCTCCAGCTGCCATTCGAGGCTCTCTATGAGTCTCTCTTCTATCTAATTCCATGGTCTTTTTCTCTACTCCATTCATGTAAACTATTCTCCCCTGTAGTGCTCCATGCTTTTTCATCTCTGCCCTTTGGCTTTGTGCTATTCTATCCTCCTGAAGTGTCTTTGATTCCGCTCTAAGTCTTTAAACCCAAACCATGCTTCGGCATCAAACTCAAATATTCCATTTCCCCAGGTTTACCCTGATCTCTCCACTGAAGCTGTTTCACGATAGCTTTCTTCATGGGGTTTTCAGAATTTTCCAAACAGTAGATTACTTTTATTCAATAAACCAACAGATGGAAAATGCTAAACAAAATCACATTGAAAGACTTAATCAGATGGGGCTCTGTCTTTATGTTGACTGTAGGGTTATATGGGTTAATAAATTTGGGGGAAATAGTGGCCATCCACATTAAACATACTTTTTTATGGCAGAACTTCTGACCAAAGCCTTCAATACACTGATTAGCATTCTGAGTTTCTAAGAGGAAGGTGTATTAAACAGAAATCCCCAAACTTACTTGACCAAAGAACACCTTTTTAAAAAAAATATTTATTTATTTGACAGAGAGAGAGAGAGCATGGAGCATGAGAGGGGTGGGAGGAGCAGAAGGAGAGGGAGAAGCAGCCTCCTCACAGAGCAGGGAGCCAGACTCGGGGCTCAATCCCTAGACCCCGGGATCATGACCTGAGCCGAAGGCAGACTCTTATCTGACTGAGCCACCCACGTGCCCCAAGAACAGTTTTTTGAGACACAGTTTGAAGAATACTGGTATAGTGAAAGGAACAGGAACATTGGATTCAGATAATATGGCTCTAAATCCTGATTTCGCTAATCATTGGCTGCATGAAAAATTGTTTAAATTCTGACCTCTGCTGTTTACCTACATTATAGATTATAGATATAAAAATACCCATTCCCAAGGATTATTATGCAGATGAACTGAGACATAGTAGATGCTCAATCAATTCTAGTTACTTTTACTCTTCTGAGTTACAGTTCAATTTACTTATATCTGAAATGTACACTACTTGGTATGATAGCTATATGTATAAACCATTCATTCATTTAACATACATTAACTGAACAAATACATGTGCCAGTTACTGTATTGATACATACACAATGCATATGACAGAGTCACTTTACTCAGTAAACTCCTATTTGTTTAGTATGTTTAGTGTGTTTAGTGTTAGATGGTAAACTTCTAAAGGAAGGATCCATAAGCAGTCCATCTCCATGGCTACCTTGGAACTAGCCATGTCTTTCTCATCTGGGTGTGTCAAAATAAGTGCTCAAGAACTATCTCCACCATGAATTGTGAAAGACAATTCTTTACCACTGTGTCCCCAGCCCACAGAACAGTGCATGGCACATGGCACATGGCACATGGCTGAGTCTCTCTAAATACCTTTTAGATGAGTGACTGGTAATCATAAGGGTAGAGTAATAATAAGGGTAGAGCAATAATAAGGTCTGTAATTCACAAGTTCATGGTTAAGTCGACCTCCAAGAATAGAATATTCCCCCCACCCTTATGGACAGGATTTTTTTTTTAATTTTGTTAAAATTACTTCTATTGAAATTACCAATGTATTGCATGAAATAAAAACAGAAAATAATGCATGTAGTTATGATTTAGATAATATTAAGAATTAAGAACCATGAGAGACTATGGACTCTGAGAAACAAACTGAGGGTTCTAGAGGGGAGGGGGGTGGAGGGATGGGTTAGCCCGGTGATGGGTATTAAAGAGGGCACGTTCTGCATGGAGCACTGGGTGTTATGCACAAACAATGAATCATGGATCACTACATCAAAAACTAATGATGTAATGTATGGTGATTAACATAACATAATAAAAAAAGAATTATACTTTAAAGAAAAATGTTAGAATATATCTTCAAATATGTATGTAATAAGTTTGATGTTTTATGAAAAATATTTAGATGAGAAATGTATTTGCTATGTCAATGGAATGTGCTTTGTGACCTTCCAAATTAAATTACCATCACATTTTTACAAAGTCACTTCTTTATATTCCAAAGAACATTGACACACAAGACAGAAGTAAAATACAAAAAGATTTTAGCTCCCATTTTGGTCTCAGAAAGACTTCGTGGAACAGACATTCAACAGGTTTTTCATCACCAAAGTTTAGAATGGGAATTAAATGATGGGCCACAACTGGTAGAATTAATCCACTAACTCATTACCACTCTCTGTGTAAGAAAGAGTCTTTTGCATACCTTCTACTCCGATTATCATTAATACTTGCAGCTCTAAGTTTGGTGATAGTTGGAAAGTCAAATCAAAAATAGGAGGACTGGTTTCTCCTGTAACGTCTAAAACCTGACACTTCTGCAAAGGAAAGGGAAAGCAGTATTACTGTTGTCAGAGTATCATTCATAACTATTTTAATATCATTTTGCAATTAACATTTCAAGTTTTAAGGGGGAAAAACTGCCTTTATCTGTGGTTGTCATATAGCTTTCTAAAAGCACTCTTAAGTCTCCCCACTCCAGATATACAATCCAATAAATATTTTCTTCTCAGCTCTAGACAAAACAAAAACATAGCAAAACAAAACACAGATCCTCATTGGACATGGAATGCCAAACGGAACCAAGTAACTAGAAATTATCATGTAAAAAAGGAAATCAGGTCAATGACCCAGGTATGAAATGTTTCCAAGCAACTCCCTTGAGCCAGTCAGTCCCAGCCGTGTTATTCTTTGACTTTTAGGTAAATTCATCTTGACCACAAAGATAAAAAATGTAATTAACAAAATTATAATAAATCTAATATACCAGTAAATTGTAATTTTCAGTTATACAAGTAATTTTACTTAATTAGATGGCCTGTTTATATTTTAAATATTATATTAAAAATCCAAGGAAAGCATTTCAGAGAAAAGTTGGTAAATTATGTGATTACAATGTCTTCTTTTCCTGATGTAGTTTAAAGATTGTCAGATGACTTCATGTAACGTAAAACCATTATTTTAGTGAGGAGCTGAAATAATTGTCAGGGTTTTTTTTTATTTTTTATTTTTTTGGCATGACATCCTTTTAAATAATGCTGCTATTTTGCGTGATTTAATTTATATTAAGACATCTAGAACTGATATGTAGCATATTTTAGATCATATTAATGAAAACTAATAAGATTAAGCTCTGGAAGAAAGCATGAAAAAGAGACCAGCTAATTCAATAAAGTATTGTGATATATCCCAGATCATCCCTACCTGCAGCTTCATACATTGCCCACCAACCTCTGTCCTGTGAATATACTATAATGAGATTTGGTCGAGTGACCTCTGCAGATCGTCTCCCAATAGGGCGAGTGTTGGAGGGAGCCGAATTGGTAGGTCTACACAACATGATGTCTCAAACCTTCCCTTTGCCTTATGAAAGATACAGTCGTTAAGAAGTACAACTTAGGCATACATAACACCTACGTCTAATGTGGGCTTAGGATGCTGTTTAGTGAAACGTACGTGGGGTATCAGAAGGCGAGGATTTGATGACCACATGTTAAAAAATCTTCTGAGATGATGCACGATTTTGGAGTATCACCTAATAAACGAGATAAATGATCACAATGCTGGAGGCGATATTTTGTCCATCTTTACATTTCTGGAACTTAACGTAATTTTTGACATTAGTGGACCCTTAATGTTTGTTGATGGTACTACAGATTATATTTCTCAGGGAATGTAGATACTGCTTTAAATAATTATTCAACAGTATGCATCATGTATTTGTGATCGTTTTATAATAACCTCTAGGAAAACACTATTTGTGGTGCCTGAACACTATGATAAAATTAAAGTTTTGCTCAAGATAAGGAATAAATGTCATTTTACCAGATATTATTGCCATATGCATGTATAGCCTTACAAAGATCCAATCAGAGGGTTGCATTTGCATCTGGATTTCTAAAATCATTTGAAACTCCCTATTAGCAAGTGCATATTCATATTCATTATAAGACTTCTTGATATAGCATGCTAATTACTTGCCTGCACTCTGGCTCCCAAACCACAATGAATCCTATTATAAAAGCAGATCACTGCAAACTTCAAACAGCATGCGTCCTGGAGATGCCTCTATTAAAGGAAGAATGCTGATGGAAAATCTTTGATCTTATCAGACGTGATGGAAAATACACATTTGTATTTGAGTAAATCTGTAGAACGAAGCACTTTCCCCCACCCTTAAGTAACCTGAAACCAATTTCAAGTTCCCAAATGCTCTTCAAAGCAGCCCGCCTTGGAAGTAATGCTGATGGCATTACAAATTTCAAGGCAGCTTGCTTTTTCCATCACAGGACTTCAAGCAGATTTAAAATTTTACTTTCAAAGAGGAAGGATATTACCTACTTTTACCCAAACCACTAGCCTCTGGTTTGATGAGCAGAGTGTCATAGGTAATGAACTTACCTAGGTAATGAATAGATGGTATATAACAAAGTATCTCAGAGCTTGACTAACGCAGCTGATTGTAGGGCATTCTAAGCTTTAAGTGTTGTGAGACTTCCTGCTTCAGTTCTTTCTTGTTCTAGTGTTGTTGACCAAAAGTTGGAATGTAAACTTAGGGCCTGTGGCACGACAACTGTAAGCCAACTAATCAATCCATCTCCTCCTAAATGGGGCATCTATGAAGCTAAAGACAAAAATCGGTGTGTGCTTGACTCCTGCACCCACAGAGAGCCTGAGCCGCACAATTCAGAACATTCATACTATGAATAAACCCTGTAGCAGGAGGGTCTGTCTGTGGCTTCTGAAAAAGCCTCGGATTTGTGGTCAGTAGAAACATCCATGAGCCTATTTGGGCTGAAGGATACAGTGGCTCTAGTGAAGCTACCCTAGCATTTAATTAGGTTTCCTGTAATTGCTTTAAGTAAAAAGGTGGGGAGGGGCAGGCGGGGGATGAGGAATGGAACCTGAAGTTATCATCTTGGGACACAAAATATTTGTGTGTGGTTTTAATATCTTGAGCCCATTTGTTGCTGCCCTGCATTTTGGAAAAAGCCATTATAGTTTTGAGGAAATACACACTGCAGGTTTATCAGCCCTTTGGTGACTATAAATTTATTGCAACAACTTTTGAAGGAAGAGTTTTGTTTCCAGTAACTGAATTTCTGCATGAAGAGAGGAGGTATAAACAAGTAAAACAGGCAAAAGTATGAAATACCGGAGAGTGGAATAAAAAGAAAGGTGGGAGTGGAGGGGGAAAGCTGTGCTCCATCTTTCTGTGAACGTCTAGATATCAGAAAATGAGAACCATTACAGTAGGACAGGAAAGTGAGAGGACCAAAGCAGGGATTAGGAAAGTGGAAAGGAAGTAGTGTTTTTTGTTAATAAGTTGGGATTTCTGCTGTGGAGATTGTCTTATTATTTGGACGTTGACTAAAATAATACACTAATCTTTTCATAGAGGGGTGAGGGATTTAGATGCGCCAGTGACTTAAAATTATTTTTATTTTTTTTAAAGATTTTATTTATTTATTTGAGAGAGAGAGAGAGAGAGCATGAGTCGGGGGAAGGGCAGAGGGAGAGGGAGAAGCAGACTCCCCGCTAAGCAGGGAGCCCGACATGGGGCTGGATCCCAGGAATCCAGGATCATGACCTGAGCTGAAGGCAGACACTTAACCAACTGAGCCACCCAGGCAGCCCTTGAAAATTATTTTTAAATGGTCACTGTATAAGCATAAAAGCCTTGCTAATTTTCAAGACTTTAAAATCACTTTAAATATATTTAATAAACTTTTGACCATAGAGTTGCCCCATCAGGATCTTGCCCTGCCTTGGGCTTATAAAATCCACTTTCCTGGGCTTCATTTCAGTTCAGGGACCCTTGAGTGGATCTATGTTTCTCTGACTCAAGTCCCATCAGTTCTCAATAGAAAATATTGCTTGTTTCCCCAGTGGGACAGCATCTACTTCTATTGGGTGTTCATTAATTTCCCTGAGGGCTTTTACCCATTTGAGCATGTTCTAGGTTTTAGGGTAAGTTCTGGAATACTCTTTTTTAGTGTCTTTAGATGACACCTTCATGTCACCTATACCAAGAAGTCATAGTCAAAGAGTTTAAGAAATCATACCTTCTAGGAACTAAGCTCTATATCTTACACATATCACACACATATATGTGTATATACACACACACACATATATATACACATATACACATACATACATATATACACATATATATACATATATATTAATTCTCATCTGATGATGTCATCTACTTGCTTAAAACACTTTAATGACATCCGTGACCTTCAGAAAGAAATTCCAAATCCTAAACATGGTGTGCAACAGGTTCTCAAACCATAGCAAGCATCTAAATTCTTTGAGTGCGAGTTAAACCACAAATCGCTGGTCCCAACTCTCAAAGTTTCTTATTCAATTTGAGTCTGGAGTGGGACTCAAGAGTTTTCACTTCCAGCGAGTTCCCACGTGATGCTGATGAAACTGCTCTGAGGCCACACTTTGAGAACCACTGGTCTACAGGACTGTGTATTGACTGATCGTTTTCTTGTCTCTAGCTTCATCTCATGCCACTATCTCTGTGTTTGGTGCTCAGCTGTCTTCCGGGTTCCCAATCTCCTCATTCTCTTTCCTGCTTCTTCCCATATGTTTTGTCCCTCTCCCTATATAATTTAACCAACTTAACTCATGTTGAATCCTTCATACTAAGTTGGGTTTACTTGTTATTCACTCTCATTTTCTCTATACTTCTCCTTTGTAGCATTGAACACAATTGTAATCAAGAAAATAAATTGTATAATCTCTAGTTAATATGTACCCCCTTCACAATTATATAAGTTCATTGAGGGTAATGACTATCCTACTCATCAGAGATTCACAAGTCCCTAGGGCAATATCTTTTCCATAACTGATATGAAATAAATATTTGTTCAATGAATGAATGAATGAATACATGAATAAAAAGTACAAAGCAATATATTTCATCTTTCTTACTGTGCTTATACTTAACCCTAAGGGTCTCCCTGTTAGTTCTCTCAATAAGCACTTCATTCTGATAGAGTGTGCAGGAAAATTGGCAGTTGCCCACATACATCGTTCAGATGATCGTTCTTGCTCAGTGCAAAGAGGCATTTTGCAGAATGACTCTCTGAAACAGATTTTGATATATCAAGATAAATACTCTTAAAATGATAATCCCAGATTCTTAGTTCAATTTGTGTTATGCAGGATTACATAATGCTGTAAAATAAAATCCAAATATTTGAGCATTTTAGCTGGAAGCTACTTTAACAGGATTTTGGTTACATTATAGAGAAACATTTGGGCTTTCAAAATATTATGCATAAAAAGTATTATGCATGAAAACTTTAAAGTCATACATTCTTTGGATAGAATAGCAAGGATTTGTTAACTAAGACTAGTATTTTTTTTTTAAAGAAAGCAGTGCGCTTTAATAACTAAAAAACAGCTATAAAAATAACTTAGTTTTAGATGATCACCACATATTTATAAAGTACTAGGTCATATTATAATAAAACCTGATATATGACATGTATATATTTATGATTTATGTACTCATGATTATAGTTTTAGATCATTCTCATTCCTTGTGAAGAGTTAGGAGGATTCAATTATTGTAAAACTATGTAAAGTGTTGTAAAACTGTATATAGCTGTATGGTACCAGATGATACTATAATAAAATTGATATATATTTATATACATAAACCAATATATATTTATGATTTATATACTTGTGATTATAGTTTTAGGTTATTCTCTGTCATTTCATGTGAGGAGTTAGGAAGATTTAATCATTGTGAGGCTATGTGTAGCACACGGATGTCTTACCCATGACCTGTATAGTGGGGGTACGATCCTTAGAAGATGTGAAACTCATGTTCATGTTTGAATATACCGAGCAAGCTAACTCAGCGGAGGGTGAATATTTGTCGGACGCTTTGGGAAAAAGTGTAATTTTGTGCCGTGATAGATCTACTCCACTTTCATCTTCTGATGAAAGCAGAAGATCTGAAATAGCAAATAAGAAAATGAAAAAGTTGGGAGAC
Source organism: Mirounga leonina (assembly GCF_011800145.1). NCBI lineage: Eukaryota > Metazoa > Chordata > Mammalia > Carnivora > Phocidae > Mirounga > Mirounga leonina. The sequence continues at coordinate 3,338,237 of NW_023270323.1, forward strand.
AAATAATGGGAGCCAGAGGAAGATCACAGGTGGAGAGAGGCAATATCTGGGATGGTGATCAATGGCATCAAGATGGATCACTGTGGGGAAATACATGGTATGATGTTTCGTAGTCTGCTAGTACAAGCCTTCTCCTGACTTCAATCTCCGTTTCTCTTGGCAGGTCTCATTGTCCGGGAAGTGAGCATTGAGATTTCGCGCCAGCAAGTCGAAGAACTCTTTGGGCCCGAAGATTACTGGTGCCAGTGTGTGGCCTGGAGCTCAGCGGGCACCACAAAGAGCAGGAAGGCCTACGTGCGCATCGCATGTGAGTCTCTGTGCATGGACACCCTGGGCTTCAGAACCTAGTGGAATGTGGGGAAATGTAGGCCGTCACAGGCTCTAGATTCAAAGAACCCTGGTCAGAACTCCCAGATTTCTGCATTTGAGCTACACGCTCCTCTTAAGTCACCAGAATATCGTTTTTTGTTTCAAGACATGGACAGTTTCTCATGGGGCGCCTGGGTGGCTCAGTTGGTTAAGCGACTGCCTTTGGCTTCTCCCTCTGACCTTACCCCTCTCGTGTTCTTTCTCTCATTCTCTCGCTCTCGCTCTCGCTCCCAAATAAATAAATAAAAATCTTAAAAAAAAAAAAAAAAGACATGGACAGTTGCTCTTTTGGGATGTGAAAGAATTCGTGATATTTTTAAAAAGATCCTGAATTTTCTTTTTTTTAATCTGGTAAGAATTAGGCTACAGGAAAACCAGCTATATATTCCTTTAATGAGTTTATTCTTCCAGTGTGTTAGAACAACGTTGGTTAGTTTTACTATTGGAAATAGGAATTACCCATACAAAGCTTCTCTATTTTTCGGAGCCATTCGAGTGCATCAAAATACACCTCTGTTTTCCAAACTGTACTAAATTCTGGAGCATTCATGTTTAGGGAGAGGTTAAGAAGTGCCTCACAAAAAAAGGTTCCATAATCAAATAAATGTGGGAAATTATTTTTTTTTGGACAAAGTTAAGTAGGTTTATTCATTGCAAAATTCTCAAATTTTTAAATATGCTAATGCGTATTATGCCTAAGATAGAGATGTAGCCTGCAGCTCTTTCGGCAGGCCCCTTTTCTCAATGAGTGCTATTCACATCTGGAACAGCATGAATGCTGCTTTCATCTTCCGTAAGGTCCCATATTGAGATATTTTCGCAAGTCTGAAACTGCTGAAATCCATGTGAATTATGTCATTTGAACTCTTTTGTATGCCTGCATTTTATTAAATTGTTAGTAATGGATGTCAACATCACCCACCTATCATGCGTCACTGGGTCCCAACCGTCTGGGCTCTGAGGCCTCTCCCAATTCCCTACTCGCCTCTTCCCTTCCCTCCTACTTGATCTAGGTCACAGCCATGACAAACATGTCCCAGTTAGTCCCCAGGGCTCCCGTTGTTTCCCTTTTAGTCCGCCTTCCGTATCACCGCAAATGCAGTCTTCCTGAAACCCCGATCTCCGCACAGATCGCCTCCTGCCCTGGCTAAAAAGTTACAGTGGCCTGTGAGATAAAGATCCCTTACGGTGCCATATGCCATCATATGAGTCCATTAGAGCTGGCATACAAAGTACCACAGACCGGGTGGCTTAAGCAGCAGAAATCTCTTTGCTCAGTTCTGGAAACGGCAAGCCTGAGGTCAAGGCCCAACAGTGTTGGCTCCTTCGAGAGCCTCTCTCCTGGGCCTGTAGATGGTTGATTTCTCCACGCCTTTGCACTTTCTTCCCTCTGTAACTGTGCAGACCCAAATTTCTCTTCCTGTAAAGACACACCAGTCACATTGGATTAAAACCACCCTAAAGGCCTCATTTTAACTTCGCCACCTCTTTAAAGGCCCTGTCTCCAAATAAAGTCACATTCGGAGGTCCTGATGGCGAGGACTTCAACGTGTGAACAGTTCAGCCCGTGACAACCGTGTTTCATGGTTTACATATTCACCTGTGTTTCCAGCTCCAACCACAGAGAATGTTTCCATTTTCATCACACTAGATTAGCAATACTTTGATGTCCGTGCTTTCCAGCTACTGTTCACACTGAAAGGTTTCACCCTTCTCTTATGTCTCTTCGTTATTTGTAAACATTCATTTATTTAACCATATTTAGTAGCATTTACTCTGTTCTTGGGGCATTTGTAGGAATTGGGTATGGAGCCAAAAACAAACCAGGTCAAGATCCTTGCCTTCATGGAGTTTATGTTCAGGTGGGCAAGGGCAAACTTGAAATAAAATAAATAATAATCACGACCAGAGCAGATGGTAAGCGCAATGAAGAGAAGTAAAGCAGAAAAAGAGGGTATGTTGTGCTGGGGGTGGGTGGTCAGGGAATTCTTCTGGAAGATGTTGACAGTTGGAGAAATCTGAAGGAGGGGCAGGGGGACTCAGGCAGAGGGAGCAGTGAGTACCACAGATACCAAGACTCCTAGGCAGGCATGTGCTGGCCTTCGTAGGCAGATGGCCCAGGACACTGTAGGTGTAACGGCTTTGGTTCTTAGTTTGAGAAGAGAACTCTGGAATGTTTTCAGCAGAGCAATTCATGATCTGACTTCCGTGTTAGCAGAATCACGACTTGTGTTGAGGTAGAAGCACAAAGCCCAGTTATGAGGCTGTGTCTGTGAGAGATGTTAGACCTGCATAGATTAGAAGCAGTGAAGGGGGTGCAGCCTGGCTCCTGGATACAGCAGTTCCCCTCATCTGCAGGGGGATACGTTCCAAGACCCCCAGTGCATGCCTGAAACCGCAGATAGTACCAACCCCTATGTATGCAATGTTTTTTCTGTAGATACCTATGATAAAGTTTAATTTCTAAATTAGGCACAGTAAGAGATTAATAACGGTAATGATAAAATAGAACAATGATAACAATATACTGTAATAAATGTTAGTGCATGTGATCTCTCTCTCAAAAGATCTTACTGTGCTGGACTCGCCCTTCTTCTCCTGCTGATGTGAGGCGATAAAATGCCTGTGTGATGAGGTGAATGACAAGGGCATTGTGACATAACGTCAGCCCACTGGTGGCCTTCTGATGCTAAGTCGGAAGGAGGCTCATCTGCTCCTGGACTGTAGTTGACTGTGGCTGACTGAAACCGCCGAAAGCAAAACAGCAGACAAGGGGGGACTATTGTATATTTAAGGGCAGAGGTAATAGCTTTTGTTGAAAGATTGGCTGTGAGATGTGAGAGAGAGAGAGAAGAAAGAATGATTCAAGAGGCTTGAGCTTTTTGAAGAATTTGCTTCACATGTCCTGAGTGAAGTCATTCCTGTCTCATGGGTCTCCCCATGAGCAGTGCGTCCATTCTCTTCATATAGGGCTTGTCTCAATTGAATTATGTTCACTTGTTGTAACGTCTGTATTTCATGCCAGCAAGTTCTTTGAAATCAATTTTGATTAACTCAGTTTTGCTTAACTTTATATCTTTCGTGCTTAGCACAATGCCTAGAACATCATAGATGTTTAATAAATTTTGTTGAATTAGAACTGTTATAAAAAATTCCCGGTGAAGTTTATTAAAATGCTGTATATTAAACTTTCCTCTCAGAGCATATCTAAAGAGATTTGCTCTTTGTCTTATACGGATTCTCTATGAAATAGACTCTGAGATGGGGACATGCATGCAGGAAACGTAGTGAACAGTACTCTTAGGAATGGTACCTGTGGAGGAACGCAGGCCGTAGGATTGGGCAGATGGAGAAATTGAGCTTCAGGGCAGGTATGACAAAGGATGACCACATAGAGAGCTCTGGAGCTCAAATGGCCCTGTAGAGTTGCCCCACCTTGAGATATAGGGGTGAGTGGGCCTTTGTTCCTCCACATGGACTAGTCAATGGATGTCAGCCCTTGCCTTACTCCCAACCCCTCCCAGCTTGTGTGACCTGGGTCAAGTCAGCTCTCCTCAACTGAGGGCAGTTCCACGAGAGAGGCACAGAGCTGTCTCACAGGCAAAACTCCCAAAAAGTGGGGTCAGTCCTGAAAAGGGATCTCAGTGGCAAAACCCTACATTCACTATAATCGTCTACAACAACTCGTGAAGACTTCATTTTATTAATTATGACGCTAAAAGATATTTTTAAACATTTTAAAAAGAAATAAACTAATTGTTTTGGTCAAATATTTAAATGAATTCAAAGTTAGCTTCTAATTATAATCAAAAGAGGTACAATGATATAAGACTAAACTTTTATCTTTCATTGCTATGTGTTCATTAATATCAATTATAATGAATATTTAAAATCACAAATTTATATTCCATACTAAATTGGCTTGCCTAAAGCTGAAGTTTAAGGACTGCATAGTTCCAAATGAGGAATCTCTTATTGTGCCAGTTCCATATATATATATATATATATATATATATATATATACACACACATATATATGTATATATATAAAATTTCATAACATATGTATGGTGTGTGTATATATATATACACACTATATATGTCCCTATTCTCCACATAAAAATTAAATACATATAAGAACCCCATCTTTATTTGCAATGTATTATATAAACTTTGCTGAACGTAATTTGACATTTTCAAATAATAAGAAAACACTTTTAGTAAGAGATTAATTTGCCCATAGCACCTTTTTGTCTTCATGCGATAAGACTGAAGAACAGTTTGCCTGTAGTTCCATACTTTACTGAACTCATATGTGTGTATGGCCAAAGAAGACCATCCAATATGTAAAGATGTAGTCATATAGATTTATATCATGTTTAAAAAAACAAAAGGTTAAATTTCATTTATTTTTATTAAGACTGATTTCTACCCAGCAAGTTCTTGCCAATATTGCATGAAGCTTGCAGATTTCCTAGTTTGCCCTGTTTCAAGTGAGCCTGTGGGGCTTTGCCCAGGAATATTTGACAGATGGCCATCACATAAACTGCAGTTAAAGTTTAAATTTGTCTCAGGCAAAGATAACTGTGATGCTAAGGTTAAATAAATGCAATTACATCTCACCTAATTAGACTTATACTCACGTGTACGATGGAGGAGCTCATCGTTCTTTCACAAAAAGCTCTATTTTCAGAAGTTTATAAGGCAGGAATGAATATTGGCTATTTGTTTATTTGCTTATAATATTTCGTTTATTCAAACTATGTAAAATATAAAAATTGATTTGTGATGCAATCAAAGCAGAAGAGAATAAAAGGAACTATGGAAGTTAGAATGTAGCCAGGCACGGGCTGAGAACATGACATGCCTCCTCTAGAATGGTGCACATTTACCACAGGGCCATGCCAGTGTCCTCCGTGGGTGCCATGGCTTCCACTGCAGAGCAAGGAGTTGCTTCTGAGAGACCTCAAGTCTATCCCAAGCAGAGCCTTTATGGCAATATGGCTACCAGTTTCATTGGTTTTTCTTCTGGTATCCCTTGTTCAAAAGCCAATGGGAAAATTCCTAGTGTTAAGGTAAGAATATAATTCAGGCAAAATGTTAGCGAACACTGTCATTCTTTGGGCAATGTCTTAGTTTTGATAGGGCTGCTATTTTGATGTTCTGATTGTTGTTGATGTGGTTGTAGTTGTTCGTGGGAAGGAATACAATGTCAGTAGCATAGTGGAATCGTTAAAGCACAGGTTTTGGGGCCAGGCTGACTTATGTCCAAATCCTAGTCCCATCACTTACTAATATGACCTTGGTCACGTGACTTAACCCCTCTGAGCCTTAGTTTCATCAACCGTGAAATGCAAATGATAGGGTTATTTTAAGATTGAATTGGATAAACTTGTAAAGCATATGGCATAGCACCAGACACAAAACAAATGCTCAGTGACTGATAATAGGTGTTCATAACAACCGATATTTGTGCATTTTGAAACTTCTCTGTACTCAGTTAACATTTTTTTTTCTGAGTTAACATTAAAAACTAAAAAGTCTCTTCTTATTTTACAACTTCATGTCCCAGGCCTTGGCTCTCAGTCCTAGAGGATGAAATTCTCTGCCAATTCACCTACAATTAGACTGTAATTTATCCCCCATGCCTGAGGATGAAGGAGCACTCCATATGGTCACCCTTCTCCTACGATTCAGGAGTCAGAGTGAATTTATGTGCACAGAGAATCCATCTTTCTGGGAATGGCAGGATAGTTCCTAAGGATCTTTTTCTTTATTCTTGTGCAAACCAATAAATCTCAAAGGCCACTGGTGACAGATTGGAATATGATAGTTCCTGGGAAGAATGAAGGAGGATCAAGGTGGCCCTCTCTGCTCGTCTCTCATTGCTCATTTGTCCTTTTCCCTGGGATCAGAACCACCTTGTGACCACCTGTGGGTTTGGACTAAGCCTTGTTCACATTTGTGAGTCTGTAGTGTCTCGCATATTATCCAGAATAGCAGTGTCCAGAGACATGTAATTCCAGCCACCTATGTCATTTAGACTTTTCCAGTAGCCAACCTTAAAAAAGTAAAAAGAAACAGGCAAAATTAATTTTAGTAATATATCTTTTAGTCCAGTATATCTCAACTATCATTCCAACAAAGTAACCGATATAAACAAGTGTTAATGAATCCTTTATATTCTTTTTTTGCATGATTATCTTTGAGATCTGATGCGTTTACACTTACAGTACTTGTCCATTAAGACTAGCCACAACTCAGTTGTTTGAAAGCACTGGATAGATGGGCTCTAGAATTAATGATTAGAATGGTGACACTGTTTCAATCACTTTATTTCTCACCTCACATAGTTACCTTTTATTCTTTTAGTGAAAACACTTAAAATCTACTCTCTTAACAAATTTCAAGTACATAATACAGTGTGATTCACTGTAGTCACCATGCTGCAGAAAAATATCCCCAGAACTTATTCATTTAGTAACTGAAATTTATACCCTTTGACCAACACTTATGTGGATTAGCTCATTCAATCCGTGCAACAATTCTATATGATGGGTGCAATAATCACACTTTTACAGATGGGAAACCTGACAACAAAGGGAGATTAAAAATCCTGCCTGAGTTCACATCTGGTGTATAGAGAAGCTCTTCCGACCAGCAAGAGAGTCCATGCTTTTAACAAATACTCTGGGTACAGACAGGAGAGGAGGTGACAGTGACTTTTATGTCAGGTGGTAGTTTACAAAATTATCTTATTTTCCACAGGCATAATGTTATAAACTCACTATTATTTTGTGCAGAGGCATCAGAAGGCCTCGGGTTCCTGCCTCTCTCCTATTGCTTGGTCTGTTCCAACCTCACCAGCTTCTTTGTTTCCAGAATGCAGTACACTCATTTCAAATACAGGCTATTTGTAATACCTGTTCCTTCCCACCTGGAATATTCTTCCCCAATGCTTAAATGTGGCTCAGGCTCACTTTCTTCTTTCACTCAGATTTCTGCTGAGGTGTCACCTCTTCAGAGGGGTCAACCCTGACCGGTTGAGCTAAAGCCCACTGACCCCAACTCTGTCACTCTCTTAATCCCAAACCTGCTTTAGTTTTTCTTGAGAGCATTTCTCTTCATCATTATTTGTTTCCTTTTATGTTGACTGTCTCCACCACCAGAAAATAAGCTTCACAAGATCAGGCACTTTATTTTCTTTATTGTGATGCCCCCAATGCCTAAAAATAGCGCTTTGCACATGGTTGGTGCTAAGTAACTGAAGATATAAATAAATAGAATGAAATTGAATTAAACTGAAAGCATACGATGGGACAAAGTGATGATGTTATTCAATGCTAATGATACGTTCTTTTAGGAAAAATGTTGTATCACCCAAATAATTTAAGGACATCAGGTAGCATAAAGTGATTGCTTCTCTGCCCCCCCCACACACACACTTCAAACCTCCAGTACATTTTTGTACTTATTTTCTTCATAGCACTTACCAACTTTTCACCTACTATGTATTTGCTTATTTATTATGTTCATGGGTTGTAGTCTTATCTCCGCCACCCCCTTGGAAAGTGAGATCCACATGGGCAAGGATTTTTGTTTGGTTTATTCACTGATGAATTCAAAATGTCTACAGTGATGCCTGCATAGTGTAGGACCTCAATAAGTCTCTTAAAAGAATTAATTAATTAATATTTCTGGTGTAGGGCAGTAGTATCCTCAATTACATAGATGTAATCCTGTGAATTATTGTGAGTTATTATATAGAGAGGTCATTGCTCGTGGCCTTGTATGTTTCTTTTCCATTCCCTACATGTCTACAGGGCAGAAAACAAGGTTAAATTATACTAAATTATGATGACTTAACCAAATAATACATTTCTTTAACCAGGTGTTCCGAAAGATTTAGGTTATACCATGACAGAGTCTGGTAGCCTAACACCAAATAGCCTGGTAGAGTTCAGCCAGTTTACCAGCACACCAGAGTAAATGGCCTGTTCATTAACATGCATTTCTGAGCTGTGGTTTGATCCCATGTGCAACTGTTTAAGCCCCTAATAAGCCAATTATAACTTACAGAGGCCAGATTTTGTATTAGATAAGATTAACTGCACGATTGAGGCTTTTTTAGATAGTAAAACAGAAATCTTTAACCATAAATTTCTTCTTGTTTCATATAAATCTCAACTGTTATATTAAATAGTTCATCATGTGGTTCCTATTTCAAGATTAAAAGCCATAAGACATACCTGATTGCATCAGTCTGTATTTTTCCAAACATATTTTCTATTGTATTTGTACAGAAATTCCCAAGATTCGCAGAGTTCCCACAAATCCATCGACATTTATAGCTCATGTTATTCTGAGAGGTAGACAACCAGTTGATAGAACACTGTCTCATAAGTTATATTTTGGGAGAAATCAGCTATCTATGTATTATAGGCAGGGCTGGTAACCCACTGGGCTAAAATATGTCTTAAAGTAATGTTTTATACTGTATGAAAAGGGAAGGTTATGCTAAACTGCTTATTTGCAAAAAAGCTTGTCTGCAATCATCGCATTCATTTCTTTGTACTCTGAGAAAAGAGCCTTAACTTTTTGATATGTCAGGTTCCTCATCCATAAAGTTGGCATGTTTCTTATTATTTATCCCTAAGATATACCTTAAAAAATATTGTGATGGCATATAATCATTTTTTTTCTAAAACTAAAGATGCAGTGTGAATATAAAAGTGTGGCTTGTATGGGTTTTTTTCTTCCTTTTCTCTGTAATGGATGTCATTTGCAGTTCTAGCTCTAAAATATTTATTTTTTAAAAAACCCTTTAGCAAAACTGAATACAAATATGTTTGTCCTATAAATGCCCCAAAGCCAAGAAGTAAAGAAGAATGGCTTAAATGTGTTTCCCTTCTGCAGGGACTTTGTTCACTCAGGAGTTCTCTGTTTAAATGACCTCAGTGCAGTAAGGGATAGCCATCCCTGGGTAAAACTGAAGACATTGTCAAGATGACGCCCCTGCTGATTTCCTTAAAGATTATTCCAATCTCTATTTCTGTATATAAACTATGATATTATTGGAAGTGTTCATTTTTTTTGACCACTCCCTAAGAGTGGTCAAAACATTACTTTTTTAAAATGTTGAAAGAGGTTACAAAATACAACTCCGATATAAGCCCCCAACAATCCTATGAGGTAGGTTCTGTTATTATCCTTATTCTGCAAACTGAAACAGAAGCAGGGAACTTGGTAACATAGATCTGAGTTGTAAACACACTTGTGACACTTCTTGACTTTGCAACCTAATTATAGAGGAAACTTCATGTAGTTCATTTTTGCTGTTGGGTTGGTTGGGGTTTGTTTGTTTTGTTTTATCATTTACAATATTTGACACAAAAGCAAGTAAAAAAGAGAACCCCATCCAACCTTGTGTCCCTTACATTTAATGATCACTGAAAGAGTTGCTGGATTTAAAAAAAAAAAAATCATGATTTTTAAAAAATTCCAGCCAAGATAAGATAATCTATTCTTGAAAAAGGAAACCATGGCAAACTTTTTAGGGTTCTGTGGCCTTAAGTAGGCATTTTTTACTTTTAATAAGTGCCCAAACCTCAGAAGAGTAATCTAGTACTTTCGAAATATGCTCTACTGGTCAGCTCATAGCAGTTATTTCCCATTAACAGCCAGAGTTGGTGATTTAAGCATAAGTGGTACTCTACTATGACAACATAATAAACACCTTTTATCATTGTTGGAAGAAAGATATATTTTTTTAAAAAAGATTTTATTTATTTGACAGAGAGAGACACAGCGAGAGAGGGAACAAGAGGGAACACAAGCAGGGGGGAGTGGGAGAAGCAGGCTCCCCGCCAAGCAGGGAGCCCACTGGACGCAGGGCTCGATCCCAGGACCCTGGAATCACGACCTGAGCCGAAGGCAGACGCTTAACGACTGAGCCACCCAGGCGCCCAGAAAGATACTTCTTTTCCTTCTAAAAACACAAGTATTATAACTCTATGTGGCTATAGAACTATTTCATTCACTAGAGTAGCACTTTGAAACTACATTAAAACAATTTTTTTTAAGTTTTAAAAAATGGTCAATGCCTCTCTGTTCATTGAACATGTAAAAAACTAATTGAAAATTTGGAAATCTGAAAATGTGAGTCATAGTAAAGCAACTGTGTTTGCTCGATGCAAGGACAGACCCATGTCAGAAAGTGCAGAAGATGGTCAGAAAGCATGGTGGGTAACTGCACCGTGACCCTCTCTGAAAGAGGTACAGAAATTCCCTAGATCAAGAGCCACGTTGTCAAGACCATCAGTTTGGGAGACAAGAAACTTGATTCTGATACTTGGAGTGTGGCCTCTTGGTAGCAATAAGTAAGTGAATAAAGTAATTTATTTATTTAATTAAATATCCGTATAGCCAGGAACTCTGTAAAAGTTCAATAGCTACGCTGATTTGGGGCTCGATGGAGTGGGTCTCTGAATGAGAACATTTACAGAGAGCTTTTAGGTAATAGCACTGCCCTCCTAAGGGTTTTTATGTATATTCCTTTATTTGATCTTCACAATAACCCTAGGCGATAAATACTGTAATTGTCTTCATTTTAGGGATGAAGAAACAAAAGCATTCAAACTTCCATAAATACAGGACCAGGATTAAACTCAGGCAGGTAAATCCAGGCTCCACACTCACAGCCACTGTATGGGATAATGGTCCCAAAGGCATCGGGGTCCTAATCCCTGGAACCTAGAAATCTTACCTTACGTGGAAAAAGGACCTTTTTTGGACCTGCTTAACGATCTTGAGATGGAGAGATTTTCCTGGATTATCCAGGTGGCCCCTAAATGACATCACAAATGTCCCTATAAGAGAAAGAAAGAGGGAGATTTGACACAAATAGAAGAGGAGGAGGCCACGGGACTGGAGAAGCAGAGGTTGGAGGGAGGTAGCTACAAGCCAGGGAATGCTAGCAGCCACCAGAATCTGGACGCGACAAGCTGTGGATTCTCCCAGAGAATTTATGGAGGGAGTACAGCCTTACTGACCACTTGATTATGTATGGCCCAGTGAAACTGTTGACCTCCAGACTATGGGAAAATAAATTTCTGGTGTTTTAAGCCAGTGCGTTTCATAGTAATTTCTATAAGAAACAAATACAACCACTATGTAGACCCACATAATGGGGTAGCCGGCTTGTAAATAGTTGATGAACTTGAACAAGTTAGTTAACCTCTCAGGGTTTTAGATGCATTATCTGTAAAGGAAGAGGGTTGACCTGTACAATTTCAAAGAATTTTTATACTTACCAGAAGAGAAATTGTTCCCAGACCTTTGGTAATGGGGCTTGGCAGGTTATTTTGGAAATTGATTCTAATTCAGCATTTATTAAAGTTCTCCTATGTACTAAGCACCAAGCACCAAGATATATTTGACCCTAAAGAATTTTTAAAATGAAAAAAATTAGCATTCAATTGGCTAGGATTAGTTACTTTATCTTTTTAAAGTGAAACTTAACAGTGATATGATATCCAATAGAAAGCTGGCCATAACTATGCAGACACACCCCATCTCAGAAAGTTCTGTGCAGTGAACTCTAGGGTTGGGGATGCAAATGCATCATATCTTGGATGCTAACTCCTACTTACTTATACCTCCCAGGGTTCTGTGCTAGGGAGGCTAAGTGAAGCTAAATCCAGACTCCATAGGGACGCCTGGGTGGCTCATTCAGTTAAGCGGCTGCCTTCGGCTTGGGTCATGATTCCAGGGTCCTGGGATCGAGCCCCATGTTGGGCTCCCTGCTCAGCGGGGAGCCTGCTTCTCCCTCTGCCTGCCCCTCCCCATGCTTGTATACTCTCACTCTCTCTAGCAAATAAATAAATAAAATCTTTTTTAAAAAAATAAAAAAATAAATCCAGACTCCACAGAAAAGAATCTCATGACTTACTCTTCGGACACATACACTGTGAGGGAAGGCGGTGGTGCTGAACACTTGCTATTCCTACTCTAAAGAACAAGAGCTGAGCAGAAATTATAACCACTCTGGACAGGTTCCTCCTTACCTGAAAGAGCTTCAGGCTTTTGTTTACATAGCAACCATAGCAATGAAGACATTGGTTTGGGAAAGAATGTGGGGACGTATTTATCCTATGTAATCATCAAAAATTACAGAAATAATGACAAAGTGTCTTTCCAGCCATCAAGAAAACTTTTGGTTCTCCTGACTCATGTGCTAGTAGTTTCCACTTATTTAAAATGGAATAATTTCCATTTCTTTAATATTCTGAAATCCTAACATTTATTGCCTAACATTCTTTCTGAAAGTAGGCAAGAGAACATAAATTAATAATTATAAAATGTGAATTCATAAAATGTTATATATGCAATCCTACTAACAGAAACAGCTTGGCCCACCAAGCTGTCTTTCTCAGTTAAGCATCTGAGAGTCCGAAGAGAGAAGAGCTGTGGGGAGAAATCAGGGGGATCATCTCTGAGGTGAGAGAGAGGCCACAAGAAACACTAAGATAACTTTGACACTCAGCACTGAGTTTGCTAGATCAATGTCTCAAAATGGCAATCCACAGGCTTCTTGGTTTGGCCCTCAAAACGTTGGCCCACACAAGAACTCTTGATAAAGTTTTAAGCAATTAACAACCTACGCAATTAGAAAAAAGAAATCATATAATAATTCATATTACCAGCTTCTGTTAGCAATCAAATACGGGGTCTGCAGTCCACTGAGTCTGCATTCCTACATGACAACATACAGCTTATTGCTGAGTAACAAGAGTTAAAAAAAAAAAACGTGGATTGGTTTTGTATCCTTGTCTCTATTAAAATTTAGAAATGAAAAATAGCCCAGGTGGGCATCATGTTTCAGTAAAAAAAATTATGGTGCCTAATATTCTATCATTTGTGTTACCTGCATGGTCCCCAGATACACGTGAAATTTTGATCGCTATGCTAGACAATGTCAGCTGTCAGCCTGTACAAAAACTTTCCTCTACTGACACTCTGGAAATACCAGTGGAGGGACCATTAAAAACCAGGGGGTAAGAACCACACTGCAGAAGCAGGCTTGCTTGGTTCCCACGGCTTCTCAAAGCCTCCCTCCTGCTGCCTATAGTATCTAGTCCAGTGCCATGTATAGCATGGGTATTCCATAAATAATCAATCAATCATTAAGTGGTTCTCAGATTTAAGCACTGTGCATAAAACACACCTGTGGGACCTTTTACAAGTGTAGCTTCTCAGGGCCCAACCTGAGTATGAAATCTGCCTTTTTATCAAGCACAGCATGGTAGTTCCTAGATTTCTCTTTGTGAAACATGCTCTTCAATAATTAGCCCTCCCACATTCATAATTGTTTTGTCTTATGCTTATTTTGACTGGCAATGATAATACCTAATATCTGTAGAGTATGATAATTGCTAATGTGGTGGGGAAAGGTGAGGTGGGGGATACTATCTTTTGGGCACATATATTCCAGGCACGATGTTAGGATTTCATAGGTACTTCTTCTGATATAACCTTATAAATTAGTTACTATTTTTATGTCCATTTTTCAGCTGAAGAAACTGAAGGCAAGGAGAAGTTACATAGTGTGCTCAAGGTCACACAGCTAGTTAAGTGGTAGAGTCAGACCTGAACCCAATTTTCTCTATGCAAAGACCCTGCTCTTAGCTACAATGTTATCTTGCCTCCTAGAACTTTCAGATTTTCACAGTGACCTACAATAAAAAATATAGTCCACTTCTTCTTATGCATAGAAATACACACAGATATGTTCATATGTTTGTGTGTGTATATATATTATAAATATGTATGTATATATATACATATGTGTCAGTGTGTATATATAATATATAATACACACACATATATATATACACACATACACATATATACACACAAAATACCCTGTATGATACCTCTTGGCATTTTCTGTTCATTCTATTTCATATTTTTTAATGTTGCTTTTTAATCCACTAAATTGATTTCATAACCCTCTAAAGGGTCATGACACACAATTTGAAAAACATAGCAATAAACTTTAAATTCCAAAAGAACAATAAGGAATATTAGATACTATAGTTTATAGACCATATGGCCAAAGTCTGTAAGAGAATGACATGCTGAAAATTGACTCCTATGAGCAATCATCTTTCATTCCAGAACTCTCTGAGTATTAATAAGAGAAATCATTGGCGCCTGGGTGGCTCAGTTGGTTAAGCGACTGCCTTCGGCTCAGGTCATGATCCTGGAGTCCCTGGATCGAGTCCCGCATCGGGCTCCCTGCTCGGCAGGGAGTCTGCTTCTCCCTCTGACCCTCCTCCCTCTCATGCTCTCTGTCTCTCATTCTCTCTCTCTCAAATAAATAAATAAAATCTTTTAAAAAATAATAATAATAGAAATCATTATAATAATTTAATACATGTTTTGTGCTTTATAATCTTTCAAAACCTTTTCAGATCCAACATCTCTTTTAATATTCACCAAACCTTATGATATCTAAAAGCAACAAAAACAACAACAAAAAAACAACCAACATTAATAATATAATATGTCATTTATCTTATTATTCTGTGGAGTTTAAGGATTTTCATTTCCACCAGGATAGCCTATTGAACTGAAGTATACCCACTGGAGAATTCTTGACTTCCTGGTGTCAGCCTGTCACATTGCCAAGATTTGGTCTTTTAAAAAATATTGTATTCTAATAAATCTTTCCATACAATGAAGTAGCTTGCTGAGGAAATAAACATTTTTAATAAACATAAATCATTCTAAAACACTCAGAGTAAGAACATATTCATTATCTTTTTCGAAGAAAATAGTATCAGCAACCTTCCTGCTCAGACACAGTAGGGGGATCTTTGGCTGATATTTTTTTGGGGGGTTCCATCCAGAATCAATAGGGCTTACTGGGCTTGGATGGTAGTGTGAGGCATTATACACAAAACCGAGGCCCGTGCAGCCTCAACTTTCCAGTCGTAGGCCACACACATTCTTTTGGATGGTGTCAGACAGAGTTGCTAAAGGGATGGAGACATGAATTTCTGCCCCTTTTATAAATTTGCACATTGACAGGATGGGACTTTCTTACACACTGCTTTGGGTAGGCACTTCTCTCCCCATCTCTCCATGGAGACAAAATTAGTTCTGTCAAAGTTAATCTGAATGCATTTACAATCAGCCAAGTTTTAATTTTAGTCTGCTTTTGTGATTGCTTCCTTGGATTTGTATAAAGAAGTTCCCGATATTTTTAATACCCAATCTTCTGGGACCCACTGTTTTCCCTGTTTTCTAACTCTTACCTGTACCTATAGACCCAAGTGTCCAAAAAGTCCATGAAAATTGTCCCGAGGGGAAAATTATAAGCTGTACTCTTCAAAGATTCATCAACTCCTCTATTACTTAAAAATGATTTCTTCTGTTATTTCTCTTGGACACTGATCTGATTGGTATAGCTCCTTAAAGATCCGTCACAACCAAGAAGTATTTTATTCAACACAGGAAAACCTCTTTTCCCCTCAAACTCATGTTTAAAATGTTAGTCTGTTCAGTCATTGGCCCTTATATGTAGCCAAAGAGACCTCTGAAAGCATCCAGACATTTATTTTCATTTTACCAATGAAGAAGGTGAAGGGCACAGTCTTCAGACTCCCAGTTAGCCTTCCTTTCCGTTTACCACCCCGTCAGAAAGTGAAGTTCATGTTTGCAGAATGCCATGATTGGCATAGTCCACATCATAAATAATTTGTAACCACAGTATTATTATTGTGAAAAAAATTCATTGAAAGCATCAAAATTTACAGTAAAAAATGAGACATCATGTGTGCCTATGCATGGAGGTGTTCTGAAAGGCTTTCTTTGATTACTGTGTAAATGGTAAATAGAAATCCATATAGTTTCAAGTCTGATTCTACATCTGCTAATTGGATTTTGCTGTATGGATTTAGTAAGCCAATATTCATGTTCTCAAGTAAACATCTCTCAGAATGCATGCATATGACAAAGCTGATTTTTCCTTTAGTCGCTGGAATCAACACCTAAGTCAGAGGTAGGCCAAGTTGACTTTGCAAAAGTAATCCAGGTTATAATGAAAGGACTTTATACTTATTTTAGTATCAGCCTTAGAACTAATGGAAAGAAAACAGAAATGTAGAATCCTTAAGGTCTTCCAAGAGCAGAAATTCATCTCTTTTCCTGACAGGAATACCTACGTTAATCTGTACCGTTCTGTTTTACGTCTAATTCCTAGCTGACAAGTGTCCTTTTTTCATGCTTATTCATTCGTCACCCTTGTGTTCTCTCTGCCTGCAAGGCATCCGGCCTGCCTTCTATCACATCTCTACAAATAATAAAGGATATGCTTAAAATGTTATTACCCACCCTCCCTCGCAGAGTAACGTGGAGACCTACTGAAATTAGCAGCTGCTTTGCTGGGCAGCCACAATATATTCTATGCTCATTACCCAACCTGAAAGCTAGAAAAGAGGTTTTATGACAGAAACTGAAAGGATTTTTCAGGAAGAAGTATTGCCTCGTGGGGGGTTAAATATGAGATCATTTTAGAAATTACATAAAATTTATATGGAGTTTAAAGCCAAACCACTAAAGTGAAATAATTATCAGGCATTCAATGATGGTTCAGTTCAACCTGTCCCTCCAAGTGTGTGCCTCTGACGTGTGGTCACCATTCTCAGTTAGGAAACAAGGATTCTCATAAGATGTGCCTTCATATGGCAGGAATTTGAAACCCATGCCAAAAACTACACTATATTCTAAAAATTATAGCATGCTGCATTCAGACCCATCGCCCCCTAATGGTGCCGCTGACTTCTGTCACCGTAAAATTTGGCAAAAGAGCAGTAGGTTCCCGTGATGGTCATATTCCCAATTCCTGTGCACCCCTCAACACAGCTGGGCTTCCACTTGCCCTTCGTGCCTAAATGTCCCAAACCAGTCCCTTCTTCGCCCCTGTGAGTCTTTCCCTGGATTTGTCCTGTTGGCCTCCCAACTTCTTAAAACTTTACTCTTCTCTTAGCTCCTCTGACACATGTCTGTTTGGTTCCTCTCTTGCCTCTTGGTTCATGCCATGTCATTTTGCTGGCAGCCTTTTCCCTCAAATGTTGGTGCCCTGCTTGTTGAACACAGTCTTTCCCCTGGTGATCTAATCTAATCTATTTCCCGTGCTTCAGCCATCTCCTAGACAACGAAGCACGAATCTCCTATGAGGACTTTTTTTTTTTTTTTTTTTTTTTTTTAAGTTCTAGGCCAGTGGTTCTCAACTTTGGGTGGATTTTGCCTACAGGGGACATTAGGCATTGTCTGGTTGTATTTATTTTGCCCTGGCTCGGAGGGGTGCTTCTGGTTTTTAGTGGGTGGAGTCCAAGGATGCTGCTAAGTATTTTGCTATGCACAGGACAACCTCACAACAGAGAATTCTCCAGTCCCAAATATCAGTAGTACTGTGGTTGAGAAATCATGATCTGGATTTATTGCACTTTCCATCTGAGTATCTTAACAGACACAGCAAACTGAACCTATACCAAATGCATTGCTGTTTTTCCTTTCACTTTCCTGCCTAATTCGGTACCATTTCATCTAGCGATGCTACCATCTTAACAACAGCAATAGAATTACTAAGAATATACTATTATTCTTGCCTCCTGGCACTTTCCAAATACCTGAGTCTTCCCGAATGTATGATCTTTTTATTTCTAGAATCTGCCTTCTCTTCCTCCTATGGCTTCCCCCTCCTCACTATGACTAGCTGAGTTCAGGACCCCGTCATCCCTCCTGGTCTACTCAGATGGGTCCCTAACTACCTTCTGTCTCTTTACCACCACCTCAATCCATCTATCACAATGAGGGCAATGTGACATCTGATCTCCTTCATTTGCTTAAAAGCTTTTGAGGGTTTGCCATTCCTCAGCATGGCAGAAAGGCGCTTCACAACTAGACCGCAGCTTACCTTTCTAGTCTTGGGTCTTTATCTTACACATCATCATCTTAAGTACCTAATCAAGTGTCAACCAAAGCATATAATTAATAAATATTAAAAGAATTTGTTTTAGCTATTTGGATACATATGTGCCTCACTCTTATCCTTAGCCCTCATTTTGTGATATGCCAATTAATTTAACCAAGAGTGAGTCAGTGGGTTCTTTAATTTGAGAACTAATCCCAATCATTATTTCTTCACCCTACCCTACGTCAGATGGGAGTTTTTCAGTATGATTTTTTTTTTTTTTTTTTTACAAACAAGGTATATGTTGTCAAGAACATTTTATCCTGTAAAAGTTGTTCATTGTCGCTATTCTTTTTATTAGTATCTGGCGTTTTGCCGAAGTTTTATCTTAATGCAGATCCAAAACAAAGAGAAGCTGCTATAGTGCATTGTGCTGCCAAAGTGAGCACAAAGAGAAGCTACCATGTTAGAAGTGACACAGAGGAGAAAAGTTTTAAATGTTTGTGTTGGAAGGACACAGATGGACCAAAAGATGTGTGAAAGGGATGTGTGTAAGAGCAAAATATGTACAAACCGAGGCTCAGCATGTTCTAATAGAGCATGGATTATTTTGCTGTAAGGCTTTGAGTCATCTGATAGATATGTTTCTTATATGTAAAATAAGGACATGGTTTTGGTAACTTGTAAGTTCTAATAATTCTGTGGATTTTAAGTGGTTTCGTTCTGCAATATACTCAATTTCTTGATAATCGAATTACAAGAGGCCTTCTGCCAGAAATTTCGTCACCATTTGGAGAGCCCCTTGTCTTACCTCAAATCGCACAGATCCATAATTTTCTCATAGCCCCTAAGCTCTTGAAAGTTTTCTTATGCCAAGAAATTCAATAAATGGCAAGTATGTAACAGTGGATTTTTCTCTCTATCCATTCTTCCAGATGGTACTTTCTGATAGCTCCTTGAAAGGCATTAAGGATATGACCTCCAGAGTCTTTGGGTTTCCGCCCATAGTTCAGTAGGCTAAAATGGTACTTTTCAATTCTTAAGCCTTTATCAGGGCCATGGCATGAAAGGATAGAAGCATTAATTTATAATCAAAATCAACGGATAAAATTCCAATAACTTTTCATTGGAAGAAGCTGAAACTGTACATCTATGAAATAAAGTATTTGGCATGTTTTTGGTTTGGGGTTTTTTGTTATTGTTGTTAATGTTGCTTCAGAACTCTATGGTTGGATCATTTATTTTTTAATTTTGGTGTTTAAAATTACAAACTGATTTCTAATATGTTTGTGTCCACTTATAACAATTTTTAAAAGTCTACTGCATATATCTTAGCAACTATAACTATATAAATATGTAATTAGGCAGTTGGTATATTTGAGCAAAAATGACCATTTAATCTTCTAATTGAAGAATGGCTACATAATTACATATTGAGGTATTTCTAGACTCATCCTCCTGGCTCCTCTTTTTCTTGCTTCCTGTTTGAAACACCTCAAGAAGTTACATTCATTCTCTCAGGACTCCAGCATTCTATTTCCCACTCTGAAACATAAACTTCCTCTTGAGTTATTGATCAAAAGATGTCAGAGTTATTACAACTTTAATAATACCTATTATGAAGAAAGAGAAAAATATTTATGTATATAACAGACTCTGTGTAAGTATCATGATAATGGGGCTCTTTGGATGAAAAAATGTGATCACCATAATTGATGATCAAGTAATACTAAGGAGATGCAATTAATCATTTTCACTGATTGTGTAAATGAGGTTCTCCAAAGCATTCCATTGAAGATTAAAGTAGAAGCAGTTAATAGCCTCTGAATTTCATGTTTTCCACCACACAGAATATAATAGCCCGGATTATGGTACAGTACTAACAAAGTGTGGTTAAAAAAAATAAAAAGAGGGGCGCCTACATGGCTCAGTCATTAAGCGTCTGCCTTCGGCTCAGGTCATGATCTCGGGGTCCTGGGATTGAGCCCCACATCCAGCTCCCTGCTAGGCAGGAAGCCAGCTTCTCCCTCCCCTGCTCCCCCTGCTTGTGTTCCCTCTCTCGCTGTGTCTCTCTCTGTCAAATAAATAAAAAATCTTTAAAAAAATATAAAATAAAAAATAAAAATAAAAAGATACATAAAATACTAAACTGGGATATTTTTATATCATTTTCCATAAATAAATAAATGTTAATTATTAGTTTTGTCATGTATTTTATTACCTGTGCTTTCCAGATCTACGGAAGACATTTGAGCAGGAACCCCTGGGAAAGGAAGTATCCTTGGAACAGGAAGTCTTGCTCCAGTGTCGACCACCTGAAGGGATCCCAGTGGCTGAGGTGAGTAACAAAAATTCTTTGCATTTAGCAATTGGCGCTTAGTTATTCTAACAGAGGCCTAATCCATGGCTAATGGGGCAGTGAATTAGGGTATGGCATGATGAATGGTTGGGAATGGAGTCCTAACTGCCTGCTGCTGGCAAAACAGATTGATTGGGGACTGATTAATGACTTGGGAGTCAATTAGAATGCCCCACTGGACAAAGCCACAGGCAGCTTGGTTCAATTTTGTCATTCTCTTTCAAGAAATCAGAAACACTGCTTTATTGTATCTGGCACTTTTCATATAGAGAGGTGGTAAGACAATAATGTACTATCAATTTTATTATTGTTCTTGAGCATATGCAACAAATGTAAAAAGGGTGTGTGTATGTGTGTGTGTGTGTGTATGAGCCTGTGCACCCCACATAGACATTTCCTGTTCCATGATGTAATCTAAAGGCCATATCTACACACCATGAATAGAAACATGCTTGAGAAATAACAAGTGTCAATTAGTTTCCTACCATGAACTTTCTATCAAGCTCTTCATTTTCATTTTTTGCTTTTGCTAAAACAAAGCCTGTTGATTGTTAATGAAGCATGACGAATCAGATACATACCATGTTTTTCATTAGCACCAAACCATACAGTTGTCCTTTGCAAATGCCTGTCTATGGGGGATAGGCCTACATGACCACAAGAGAATACCATGCCCTCCTTGAGCCATACACCATCATAAAGCACACTTGTTAGGAAAATCGTCTAAAACTGTGTCTTTCATTTGTTAACAAATAACTCTAAATTCTCAAAAATGCTACCTTTTATGATTTTTAGGAGACATCCTAATAGGGCATCAGACATTATTGCCCTAGCTAATCTGGTGTTCTGTGTGCCCAGAAACACTTCAATTTGAAAAGTGACATACATCGCTGCCAACTTGTTGGTCCTTGTTAACCTCTAAACTATATTCAGTCCTTTGATATTTTTACTCTTTATTGCATGTATGGAAAGAGGCATTTTTTAGTTGCCGCCATTTGGGTCTGCATATGGACCCGCTGGATTTGTGTGTGTGTGTGTAAAAATAAGCCCTGAATTCTCCCTATCTATGAAATTGCAAAAAAACAATTATTGACACATCATCGTTCAAAAAAGTTTTGTAGCTGTACACTTACTATTAGATTTGTCATAGTTTTTCAGTCTTTTGAAGGTTGAAGCAAAGGTGGGAGTCAGCTCCGTTAGCTGGTCTCACAACAACAAGATTAAACATCTAATTGCTCTTTCCAAATTATTATTAATAATAAATGAATTAGAAATTTAGGCAAGGCTCTTAGAAAACAACTGCATTTTTTTCTCTCACAGCCATTTATATCTCTCCATGTGCCAATGCGAAGCCTCAAAGTAGCACTCTTAATGAAGCTTCTTATTGTACTCTGAAAGAAGAGAACTATTGTTTGCCTTGTAACTGGCATCCCATGGTACTTTCAAGCAGCGCGTCGGAGACTTTGCATGATTATAGCTGTTTTATCCAACCACATCAAGACTTTATCTTCCAACACCGATATACAATATGATTTAGTGTAATGAAAGGAGGCAACTCTTTTCTATTCAGTATTTCATTTCACTTATTATAATAGTGCATCTGTCTCCTTCATTGTATTTTTAAAAATTCTAATGCAAACCGCCATTAAACTGCCTTAAAGACCAAAATATATTCTGAGTAACATGGGCATCCATAGCCTCATTTTTACCCAGCATTCCTTACAGATTGCTGATCCCTGCAAAGACTTTCAGTGATATGAGCCTAGTAATTTTTTCATTTTTTTAGTCTCTCCAACAAAGTGGTTCACTTTGTCAAGGAGTAAAGATTCATGACTGAAACTGATTGGCTGTGAATTTTATTTGTATCATCAGTGGGAAAGAGACCAATTAACACTTGGCAAGCTCAAAAATCATATGCCCATTTGACATTCAAAGAACTATATTTAATGTGGCTTTTTTTTTCTTTCTTTTTTTTTTTTTGAAGTCAAAAGACACATCAAACAGCCATGCTCAAGAGCAGGCTAGCAAACTTGTACATAGATTCTTTCCAACACCCTTAGAATCACTAAGATCAGAAAGCTAATAAGTACCTTAATGGGACACATTACAATGGTCAGTTGCTTAAGAGGGGTAGATAAATGAATAAAGAAAGGAATGAAATGTAACCTGGTGAATTAAAAGATTGTAAGATTATTTTAATTTTATGATAAATGCATTCATTACTTAATGTTTAAATTTTTTGAAGAATCTAAAAGCATAAAAATAGCGTAGAATGAAATATTGAGCTCACGGATTGACTCTTGCCCTTTCTCGTAAATAAAACCAGTCCTTAAGATATCAGGCTATATTGGCAAGGATTTGTGCTTCTTTTGCATCCAAGGCAAACGATTCTGAAAAACTCCAATGGTAAATGCTCAATGAATGCATGGCTGATCAATTCAATTGATCTTTGTTTTATAAGTATGTGTCTAGCTCCATTGAAGAAGTAGTCAGGTACATTATTTGCAGAATACGAGGCGGTAATTATTGTCTTCCTTCCCATACAAGTCAATAAATTTCTAAAGAACTCTACTATCTTAAATTACGGTGGTATCACCTGTGATACAAATAATGGCAGAGGCATTTCTGAGGTCATAAATAATATTTAATATCACCCCTTATTTTGGCTTTAGTCACCACCATAGAATGTTAATCTCATTTCCCCACAGAACTCTAGGTGTAAACACAAGCATCACCATTTTTAACTTTTTGACTTTGGGCAAGGTATTTCAGTGCTCTGTACATATGTTTTCTGAATTATTAATGGAGATAATAATAATAATAGTATCTCTCCAGAGTGTAGTTTTGGAGTTTAATTGAGATGGTACATGTGAATCACTTAGGACATGCAGAAAGCTCAAGAAACATCAGCCACTTTGCGTACTATTATTATATTATCACCCACTGATCCACAGAAGATGGAATTCAACCTCTTGAATTCAGAATAGTCGCTGAGTGCACTGAACCTGCGCCAGTGCTGTGGGGTATGCAGAGATGAATCTTCTGTCCTATGAAGAACCACCACCAATATGCCCTCCTCTATTCTTTAGCCAGACTTCGGTTAGAGTCCATAAATTCTACAAATGAAGATAGCATTGCAAGCTTTAAATAAGGAAAGGCCCTTATTTACGTAAATATCTCTTTAAAAAAAAAGACTTGTTTATTTCAGAGTTGGGGGAGGGGCAGAGAGAGGGAGAGAATCTCAAGCAGACTCCCCGCTGAGCGTAGAGCCCCACGTGGGGCTCGATCCCAGGACCCTGAGTTCATGACCTGAGCCAAAACCAAGAGTCAGTCGCTCAACCACCTGAGCCACCCAGACGCCCCATATGTAAATATCCACTTTATAAATGACTTGTTAATGTAAATATCTACAAGTCATGACATGCTGCTGTCGTTTTCTGATTTTTATTTTTTATTTATTTTTTTTAAAGATTTTATTTATTTATTTGAGAGAGAATGAGATAGAAAGAGAGAGCACATGAGAGGGGGAGGGTCAGAGGGAGAAGCAGACTCCCCGCCGAGCAGGGAGCCCGATGTGGGACTCGATCCAGGGACTCCAGGATCATGACCTGAGCCGAAGGCAGTCGCTTAACCAACTGAGCCACCCAGGCGCCCTGTCGTTTTTCTGATTTTTAAAGTTACTGTTGTCCACTTAGTCATCCTGGTCCCAGGACATTGGAGCCGCCTGCGTATTTTATTTCAGAGAGGAAATCTGGGCTGAGGCTACTGGTGGTTGTTCTCCTTTGCAGGGCCAAAGGAAAGAGAATGACAAAGTTTCAGAGGAGGAAGAGGCCAATCCAGATTTCTTGTACTCCCATCTCTACAGGTGGTGACCCTTTTGACTAAGAACTCACCTTAATACTTACTGGGTAAAAAAAAAAATTGTGCTGCGGGCACTCCAGGATAAACCACCTAGGTTTCAGGGTTCTAGGCTTGATGCTCCCTCCTCTGGTCTCCTTGCCAAGTCCTTCTTTTCTATTTTTTTTAATTTAAAATATTTAACAACTGCACAACTTCCTTAGCACAGGGGCAGAGTCTGAAGACTCTGTGCCGTATCAGGTATAAACCCTTTAGCTGCTGAATCAGAGGTGGCCCAGGGAGCCATCCAGTATTGGGAAGGAGAGGAGGAGCACTCAGTTGCATCACAGCACATACAGAATTATCTCAGAATTTAACACCGGGTATGGAAGAACCAATGTGGCTGGCCCCTACAGACAATGATTTTATCTAGCCCCAACTACTACTTGTGTTGAAATGTATCTGTTGACTCCTCTACCTGCCTAAACTGTGAAGAAATGAGCAAAAAGAGGGTTTGTTCATGTTTTGTCTCTAATACCAGCAGACTGAATCTACCTAGGAGAGTCTCTGACTATATTTAATTAAATGAAGGAAAGAATCCCTGTTGGATATGGGTACATTTCAGGAAATTGAGATGGAACTTTCCAGAAAAAAGATGTTTGTCACCCCTGAAGATGCAACCCTATTGAGATAACTCAGTGTGAGGTGAGGGGATCCAGTAGTCTAAAGCCTGAGAGCAAAGTTCCAACCCACTAGGACCAGGATAAAATAAAAGGGGGGGGGCGCGTTGGGAGTTACTTCAGTTCAAAGAGTATAGGGCAGGTTAATAATACATATATTAAAATTAAGAACAGACTAGACGAGAGAAAGAAAAACAACTACCAGAAACACTCTAAAATGGTATTGCCCACTATCTTAATAACTTTTTTGCTAGGACCAAGCCGAAAATATAATGTTTTTCTTACATTTCTGGAAAGGCATTTGCCTCCCTTTCAATAGACAAGCCTCCCCATTTCCCTAAACAAGCCAGAAAATCCATACTCTCATGAATGGGTGCAGGGTTGCTTCAGTGGTATAATAGCAGCATTCTGTGAAATGAATCCCTCTTTGCTCATCTTAGTTTATGCCTAGAAAATGTTGCTGTCACATGGTGAGCCAGAAACATACTCAGAGATACTTTATTTCATCAGATTATCTCTTTTGGAGAGTACTGGGATCAAAACATCAATGCATACAAGATTTGTTGGCATGGCAGAAGGAGCAAAACTGAATTTTTCACTAAAACCTGTGATTTGTATCACCTTTAACAAGGGGATAATTGCTTCTCTAATTATAATTGAGCTATTTCTCATAGGAGTTTAATTGGAGGAAGAGGGCACAATGTTCAACTTATTGACCCAGTTGTGCTTAGAAACCGTCATCTTATTTATCAACATTTGCATTTCTAATTAGCAAGTGGGTAAATATGGGTTGGAGGGCAAAAGAATAGATTATTTTGCTGAGTTTAGTCTTGATAAACAGGGAACAGATTTTTTTTTTTTTTTTAAGCTACTACTGCCAGGGCAAAAAGCTGCCGGCAGCCGGAGGCTCCACCAAATGTGCAGCATCAGGTGGCACTCCATCCGACTGATTATTAATATGGCTGCTGAACATTTCGTTTCATGAGAGGCGTGCATGTTTCACTGCCGTTCCCTCATAACCGGAACTTCACGTTGATGCATTTCCATGCAGGTGCATTGTCTTCCGAGCTGTACTTTATATTCTCTGCAGGCAAAAGAGCTTTAGAGAGGAAAGAAGAGTTTGAATACAAATCTGGGGAGAGATACTGCTTTCAGTGCCCAGGAAGATCTGGTGGAGTTTTCCCTAGCATGGGTGTAGCAACAGGAAGGGGTTTTTATTACGAGCTGATTATCAGCCTTCCAAACAGTTTTGCAAGAGCATTACATTCCCAGAGTAGTAGTCAGCTTGCAAGCTTTGCATTGGTTCAGTCAACAGTTGTCAGCGTCACTTCTTTATCATGGTTACCCCATGTGTTTTTCTTCCAATATCTGCCTCTAATAGTTATACACAGAGATTACCAGAAGCCCAAATAGCCATGTAAACCACGTTAAAAATAATAATGAAGTTAAATGATGCCAACATCAATTCTTAAAAAAAAAACAGTAAGAAATTATAAACCCTTTCTGGACTCCTAACACATTTGGGGCTTCACTGGTGCACATACATCGTGGTTCCTTTGAGCTGTAGTACAACATGCACTCTTTATTTTTTTAGTCATTAATCCCTTGATTCAAGAAATATTTGTTATCTACTCACTGTGTGCTGGATACTTTTCTAGTATCCAGGAGATGCAAGTCAGCCAAAGTCCCTAATGGGTTAAAAAAGAAAAAAGGACTAAACAGGAATAGAAATAAATGGTCAAGATACTGTCCTGCAATTGCAAATGAAAGGAAATAAGGCAAGGTGATTTTGAGAGGTTGATGGTTGCTGGGGATGGGAAGTCACTTTCAAGTCAAGGAGAATCTATCTGTGGAGGCACGATCCGACCTGAGGTCTGAGT
Organism: Mirounga leonina; assembly: GCF_011800145.1. Classification (NCBI taxonomy): domain Eukaryota; kingdom Metazoa; phylum Chordata; class Mammalia; order Carnivora; family Phocidae; genus Mirounga; species Mirounga leonina. The sequence continues at coordinate 3,365,342 of NW_023270323.1, forward strand.
GACAGGAGAGAGCCGGTCGTGAAAAGATTTGGGTCAGGACGTTCCAGGCGGGGGGAGCAAAATACCCTCAGAAGGAGTGGATGTGGCTATAGACTGAAAAAGGGCCAGTAGCTCAGAGACATATGTCATGAAGCCGTGAGGAGGGCAGGAAGACCTTCAGTCAGAGGCAGGAGGACAAGTTTGTGGATTAACAGACATGGTAAGTAGCCTGGATGGATCTCTGAACGCAGGAAAAGCCATTGGAGATTTTAAGTACGGAAGTGTCATGTTGGGATATATATGTTTTTCAAAGATCATTCTCCCTGCTGCGTGGAAAATTGATTTTCACAGTGTAAGAATGAAAGCAGGGATCCATCTAGGGGACCTTGCCTTAACACAAGCAAGAGAAAATGGTTGTTTGTCTTAAGGTAGAAGTAAAAGAGATGGAGAAATAAAAGGGGATACTTTAATTTCTGTGGGGATAAAAAATTCTGAACATGATTTTTAGAAAAACTTGATTTTATTCAATGAATAAAACCTAGAACCAATTTGGTCTTTCGGGAGAAAGGGAGATCTTCCAGGCTAAAGTGCAGCAGATCCACTAGAGTGAGCTTTTCTTAGATGGCCTAAAATCAGCGATCAACAGGCCTTAGCTGTTTTCGAAGATAATCTCTCTCTCAGTGGCGCTTGAGCACGAGGCAATGACCTAGATTGTGTCTTTAATCACAGGGCAAGATGGTCTTTATTTCTATGACCCTTATCTCTTGAGAAAAGTATATGTTTCTTCAATCAGTTCTCTTGCTTTGGAATTTCTTTCAGTGAGTCTCTCCATATGCCTAGAAGCACTATTTACTGTAAACTCACTGGGGGTGAGAAATGGCAATCCTAGAGAGCAGAAAGCCAATAATTTCTAATGGTGGCCAGACTTTGTAAGAGTCCCACTTCTACTTGGTACATAAGAAGAAATGCTGGGAGATCCTTATCCCTAAAGGCAAATTTGTAGTAAAGACTGGTTAGGAACTAACCATGGACTCATCAATTTACGGTTCCTTTGCCCTGAAAAATTAGCATTTTAAGAACATTTCAGTGCCATTTTGCTCCCTTGGAAGAAATTATTAGATATAGTCGTTCTACTTTGGGCATTTTGGGTGGTTGTCACTATTAGTTAATTTAATAGTTCATTAGGTCAATGTGCTTTTATCTTCTCATAGTTGAACTTAGGCTTTAGGAATGGAAGTTTTCAGATTTCAAGACAAGCTTGCCTCCGCAGTGTGGTCTGTGTACATTCAGCTCTCAAAAGCAATGAGCCAGACATATGTGCAATTAAGGGAGTGTTTCCTCAATAGGAAAACAAATTCCTTTCTTAGCAAATCCCTTCCCTTTGCAGAAGTTACAACTGAGCAAAATGTCACTACATTTTCCACTTGCTTTTTTTAATTCTTTGGCTTTTTTTTTTTTTTACAATTGTCTAAAGATACAATTTCAACATGCTTGAAGACCAACACTTTTTTTAAAGCATAAAAACACACTTCCTTTCACAAACCCATTGAAACGTACAAAATATTTTGGACAGTAGTCAACACAAAAGTGAATAAGCCTCTTACTTCATTGCAAATCTGACAAGCAAATGGATACATAAACAAAGTAGCCTCTATTCTTGACAATAGAGAACATCTGCAACAATATCTCCACAATAGCTATGGGGGTGGTAGGAGGTGGAGGGAGAAAGTGCGGGTCATTGTGCACACTTTTTTTTTTTTTTTTTAATGGCCTTTTGCTTCTTGTTTTTTAAGGCACTTTTTAGCCACAACTTTTACGGGTAAAGAACATTTGTTTGCGTCCTATAATGAAGACTTTCTTAGTCATGCAAGGGATGGTGAGAAACTGTTGCCACTGTGAGAAATCAAAAGAAAATAATTCTGGGATTTCAAACTCTGGAGCAATTGGAGCCAACCCCTACCTGGTAAAAGTCTCCAGAAGGCTATTAGCTATGGACATTTTTCTTAGAATTGCCAAGACCTTACTATTCAAAGTGTGATGCATAGATTATCTGTATTGACATGACCTGGGAACTTCATAGAAAGGCAGAATCTCAAGCCGCACCCCAGGCTACTTAATCAAAATCTTCATTTTAGCAAGAACATTAGAACCAGTCTACATGCAGTACTGGTTTTCCAGCGAGGATGCACACTGGGATCACCTGGGAATTGGTAGGATGTGCAGCCTGGCTATCAAGATTTTTAATAGCTCCCCCGGTGATTCTAAAATGCAACAAAGTTTGAGAACCACTGGTCTAAAGGGCAGGGTTAAAACAAACAAATACAGGAAAAACTTCAAACTTGTCACTTCTAAACCGGTCAGTAAAAGTTGGCAGACTCCCAGCTTCCAGCCAATGCTCCTTCTAGAAGCTTGGCTTGGCTCAGTTTTTTATTTTGATAATCACCCCATAATTGCTTCTCCCATTTGTTTGATTAATGTACCTGCATCTGACGACGCTGGGCTGAATCTCCATTCTCTTAGGTGTACACCCTCTTCCTAATTCTGTTGTATCATTCTCAGTCTCGGTGTTCTGACTCAAGGGGCTCCAGTTTGAGTTCAACAGAGTAGCCTTTTCTGATGGATGTGGGTTTTTCTAGCTAACGGCTGCTAGACTCACTTTTCATGTTGGGTGGTATGTGGCCGTTTCTCTCTGTTAATTAGAACAAATGTGCCAATTATGTTAATGTTTCTCCAGATATCAATCAGTGAATAATTAGACACAACACATCTGTCTTTCACAGGGGAGTAGAATAGGAAAGAAAACTTCAAGGTGTTTTGTTCTTTATTATTGACATATATGATTAGACAATTCCTTAACCAATCACATTGTTAACAAGTTCATGTATCTAAAGGGAAAAGGGTGCCAGTAGCTACTTGAGGGGAAAGCTGAGCACCTCTCATTGTTAGCAATTTTATGACCAAAGTCCAACTATCTCTAAAAAGATCTCTGTAAAGAATTTAATTGATCTCTTCTTCCTTTTTTTTTTTTTTCATTTCACTGTCCTATCAGTAAAATGCAGGTATGTCATTTTCCCTGAAGTACAAAAAGAAACAAGTTCTTAAGTAGAAGTATTTAAAATTCTCATGGGATGCCTGGGTGGCTCAGTCTGTTAAGCGGCTGCCTTCGGCCCAGGTCATGATCCCAGGGTCCTGGGATCAAGTCCCACATCGGGCTCCTCGCTCAGCGGGGAGCCTGCTTCTCCCTCTCTGTCCCTCTGCTTGTGCTCTCTCTGTCAAATAAAATCTTAAAAAAAAAAAGAAGTATTTAAAATTCTCAAAAAGAACTCAGCTTTATTGATAGAAAAGATCACACTGAAAGAGATCACAAAACTCAGCCTATAGGGTTATGTTGAAGGTGTTGTAAAGATGTAAATCACGATCAGATTTATAATTTGTTATACTTTCTGCCTATGTGTCTCCATGAACCTTAACTTTGGAGCCTTCTGATTATGAGAAAAATTATTTTGCTTCTGTTGTTTTATTGGCATTTGTGGCCCGTATGTGACATGGTTTTACAGAGATGGAGTTTAGCCAAATTATTTCCTAATACAAGTAATGCTTCTACCCTTGTGTGGATTCCGGCAGTATGGAGAAGAGACATATGAAACCAACACATGAGTCTTCCTGAAGGTAGTCAAAGCATATTCTTGAGATGCTTTTACATAAAGTTTTTTGTTTAGTGTAAAGTATATACACTCTAGCAAATATGCATCATGTTCCTAATGTCTAATAATATTCAACTATGTACTTTTATCATCTAACGATAAAACACCATCACTGTTATGGTCTATATTACTGTGGTTTCAGATATATTGTCTCCATTGTTCTTTTAGAAACAGTCGGTCAGAAAATGAGAATGGAATTTGTTTTTATTATGTTCAATTAGCCAGCATATAGTACATCATCAGTTTTTGTTGTGTATTCAATGACTCCTTAGTTGTGGATGACACCCAGTGCTCAGAATGGAATTTAGCTTGTAAATTATTTCTTCTTACCGTGGCACTGATTTGCTCAAACAAAATGTAGAAACGACTGAGAGCAAACATTTACTATATTTGGAAATAGTTATGATTGCTAATACTAGTTAGTGCCAGGCATTCCTAAAAAGCCCCTGATGTATGCATCATCCTGGGATATGTTCTTTTTGCCCAGGGAGTTGGAAGGGATGAGGCAACCAGGAAAAAAGTTCATGGTTGTTGATTTATTTTTATTACATCATTTTGTCCAAATATTTGTGTTTTATTTTTTAATAGTAAAACATGAACATAGTTAGGCTTTACACGATTTTAGTAGCAAACCATGAAACAAATTACTAAAGATAGATAATGTTTGGAAAATAATTATTTTGTGTAAATGAGTCCCCCCACTTTACTCTTAACATTAGAAGTTTGGGGCTCTGTCTTAGGTAGCTTAGCTTTTATGCTGCTTAATTAGAAAGAGGGGACGGGGGTGAATAAAGGTGAGAAAATGAGTGTGGGAAGTCAAGATTAAACTGGAGATTATAATTTATTTAATGATAAACTATGAATGGATAATCCACTGGGAATGGTAATCCACATTTCTCTGCCTTTGCTGATGATATAAATCAAAACTTAAATTTAAACTGAAGAACAAAGTTTTTAGGGAGGAGAGTTGAAGCATGAGGTTGTTGAATGCTGAAACGGCTGTTCAGAAAAGGTTGTGCAAGCCCAAGCCCTTGACAAATGATCTCCATGTTTTGCCGCAAAACCTTTTTTTTTTCCCTGACAGCACTTATATAGCCAATAGTTCTGAATTTTATAAAATATCAGTAACAGTAAAGCTATAAAATCATGCATCTAGGAGCCATAAAAAAAAAGTTGATTCTTAAATCACACCACACACAGGAAGGGATGGCAGTTTTATACATCTTTTCTGGGAACACACAATATGGGGTCAATATGCTCTAGTCCTGAAACTTATAATCAAATTGGGATTCATTCATCTTCATTAATAAAATCATGTTGGTGTTTTGAGAACTCTCTGCCAGACTGAAGGCATCAATGGAACTGAAAGACCCAACTGTTGGAGGGATTTCTAAACATTTTATCTTCCTAGAAGAGCTGGGAACCAGTTCTTATATAGGAAGGCTAGAAATATGACCTCTCTTCTGGTACATACACTAGAAGGGATTGAGGCTGTAAACAAGGGGAAACTTTCCTCACTGGGAGAGTTGTATGAATGAAGACTCATAAACTAATACCAATAGCCCTATGCAGTGGAAAATTGAAAGATTTCTCCCAGTTCTTGTTTTTTTTTTTCCTGATTAGCATTATGAATATGAAGATATGTACTTCTTAATAGAGACACTAAGGGACACTGAATCATCAACATTTAAAATACATTTATGCAGATATAACTCTGTTTGGGGTATAAACTCAGTCTTGGAGAAGAAGCAATTAAATTAGATTTATTGCCTGCCTCCTAATTCCAGGTGCTTTCCCTTCCGTATCTCATTAAATCCTCCTACAACGCTGGGAGGGATAGTCCTTCCCTCTGTACCCGTGAGCATCGTGCTTCTGGGAGCTTCCAGCCTGCACAAGGCTGCAAACTTAGCAAGTAGGAGGACCGGGCTACAGAGCCAAGTCTGGCAACTCCAAAGTCCATATTTTTCCTATAACAACAACAACAACAAAAAAGTTTTATTGAGTGTATGTTTTGGAAATTCAGTTCATTAAAATGACACAAATTGTGTGTAGCCTTATTTGATTGATTTTCATGAGTTAATCAGATAGTATCCGGCCAAAGATGTCTTTTGGGGAGAAGTCATTTATTTAAAAAGAGTTAGATCATCTCATCAGTTTTCCAAAAGCAGAATAAACATGTTGATTTGTGTTATTTGTTGTTATTATCTACACACACTTCATTAAGAAAATGGAAATTTTAGAATGTGAAAGAAAAATTAAACTCAACTTCTGGTCCATTTTTCTTAGAATATCTCAATGATTTTTAAACATACTTCATTTGGTGATGTTCAAGAATTTTTTTTCAAAATATTTTGCTAAAATGAAATTAATTGGTATGATTGAGATATATATATTCATTCCCAGGTCACATTTTTTTGTTTGTTTGTTTGCTTGTTTATCACAGTATTTGCTCTTAGTTCTGTGACAAGCAGTACTTTGCAGTACTTAGAAGTCCTATTTCAACTTCTAGAAATCAAAATTTATGCATTGCTAAGAATCTAACATTTTGATTGTCTGCAACTTTAGATGTCATAATTATTAAATATTTTGTCTAATTTCTAGCACCTGCAATAATCCTCAGTGCATATTAGCTATTCAATGGATACTCAGGGAGTAAACTCATTTTAGGTAGATCCTACTGACTTATATTTTCCTGTGCATTCATGTCTTTGTTTCTTCTCTCTGAATGTGGCTACATATCTCAATTAAGGGAATGCTTCTTTACATACACTTTCCACTTTTTAGTAGTGGTTTTATTTTCTATATGGGTACTCATTCATGCCTTTGTTCATATATGCATTCATTCATCTATTCTTTCAGCACACTTCAGCCATGAAGGCTTTATTTCTGCTTCTCAAATAGTGACTTTTGTAATTGCTCTTCCCTGTACCTGGAACACTCTGGCTCAGTATGATTGGCTCTTTCTAGATATTCATGTTCTAGTGATTAGTCAGCTCTGCAGAGAGACCTTCCCTGTCATCTAAAACAAGAGTCAGCAAACTATAGCCTGCTGGCCAAATACAGCCCACCACCTGTTTTTGTAAATAAAGTTTTATTGGAACACAACCATGCTCGTTCATTTACATATTGTCTGTGCCTACAGTTTAGAAACCTTGGTGCACAAAACCTTAAATACTTAGTATATTACCCTTTACAGAAAATGTTTTCTGACTCCAGATCTAAAACACTGTATGGCACTGATTATTTTTTCTAGCCCTAAGGACCATTGAAATTATCCAGTATATTTATATTGTTTATATATTGCCTTCTCTTTTGGGAATCACTTGGAGGGCAGACTTTGGCTTATTGATGCATCCCGGGTACCAGGAATAGTGAGGTCACCTAGTAGATACTCAGCAAATATTAATTGGATAAACAATAAATAGCATTTTGAACATCTCTGCTAGGATACTGTGCTAGATACTGTGAACACAAAACTAAACATATATATTCAGATATCCACATATATATTCAGAGATGTATCACGTTGGAGATATCATATACACATAAGTAATCATGCTCTCAAGAACTCCCAGGCACAAACTTTACACATATCATTACAGTACAGTATGATAAATGGCTTGATAAGATTGCTTCTGCTGCACATAAAAGGAAAACAGACAAAAAGTGTTTCAGAATGAAGGTGTCTTTTGAGGTGAATATTGAAGAATGGGTAGAATTCTCTCAGCAGAAAAGGAGGAGAAAGGCATTCTGGGTAGAGTGACGGAAAATGCAATGAGTGGCCATGTTAGTGTTGATCACACGCTAAGGAAACTTCAGAAAGTTCAGTATGTCCAGAGAGTGGTATTAAGTGATCAAGGTGAAGCTAAAGCAATAATTGAGGACACTTGTAAAAGATTTCATGTGAAGTTTGGATTTTAACCTAGAAACAATGACACGATAAAGAACATTTTAATTGAAGCTACTGTTTTTAAGATTTATTTTTTAGTAAGAATTACTGGAATTAAAATAGTATCACAGTACTTAAGAGCAGGGGTAGAGAAAGGAAGCCAGGTTTGAACAAACATTCTAGGCACCATCCATAACCGAATAGAATAGTTTTTGAAGAAAGGCACAAGGATTCCTGTAAGCTCTGAGTTTAGGACTGGCAGGATAACGACTCCATAATTAAAGAGAAAATCAGGAGGACCACATTTATAGAGAGAGGAATGACGTGAGGAGATACTGAGATCAATTCAATACCTGTTCTGCATTTCGTATTTATTGAGCATTCAGTTGGAGTTATCGAGAAAGTAATTGAAAATCTGAATGGAGTTGAATGAACATTAGGACTGGAGTTAATGATTTTTGAGTGAACAGCCATGAGTGTGAAGAAGATCACCAGTGCATATAGGCCAGTGGTTTGCACACCTGGCTGCGCATTAGCATTACCTGAGGAGCTTTTAAAAACACCAAGGCCTGGGGCACCTGGGTGGCTCAGTCGTTAAGCGTCTGCCTTCGGCTCAGGTCATGATCCCAAGGCCCTGGGATCGAGCCCCGCATCGGGCTCCCTGCTCCAGGGGAAGCCTGCTTCTCCCTCTCCCACTCCCCCTGCTTGTATTCCCTCTCTCGCTATGTCTCTCTCTGCCAAATAAATAAATGAAATCTTAAAAACAAACAAACAAACAAACAAAACAAGGCCTGGGCCCTTCATATGCCCAATTCAATCAGAACCTCTGCAGGTGAGGCCTGGGCAGGAGCAGGTCTTAAAACCTCACTAGGTGATCAACGCTATAAAGTTTAAAGGAGAGAAAATGAAAGAGAGAGCCCTGCGGAGGACAGTGTGAACTATGGTGGATAAAATAAAGGGACCAGGGAAAGAGGTTTGAGAAAGAACAGCTAATCACATGGTACAAGAGTGGCATAGGGAAAGACGATGCTGTTGGCTTGTTGGACGAGGCAGCAAGGGAGGTCGTTGGTCACCTCTGAAAGTGCAGTTTGAGTGGTGAGCGTGAATCCAGACAGCTCTAAATTCAAGGGTCAATGGGCAGATGAATAGTGAGGACAGTTTAGCCACCAAGGGAGAGAGGAGATGAAAGTGAGGCTGAGAAGAGCAGGCGTGTCTGTGCACAGAGTAATTTCCTTATTGGTTGGTTTTTAGGATGGACAGGGGACATGTGCGTGTTTGTGGGTGACCTGACACGGAAGGAAGGAAGAGCTTTGAGAGGAGTTTATATCTTTTGGCCTTATATGATATGTTTAAAAAAAAAAAAAAAGACCTATGTCATCTGCTTAGATTAAGGAAGATCACAAAAAATATTGAGCAATATGTTGATGACCTGGGGCCTCAAGAAGTCAGAGGGGGACAAAGTGAGCAGTGAGTGCAGCTCCTGAGTGCAGATTCTATGAGGCGGAGGTGGGAATTGGTCTCGCAAGTGGGGCAAACGCCTTCTGCAGAAACTTGCTCCTTTTCCCATTTCCTAACATTTTTCACTAGAGGAAGATGACCTTATTTGTGTTTGCCTTTTCTTGATTGAATGTTGAACAAGGTCTCACAATATGAAGATTGCCCTTTACAGAACTATCTCCCGTTGCTCAGCATCCTTGCCACGGAGCACGTTGCTTAAGAAAATAACAGACCACAGAGTGTTCAGTTAGATTTAACACAGGTGAGTCATAGCATATGGATATGTGCACATAGGAGGTTTTTCTAGGGATAGAATTTGATGGAATGCTGTTAGGTAAAAAATGTGCACATTAAAAACATTTTAAGTATCTTTCATTTTGCACTAGATATTCCTTTCGCTTATTAAACTTAAATTTTAATTTATAAAAGTCTTTGAACCTAGTAAAGGCACTAAGTCAGATAGTGTTTTATTATCACCTATCATGTTCAGGGACCCATTAGTGGCATATTAGGGCCTCCTTCCATTTTGATGAATGCCAAGAATTGTAATGACCTGATTTGCTAAAGAGTTTGTCACCCTGTCATTAGAGTCCCTTACTATCTCAAATACCACACGAATCCTCCCAATTAGTTTGCACCTGACTTGTGCCACCCTAGAGCCTTTTATACCCTCATACGATGTATCTTGGGAAGATTGGGATGCAGGAGATGCCTTCATTTTGAAAAGTAGAGGACACGTTTTCAGGGCAATCGGTTTTAGGATGAAGTGTATATGGAAGTTAAAGATATAAATACAGATTCCCTTAAATATGTTTTTGTTTGTGTACCCCTTAGAAAATTTTTGCATATTGTTGGTTACTTGATTTCCAGTTTGAAATCCATGTGCCTTCAAACTCTTATTTATTTATTTATTTATTTATTTATTTATTTATTTATTTATTTATTTTTAAAGATTTTATTTATTTATTTGACAGACAGACATAGCTAGAGAGGGAACACAAGCAGGGGGAGTGGGAGAGGGAGAAGCAGGCTTCCGGCTGAGCAGGGAGCCTGATGCGGGGCTCGATCCCAGGACCCTGGGATCATGACCTGAGCCAAAGGCAGCTGCTTAACGACTAAGCCACCCAGGCGCCCCTCAAACTCTTCTTTAAACTGAAAATAGTTTTCCCTTAGTCATTTATATGCCAAGTTTGGTAATATTTTATATGGTTTAGATCAAGATGTTATTTCTCAGGTCATTTGCATATAAAGAGAACCTTGTAAGGATGGGATTAAAAACTAGCCCCTCCTAAAGACATTTCAAGTCACTGCCAAAAATTGAGGTGCATCTTTCAAGAACAAGGATTCTTTCCTGATGCGCCTGAAGTCAAAGTGCACCCACCCAGTCGTAGTGTTGGCTCTGACAGTGAACCTGTGTTTGTCCTATAAGAGTGAGCAGGGTGGTGGTAATAACTGTTTCCCTACAGAGCGCTAGCTAGAGGCTAGCCCGGGTCCATGTCCTGGCGTAACTAACATGTTCTTGCTGTCCCGGCTTCTTCTAGCTACCACCACATGATCTGGAGCCCCCTCCATGGATGCTCATGTCTGTAGCTCTATGGTGGCTTCCTCCCAGTTCTTGCTTTAATAGGCAAACAAGAGCCCAGGGCTCAGGCAGTCCAGCATCCAGATCTGTGCTCCTTCTCGAGCTTTGTAAGCCTGCACCGGTTCCGCTCTCTGAACTTCATTCTCCTCATCTGAAAAATGGGTCTATACATACCTCCCTCACAGAACAGCTGTGAGGAATACAGATTATGTATCTAAAGGACCTAGCTCGGTGCCTGAAATACTCCATACCAGCTCATTGTTTTCTGTTTTTTCACTCCTCGCCAACACATTTCATCCTTCTCACCTCATTCCCTGCCCTCCCAATTTCAGTGCAAGGAAAATGTTTTGTTTTGGAACTCTTTCTTAAACCAGGTCATGATTCACATTAGGGACCACAGGGCACCCTCTCCCCCGCCAGAATACATCCCCTACTTCTGCCACCCTAAAGCTTGCAGTTGTACCATAACCACAGCATGAGCCATCATATCTACCTTTCCTTTCCTATTTGACCGGTCCAGCTGCCCCAGAATCTTTTCTGTGTGAAGAGAAAGAGAAACAGAGAAGAGAGCTCAGGATAGTCACTCCTGAACTTGGGGTCATAGTGAGAGCAGGTGACCAGAAGGAAATTCCCTCTCTTGGGAACCTAGATAAATGTGTTAAATCCAAAGATGTGTTTGCTATTGTCTGGGGGTGGAGGTGGGGTAGAGACTGGTGTCATTAAAAGAACAAGTGATGACCATTTTATGTTATCTATTCTTCACTCCCCGCCCCCCCGCCACACGCACACAAATAGGTAGCTTGGAATTCTAAGAGCATAATCAAATTTGGGGGCTATACAGGTCCAGATAGTAAAGACAAGAAATGGCTTATTACTAAAAAGAGAGGGAGAGGGAGAGATTGAGGATAGATTGGACATCATAGGGTATGGAGAAAGAAATGAGTGTGTCCAAAAAAACACATTTCATTAAGTAGACAAATGTAAAATTATTTTCATGTTGTGAGGGTCAAGTTGTTCATGGAAAATAAGAATATGCTTGGAGAATCATTTGTTCCTTAGATTCTTTAAGAATCCATTTTCTTTTTTTAGAAGATTAATATTTAGGGGCACCTGGGTGGCTCAGTCATTTAAGCATCCCATTCTAGGTTTTGACTTGGGTCATGATCTCGGTGTCGTGGGATAGAGCCCTGCATTGGGCTCTGCATTCAGTGAAGAATCTGCTTGAGATTCTCTCTCTCTCTCTCTCTCTCTATCTGCCCTCACCCCCACTTGTGCGATCTCTCTCTCTCAAATAAATAAAATCTTTTTTTAAAAGAATATTAAGGGCGCCTGGGTGGCTCAGTCGGTTAAGCGACTGCCTTCGGCTCAGGTCATGATCCTGGAGTCCCGGGATCGAGTCCCGCATCGGGCTCCCTGCTCGGCAGGGAGTCTGCTTCTCCCTCTGACCCTCCCCCCTCTCATGTGCTCTCTCTGTCTCATTCTCTGTCTCTCAAATAAATAAATAAAATCTTTAAAAAAAAAATCTATTCTACTTATGCCTTTAAAAATTAATCTAGTGTGAGGATTTGCTTCTAACCTAAAAGAATTAGAAAATAATATTTATGCAGGCTGATTAAAATGCCATGTTATACTTTCTCTAAAGCACACACATGCTAATGACATCCCTAGACTTATAGATTCACAAAGTTTAAATGGAAATATGTATTTAGGTTTAGCATACAAAGTAGATTGGCCAATTTAATACTTAATCATTTATATGTATCTAGTACAATCTTAAAGAGTTATAATCTGATGGTGAGTTGACTTTACCTCAATAAAAAATGTCAGAGAAAGCGAACGGAATTCAGACATCAAGGTACTTTCCTTTTTGTTTTTATTTATTATTTTTATAAATATTTTTATTTATTTATTCATGAGAGACAGCGAGAGAGAGGGGGGCAAAGGCAGAGGGAGAAGCAGACTCCCCACGGAGCTGGGAGCCTGATGCGGGACTCGATCTTTACATCTGATCTTTACAAACCTTATGGAATGCATTTGAGGATTATCCTCATTTTGTAAATGAGGACCCGGAGGCAGGGAGAAGATAAGGAACTTACCCAGGAGAGACACAGAGGCGACAGAGTTTGATTTTGAACCCAGGCAGTCAGGTTTGAGAACAACCCTCTCAGCTGGTACTTTAGGAACTGCTTCTTAGAGTAAGATTTTCAATTGCACACAGTGGGATTAATCAACAGCAAACATAACAAAAGAATATGCAAATAGGACATCCTAACATTGCCCTGTAACTATTTTTATTACCTGTTAATAAATTCCCATTTCTTTATAAACACTTGAGTCAATTACTTCAAATGTGCCCCAAATTATTGAAAAGACTGCAGTTACTGAGTCACAAGGACAGAAATGCTACTTTGTCTTACTGCAGCACTGACAACAAGTTATGGTTTATGGGCAAAGCCTTTTATTGTTTTCTGAACTACAACCTATTTTTCTCTCTTCTTGAATGTTTTATTCATAGCTAAAAATAACTTCTAACTCAGAAAGACTTCTCCCATGTATAAATCAGAGGGTTTGCTAAATGGGGAGGGGTGGGAGGAAGCCACAGCTCAGGGTGAAATCAACAAGAAGCATTGAAATGAGCAAAACAGGAACAGAATTCAGAGGCCAGACCAAAGTACTGACTCCTGATTAACCAAGATTAGCTTCCAAATAAATAGCATTGCAACAATATAATTAATTACTATTCAGTGCAATAAAATCCTAACACAACAAAAGATTCTTTACTGTTTCTTGGGATTTCACATACAGTTTTTGTAAGGAGATTCACTATGAAATTACTTCAAATGGAAGAATGTCACTTTATCTGGTGCTGTTGGGTTCTGGAGACACTGCATGAAAAGGATGTATTTTTTTTAATAAAAAGATATATTTATAAAGATTTGTATTGATTTCCCTTGCTGATTTAGACAACCTCTTACATGATAAACAGAATTATTCTCATGCATTGCAAGCACTTATCTGATTTGTCCCTTTCTCCCCCAGCACTTGACACCATGCATCACATGTAGGTACTCAGTGTCTGTGGAATGGAATTGAAAAAAACAAGGTGCCTACCGAGATCTTTATTAAAAATTGAAGTTCTTAGGAAACTGGATTTTAGGCCCAGATTTACCATGATCACCTAGATCCTGTGTTTACCAAATGAAGTCTGCAATAATTACTCAAACACCCTCTTTTGCTTCTCCAGCAGACATGCAGGTATAATGTGCGTTAGAGGGGTATCCCACTTTCAAAGATGCCTTAGTTAAAACATGCTGGCCACACAACACTGTAGACTCAGAAATAATAGTGAGACATTCTAGAGGTGCTCTTCTATCTTATGATTTCTCCATTGAGTCCATTTGGAGGCCAGGCCAGCTCTGAAGGATTTCACCTTAAGCAGTAGAGATTTGTGTTCTTAGTCTCCAGTAGAACTTAGTTAGAAGGGATATTTAAAATGGCACTCACTAAATATATTTAATATTAAGTTTTCCAGTGAAAGCAGCAACTTTATAGAGATCTAAAAGTGTGTATAACAGACTTGATCCCACTACATATCTTATTTCTGTTCATACATTCAGCAAATACTAACTAAGCCCTTACTATATGCCAGTTTAAGGCCACAGCAATATAACATTGATCAAAAATAGATCAGAATTTACGGAGCTTTAATTCTGGTGGAGGAGACAACTACTAAGTAAAATATAGACTATCTGAGATGGTGAGAAGTGCCATGCCAAAAATAAAGAAAAGAGGGTGAGAGATTGGGGCTATAGGCAGAGAGAGATGTTGCAATTTTAAAGGTAAATCAGGAAATGGCTCACGAAGAAAGTGACATCTCAAGACCTGAAGAAGGGAAAGGAGCAAATTATGCAGATACCTGGGGAAGGGAGAGATTATTTCAGGCAGGTTCACCAGCAGACTCAATATCCACAAGGCAGGGGCAGCACTGATGTGTGTGAGGACCACCGGAGGGGCCAGCATGCTAAGGAGATGAGAGACGAGAGAAAGTAAACAAGGTGATCTCAGAGAGGTCAGGGGTCCTGGTGATGCTGGGCCTGGTGGGTTTGGTTTTGGCACAAAGCAAGATAGGGAGCCATTGGAGGGCTGGAGCTGAGGAGCAGCATGATCCAACTTAGAGTTTGAGGATCACTCTACTGTGTTGAGAATAGACTGTGGATGGCCAAGGGGAAAAGATAAGACAAGAAGTTGCTGCAGTAATCCAAGAGGGAAATGATGGTGGCTTGAACCAGGAGAGGTGGTAGTGAAAGGACAGAAAGTGGTCAGATCCCAACATGCTGCTCTGACTTCCAGCGGGCAAAGAGAGAGGTAGAGAGGAGTCAAGGCCAAGTCTGAGGTATTTGTCTAAGTAACTGGGCAGATAGAGTTGGCATTAACTAAGATGGGGAAAGCTGTGGGTGGAGCAGAGTTGGAAGTGCGGTTCAGAAGGTTGTTCTTAGACACCCCAGTGGAGCCGAAAGAAGGCAGTTGGATATATGAGTCTGGAGTTCAGGGGCGGGGTCTAGACTGGAGATTAAGATTTGTATCTGCATGAGACTGGATGAGCTCACCAAGGAAATGAATATAGATAGAAAATAGAAAAACAGAAGAGGTGCAGGGACACAGGCTCTACAGGGGAACAGATTTCCGCTCCAGGAAGCTGTGGGGGATGGAGTGCCCTGACCAAGAAAGCAAGTGAGGAGGAGGAGGGAGAAACCAGCAGGGTCCAACCTGCTGCTTAGTCACATGAGTTAAGTACAAGCACCTCACCAATACACCTAACAAAGTGAAAGTGATTGGTGGCTTTGGAAAGAGCAGTATGGGTGAAAGGGTGCAGCTGAATGTGCATTAGAATAGTTTCAGCAGACATGAAGAGGTCAGGAAATGGAGAGAGTAAGTATCAACAAGTATTCCAAGACCTTTTGTCAGGTGTGCAAAGAAATGTGGAGGTGACTACCGGCAGAAACGAGTGGGGAGGGTTTTAAGTTGTGAAAAATACTTGTATGTCTGTAGGCTGATGGAAATGATTTTGTGTAGAGGGAATATTAATGATTTAAGAGACAGAGAGGAACATTGCTGGGGCTTGCCCTTGACCAGGCACAAGGGAGTGGGATGCAGAATACAAATGAGAGGTGATGGGTGGGAGCACGGACAGCTGACCAGTAACCAGAGAGAGGGTGCAGAATAGGGGTGGGGAGGTGGGTAGTGGGAGTTGTAGAAACTGTCTTGTGATTGTCACTTTTTTCAGTGAAGGAGAAATCGTGGTCATCAGCTGAAAGTGAGGATAGAGAGGGAGGTAGTGTTTAAAGGGAGAGGAGAAGGTGTGAAATAGCTGTCTAGGAGGATGGGACCATGAACAGATGATGAAAATGTAGTACAATTTTTTGGCAGAATTAAGAGCCCACTCGCATTGTGTTATCATGAATTTAAGATGAGCCTACTCGACATGGCTGTGCACAGCCACATTCTGCTGCGAGTCTCTGAAGGTGGTGTCAGGGAAGAGTAGCCAAGTGAGTGCCTTAAGGAAGGAGAGGGATGGGGGAGCTGAGAATATAAGGCAAGGGATTTTGAGAATTTGGACATGGCCATTGAAAAGTAGTGAAGAGAGAAGAGGTAACGTGAGAGGGGTGAGAGATAACATTGGGAAGTTTAGTAGATTTGTGGGTCCTGGTGAAAGGCAGTCAAAATAGGGGTCCTAGGGGGAGTAAACCAGAAAGACAGGGAAGAGTAGAAAGAGGTGATAACTGAACTTGGGTTTCAGAGGGTTTACAATCAGTGGTAAGGACAAGAGCTAGACTGGTGGTTCTCCAACTTTAATGTGCATATAAATCCCTGAATTTCTTGTTGAGATGCACATTTTGATTCAGTAAGTGTACTTGGGCAGACCTGAGATTCTGCATTTCTGTCAGGCTTCCAGGTGACGTAGATGCTTCTTGTCAGGGATCTCATTTGAGAGAAAATTAACTAGAGTGGTACTCCTCAACCCTAGCAGTAAGTGACAGCCCCTTGAGGAGTTTAAAAAATATGGGTGCTAGAACAGTCTTGATGGTGAGTCGGGGTTTCTGTAGGTTAGATTTAATTTCTCTGGATTGGATGTAGAATTGATATATTATGAACATCCAAATTAGTCTACAGTGAGGCCAGGATTGAAAGTCTTTGGCCTTTAAGTGTGAGTGTCTTAGAGACCAAGATCATGGCAGGAAGGAGTGCTGTGTACTTGAGAGGCCAAAATTGGAAAGTGTCATGTTTGTCAGGTTATTAAAATCATTAGAAATTATGACAGAAAATGTGCTGGATAAAATGACTGTGAGTACAGAGGTCTGTAGATGACTACAAAAAATATAGAAAGTGGGTGACATAATCGGATGACATGAGATTCAAAGCAAAGCTGTTGGAGAGAATGGTCTAGAATAGACAGGGCAGAACAAGGAGGACACTTACGCCCAGGCCCACTGTAATTTGGATTTGGGAAATCAAGCAGCCACCACGTGAGAGAACCCCAGAAAAAAAACACAGTAGCATCATGAAGAGCTAGGTTTTAGTTAAAGAAAAATGAAGAAAACAATCTAAAAAGAGTGTGAAATTTTGGAGTATTTTGCTGCCTCCCAAAGAAGCTTGGAAGGCTGTCGAGACTTTTGCAGGGCGGGAGATGGGGATGCACCAAGCAGTATGAGGATTCTAGTGTGGGCGGTGAGTGATGACCTGAGCTTCTTGTGGAGATGTGGTCTCAAAGCAGGACGTTGCGGCAGCTGGGAGTACTGGCATGAAGGGAACAGGGGTAGGGGAGCTACCAGAAGCTGGAGGAGCCCACGGCTCACCTCTCCATGCCTATGGCTATTTCTAAGCAGTAGTGAACCCTCTGTTTCTTTAACCAAAGGCATTACAAGTGAACCCGGTGTGGAAGACAGAGCAAAGCCAAGCTTCTCTGGTTAAAGCCAGAGTTGGGGAGGAGGGCAGTGCCCCCCCCCCCCAGGACCCTGAGGGCATCCTCAGTACTTCTGTACTTCTGGGGTTCTTCAGGGGCCCTCAAAACTCAGGTCATAGTCACTGCTCCAGCACTGGCAAGAGACTTGAGAAAAATGTGGAGTGATGTATTTGAAAGTAAAGATGGTTTACCCAATAATCATGGAGGTCTTTTTAGATCTTGTCAATTGTGCAGATCGCTCTTTTTCTTCCATCTAATAAACTTTCAAATAAACAAGTGGTTTGCAATATCCCTTGGGATCTCTTAATGTCACTTATGATCAGGATTATATCACTGTTATTAATTGATGTGATTTAAGTAGAAGAAACCATAGTTTTCAACAGTCATGGGTTAGATCGGATTCTCCAGAAACAAACCATGAGGCCAAGATTTGAATGCAAGAGGTTTTTTTTATGGAAGCATTCATAGGAGAGAGAACCTTAGAGGTGGGTGGAGCATACTAGACAGAAAACGAGAAGCCCAGTAAGTGTGGACATGCAGGTGACACCTCAAGGAGATAGCTTCAGCCTCATCCCGCAGGGGAGGTCTGGAGAGTAGCAGCTCGGATTCTGACCCCAACTGGATACAAAGCATATTTCCACACCCATGAGACAATGGCTGAGGGGGGGTAGGTTGTGGGGCAGGGGAGCTGTGAACCCCTAGGCATTTCCAGGCAGGGTCCAGCAGTCTGAGACCCATCTTTCAAGGAAAGAGTAGCAATTATGGGTCTTTGAAAGGAAAGTACTAAGAGCACACTCACACACACACACACACACGCACACACACACACAGTGGATCCAAGACCAACTTGGGGGAGCCCAACAGTGCCTTCTATAAGTGGAAAGCTTTCTTTAGAATGGCATAGATATGCCTACCTAAAGATTAGATTAAAAAATTAATGCCCACTTTCAGTTATCATCAATGATAATTAATGATAATTGATCATTATTGTCCTACTTTGTAGCAGTATGAATTTTGCTACCTTCCCTCTTGCGTTTCTAGTGAGATCATACTACTATACACATACGGCCAAATTTTGAGAAAATCCAGATCAAGAGAGTATGACTCTCTGATCAGATATATCCAAGCATGGTCCCGACTGAATGTGCTGTCTGTAGTTGGAAACAAAATGCATGTTTTCAAACTCCACTGTTTTAGATGGATTCCATTCTGTTTCTTACTACCGTAGTGTAAATACCAAGAACGTTTTGCCATTTCAAAATTCATATCACTACAAATAGTTGCTCTTATCTACATCCTCATACGTTTATTTCAGGGTTGTTGTTGGGTGTTGTTGTTCCCTTTAAATTGTGGCCCTTCTTCTAAGGATTAGAGGAGCATTATTTTAGAGTCCGTATGTTGGATGTAATTTAGAGCTGTACCACGTCAAACCCACTGACAGATTTAGAGATTAGTTTCCAGACCTCTTGCGGTGCCAAACTCCTTAAGATTTTGAAAATGGCAACACTATTGACACTCTACTGCTAAAGATTACTTGTATCCATTATCCCATCGCTATAAAAGAAAAGTTTAAGTGTGGCAAATACCAAGGTTGTTTTGCTTTATGGAAAAACCTGTGCATAGAAAAAAAGAAGAAGAAGAAGAAGCAACAGCAATTTATAGAACAAGAAATAATTTATCCTCCATAAGGAAAGCTTATGTAGCTATATCTCCCACCTTTCAATCTGGAAGGATAACATTGCTGTTGCAAAATTGATGTTATTTACATGGAAAAACTAGCTCAGTAGTTTTGAACAGTCATGTATTAGGTCAGGCTTCCCAGAAGCAAACCATGAGGCAAAGGTTTGATGCTAGTGATCCACAAAAAGAAAGCTTTGAGTATGATGTATATGCTATTTGTATTATATTGAAAGTTGATACAAAACCTTTTTTTCTCCAAGTATTTTGGCTTAAGTGCATCTCCAAATACGTGTTTGCTACATTTTAATGTAAGTGCATTTGGGGGGAAATTTAATCCATATGTTTCAGCAAGGTTACCCGTAAATCATCCAAATGTGGGTTTATTAGAGCTACATGAGGTCTAAGATGCCTTTTGAGCTTTTTTTTTTTAATAGTCTTTGCGTTCTTTTGTGAAAAGCAGCGAGTAAGTTGCCAAGAGTAAACAAATCGAATAGCAAAAGGTTTGAGGTGAGTTTGAAATGCTTAGCCCCTTATTTCTGATTGGGTTCTGAACTTGGCAGTGCGCATTCCCTGTTCCTGCCCGCAGGGCGAAGTGAAAACAATTTGAACACTATATTTCCCAATTGGTTCATTGACATTTGAGAATAACGGAGTACAGACAGAATCAGCCTGTTTGGCAGGTGAGTGATACTTAACATGACCTCAGAAAGTTACTTCCTCTCGGTTTGCAGAAGCTCAGAGCATGAAGCAATGTTATACAAATGATAAAGCTCAAGTTAGGACAAACTGCCATGGAAGGATCCATACTGGGATGCCTGGGTGGCTCAGTCGGTTAAGCGGCTGCCTTCGGCTCAGGTCATGATCCCAAGGTCCTGGGATCAAGTCCCACATCAGGCTCCCTGCTCGGCGGGAAGCCTGCTTCTCCCTCTCCCATTCCCCCTGCTTGTGTTACTGCTCTCGCTATCTCTCTCTCTGTCAAATAAATAAATAAAATCTTTAAAAAAAAAGAAAAAGAAAAAGGATCCATACTGGGGATTTATCTATTTCTCTTGTGCATCTTTAGGTAGAATGGTTGAAAAATGAAGACATAATTGATCCCGTTGAAGATCGGAATTTTTATATTACCATTGATCACAACCTCATCATAAAGCAGGCCCGCCTCTCAGATACTGCCAACTATACTTGTGTTGCCAAAAACATCGTTGCCAAGAGGAAAAGCACGACTGCAACTGTCATAGTCTACGGTGAGTGAGCTGTCCGAGTCTCAGTCTAGTTCATGTCAAACTACCGTTTCTCATTTTAATTTAAAACATCCCGGAGAGGCCCCTTGGCAGTCCTCATCGCCACTCTCTCCCAGCTTCGGGCTCCGACAGTGAGGTTTACCTGCTTCCCCGATACTCATAGAAAGACTAGACTTGGAAATTCCTAGCCCTTGTCAGTGAGCTGATGGGGAAGATGAAGGAAGTCTTCCTGAGTGCCTGCACCAGAGCCAGCAGATGTCCCTGCCTCTCTAAGCCCTCCCCTCTCCATACCCCAGACTACCCAGAGCCAGAGAGAGTTTGGAGATGGAGATGCTTGAGTCAGCTTGCTCATACTTCTGTGGGCCTTGGCTCAGTCAGGTAAACGAGCTGACCTGTTTCCCAAACACATCAGAGCAACATTGACTTCCTGGAATTTGCTTCACACTCTCCCTCAGGGAGACCTAGAGTGAAGGCAAGCACTGCTATCCCCGTGGCCCTCATCCTAACCACGTGGCAAGGTTCAACATGATGATTTCTTCCGGAAGCTTCCCTCCCAGTCTCCGGTCCTTTCTAGTCCAGCTCATCTCCGACGGGGCCTATCCTTTCTCCAGAAATACTCAACAGTCCCGCTCCCAATTTTGCTGTAGCGTGGGATGCTTTTATTTCTCTGCGCGTTTTAGCGCTCAGTTGTCTCCCAGGCATTCTATGGGTAGTTTCATTTCCCCAGCTGTGCGGTAAGCTCCGTTATAGACGGAGAGACCGCTCTGTCTGTCTGTGCATTTCTCACGATGTCGGACATACAGAGGCCCTCATATTCTTGATGATTTCTTGTACCAGAGGTGACCTAACAACCTGGGAAGTATTTTGAGGGTATGCCCCTCTTACCTGAGATGCCTGGGTCGCACAACCCGCTTGCAACTTAAGGAAGCTCCTCGTGGCTGCGTTGGTGTCAAAGGCCATTCCAGGGGCCTTCGGGTCTGGGTGACTGGGAAGCAGGGGTCGCTATTGGCAAGTATCTGGCTCGTGGTACTTACAGCCGATAGTGCCCTTCGGATGGAGGTCCTTGTGCTGCAAGGAGTTATGAGAAACAAGAGCCACTGTGAAGTTCCAAAGGCTGAATATGGGGACGCTTTAAACCTCTCGTGTCCATTACAAGACAGATACAGACTATTTTTTAATCCTCTGAGTACTCTGAGCCTGAATTTCCTCGTCAAGATAATGGCTCCGTTAAATTGTAAGCAGTTGCCTCTCTCCAGTCACAATGAAATGATCCTCTTTTTGTCTTTTCCTAAAGTGGCTGAAGGGCTTGATTAACATCATTTCAAGGGCAAAAGAGAAACGGAGCACATCACAGCACGTAGTAATCATAGATAACTAATGAGGACAGACTCTCTGCGTATGCATTATATACATGTTTAATATACATGCAAATCTCTTTTCCTATGTATAGCATGCTTTCAATATCTATAAATACAAGCTGAACATTGTTTCTAGAAAGACTCAAACACAAGGAACTTGAGCATGTTGAGTTCAGAAAGCAGCATTGACTAGGGGTCAGGAGGCTTGTGCTCTCAGACTAGTTCTCCCACTAACTGACCTTCATGGGTCACTCGACCAGGATGCTGGGAGCCCGTGTCTCCTTCTCTGTAGAATGAGAGAATAAGTCTGGGACTTTCTCATTCTTTTTTTTTTTCTCTAGAAGTTTATGATTATTCATTTCTCGTTAAAATCCTACCAGAGCAATACACGTATAGTATAACCCCCAATATTGGCCTGCAGGTATGCTAGTGAGCAATTTATACTGACAATTCCATGACATCTGGTTTTGTAAAGCTGAGCAGGTTAAGTTGCTTTTTGGAACACTGACTGAAACTCAACCTATCAACCATCTGTTTGTCCTTTTCATGGCCCGTAAAGTCAGTTGTCCAAGGCTCCTAGATGAGGCTCACCAGAAACCCACAGCAAAACATATACATCTAATGAGTATTTCGTTTTCGAGTCTGTTGTGTATATTTATTTTTGTTAGTATCCATTTGTGGATTGCAAATACATATCCGTTCTAGAAAGTTAGGGAAACACAGAAAAGGTCAAAGAAGAAAATGCCCATAATCCTGTCATCTTGTCATTCAAAAATAGCTTTCAAAAAGGTTGATATGCATACTACTGGCATTTTCTATGCATAGATAAGATTTTAAAATAAGGGGGTATAAATATATTTTTACTTTAAACATAATGCTGAAATAGTCATATATTATTAAATAGACTTCTCTAGCACCATTTCTAAAGGCTGCCTACGTGTCAATCACATGAACAGGTATCTACTTTACCATTTTCCTATTGTTGAACATTACAGTTGTTTACAAGTATTTATCTTTATATAGAAAATAACTGCGATGCAAAAGCACTCTTGTCTGTGTCTGTATATATAACACATTCATGATGATTTCCCATTGCATAGGTTTCTAGAAGAGGAGATGTCGGGCATATGATGTGCACCTAGAAGGTGTGTGCTGCCCGAATGTCTAGCCCTCTTTATGATCAGGAGGCAGACACTCATTCTCGTTGTGTCAAGTTTTAACTACCAGCAAGCAAATGCTTAATTACAATAATTGAATCTCAACTCACATAATGTAAATATTAAAATATATCAGAGTATTTTCTAGAAGGAGATCTCCAGAGATGAATAGTGAACATAGCGTCAGAATGTAGGTTTTATAGTCATACCTATCCTGAACTCTCCATCAAACACCATAGTGAGCCTTTACACACAGCATGGGTGTCCATTTCAATTACATAAACTAATTGCCAATTCAATCAAATAGCTACTCGATTCGTTTAAAATCTAGCAATATCAAGACTTTATTTTTTAACCAGGTTCACTGGGTTATTGAAACTGACTACAAGTCCTTAAAGGGTTGTAAAGTTTACATATGCTAAAGAAAACTGATCAGTCATCTGCTATTAAGAAAAAGCTACATGATTTTATTCAGTTCTCATGCTTCAGATCCACCTGCAGCCTTGGCATAAGGATGTAAACATTTATTATTTGTGATAAGCTGTCAAAAATAATTTTTGGAGCTTGACTAGGTAAGGGGAATATATATTTTTAAGAACACTAGCCAAGGAAAATAGAATACAGTTCTATTTACTTTTCTGAGTAGGTGAGTAAATTTGGGTAATTCATTTTATTTATCTCTATGCTTAGATTCTTCTGCTCTTTGATAATACTTTGAATGAAATGATGCTCCAGTTCTCTTCTAGCTTTGAAATTTTTTATTTTTTTTATGGTCACTTAGCAGATGAGTTTTTGTTTATGTGTTGTGTGTAGTTTGTGTATCTCTGTGTGCATGAACACACATGTAATTCACATTTTGTATTTACCTCCTTCCAGTCAATGGTGGCTGGTCCACCTGGACAGAATGGTCTGTGTGTAATAGCCGCTGTGGACGAGGGTATCAGAAACGCACAAGGACCTGCACCAACCCAGCACCACTCAATGGTGGTGCCTTCTGTGAAGGGCAGAGTGTGCAGAAAATAGCCTGTACCACCTTATGCCCAGGTAAATAAACCAGCGTTCTCATTCCAAACGTGTCCTCTCATTCTAGGAATATGTTTTAGGGCATGTACACAAAGCCTTATTCTTGACCTGAATGTGTGATAAACATTATTTATATCTATCATACCATTCAATGCTTACACTGCTGAGAAATCAAGTATTTTTCCCCAAAACAGTACTTAAATTTATTACCCAAACATGCAAAATAGAATAAAACAGGAGATTAAACACTTAGGGACATGATCATTCTCTATTACTCAACAAAACTGCTGGAGCCAAGATTATAGGTTCTGTAATTCAAGGGATTTAGGCAGCACTGAAAGCCACACATTTTAGGAATACAACACTTGATCTTCAGACAGCCATGGACATTATTGGAATTAAAATTTAGAAAATGTTTTAGATTGAAATATTTGATATTTGATGTCAGTTTCTGGACAAGGGCAAACAAAACATTTGGAATGAATTAAAAGGAAGGCAAAGCTTTGTGACACATGGGCTAATGGATTTTGAAAATACAATACAGTCAGCTCTTTATTATCTGCACACGTTGGTCACCTATTTTTGTTATTTGCAGTGGTACCTATAGCGCGATTGCATCCCTCTGCCACTGAGCATTTTTTTCGCTGTCTCATATTGTTACCAGCTCTTACCCTAGGCAAATTGAAGGTGGTATTTGCCAAACTCAAAACCAACTAAAATGCTTAATTATATAATATATTAAAAAGTTAAGCTAAAATTTTTTTTAAATAATCCATAAATTCAGTGCATTCCATTGGGGTAGCTATTACATTATCAATTTCATTATTTATTTGTATTTTATTTTTTTGTGATTTTGTTATTTAGAAACAGTCTCCTTACTTCTCTTTATTTAGCTTACTTTTTGTCTTATCCATCCTTTAATAGATAGTTTATCAGAGATGGGTTATAGGAATGAACTGTGGAGAAAAATATAATCTATATTTTGTATTCCTAAGTGTCCATTTTCAAATATCCAAACAGTATCCCTTTGGGAGATTTTGTTTGTGTAACAAATTTTGACACTTAGCTAGGTTTAGAATTTCAATATTTTACCTTATACTCTCCTATATTTTATCTAGGTATTGACTTCTACAATTAAAAATGCATTGAGCATTTTGAGTTGAAATAAAAGTGTGTGTGTGTGTGTGTGTGTGTGTGTGTGTACCTTAGGATGATCTAGGTCAAAGCAAATGTCTTTTCTCCAAATAGCTGAGAGTTGCTTAAATAGCCAACTCTGGATGATTGAAATATTAATGCTTTCATCATTTTTTATATGGGCATGTTTATATCTCTATACACATTATACATAATATATTTACACAATAATTTGAATATGAAATCTATGGATTTCCTAAACTATGTAGCTATTAAAATGGATATAATTACTATGAATATATAAGTGTAAGATGTTATGTATAGTAGATGTTCAATAAATGATGTTTGACATTGTTTTATATTGAATTCTAGATAATCATAATTATTTATGTACTTCAGGAAATTTTTTTAATTTAACTGCTTTTTAATATTCTTGTCCTATTTAAATAAGAATTTTTAAAGAATGCATTTTAAGTGTGACTTTAGTGAAATTTACTGTATTTTTTTCAACTTAGAATTTAAGCTGTGTGTTTTAAGATAGAGATATATCAGCTCAGTATCATTGCGATTACTAACAAGCCAGCAACAAAAATTAGGGAGAAAGTTAGTCAATTCTAAATGACTGAATCACAGTAAAAAAAATAGGAATATATGTAAATATTATTTGTAAAATAAAAATAGAAATATATATGTCATCAAATAATGAATAGAATTATCAAATAATATATGGAAAATAACATAGTCATTTCAACAAAGCATTGCAGAAGGGCTCAACAGAATCAAGCTGCCTGGATAAAAAAGTAAAATGAAAAGAGTATTTAAGACATGGATGATAGATAGATAGATAGATAGATGATAGGTATGGATGGATGGATGCATGGAAGGATGAGTCAGTGAGTGGACAGATAGTCGTCTTCTCCATTATACCAACCTCTTCTCCATATCAACACACAAGTTTACTTGCACTGCCCACATGACACTATGCATGAAGAAATCTTGGATCTAAAAAGAGGTCCCCTAAATCTCAAAGCAAAATCCAAAAGCTTCCCTTCTAACAGAAAAAAAAAAAAAAAAAAAAAAAAGGCTCCATCATGATCTACTTTTATGTGCCTCCTGGTCCTCACCAGCTCCTGGTGACAACTTCGGTTTCTGCGTCTCCCTTGAAGCGATTCCGTGGCTTGGTCAGTAAGGACACAGTCACGCCCCCAGGAAGGAAAGTTCACAGAACCCTCATGATGTATGTCACGCATGCTCACTTCCCAGTAGTGGACATGGGTGCAGTACTCCTTGATGGGACATCTTCTTCAGTTTTGTTTTGTTTTATCTACACGTGAGCTCTACTCCCTTCCCCCCTCAAGTAGCTGCTTCTCCCTCTGACCTTCTGCTGGGTTTTGTGTGTGTGTGCGTGGCAGTGGACGGCAGGTGGACTTCATGGAGCAAGTGGTCTACCTGTGGGACCGAGTGCACGCACTGGCGCAGGAGGGAGTGCACGGCGCCCGCCCCCAAGAACGGAGGCAAGGACTGTGATGGCCTCGTCTTGCAATCCAAGAACTGCACTGATGGGCTTTGCATGCAGAGTAAGTCAATTTGAACAAACAAAAGGCAGGTGCGAGGCCTGAGGTTTAACCATTTGGATTTCTTGGAAATATTAGAAATTAAGAATTCCGAACAAAACAAAAAAATGCAGTAATATGCCAGTATACTATCTCTGTCTCAGAATTGAGAGAGCTAATTCCCCAGGAACCAGAATGAATAATAACTGTCCAGTTAACAAATGACATACACAATATTGTGTTCTCATGAGCAAAGAGTGATTTAGTCATATCCATGGGGAAACTGTCACTCTTTCCAGACCAAGGAACCATTCCGTAGTTTTATTTGAATTAATAAAAGGGCACCCTAAACTCTTCAGAGTAGAATCACATGACTTCGAAAAAATAAGCTATTTATTCCTAATTCATGACCATTACCGAACCAATGTCCATGAATGTGAAATACATATAAAGCACAGGAAACGGTCCTGCAGATAGATTTACCAATTTACAGCAAATGCTTAGTGGGAGCATCTCCACAAGTCCTTGAAAATGCTAGGTTTGTGTTAATATTTGTTTAAGGAAGCAATATTAATAAAAACAAAAATTTTAAAAATGAGTATAGAAGATTGGCTCGGGAATATAATGGGTGAGTAGGCTAAATATTCCCCATTTTTCATGACTTCGTTTCTTAGCTTTTCTTAATGAGATGGTAGTTTGATTTCCATACTTGCAAACTCTTACCCCTTTTAGGAGCCCTAAGATATACAAAATTTACCATCTTACATGACCATGAATTAAGGTAGTAAAAATTGTTCTGATATCACACCTATAGAGATGAATGGATGCTATCTTTGGATCTTAACTAAGAGCCACGAGATGTTGACATTTATTATAACATATTAACATTGCTTGCAGAACACAAGGAACCACATATATTTGTGTAGAAGTATTTATATTTATCATTTAAGAATAAAATATTTCACTTTCACCACATTTATGAAGTTCTGTTTCCCTTCCAGTGTCTATACACACAAGGCCCTTGAAAAAGAAACCCTTACTTAAAATACAAATAAGTAATGACGTTGCTGACACAGAATAAAAATCCTACAGGCTTATTTTTCTGTCCACAGTATGTTGCTTTCTTTGAGAATTGGCAGCTACTGAGTGTAAAGCACAGCTTCTGGTTATGAGTTTCAGACTGCTACTGTGTATCTCACCAAGTTCCTATTAGAAATGCAAGAATGAAAAGAATATAGCTGTTTTCCTAACCATTAATCCAGAGATACAGGGTTTGTTCCTCTAAGCATGAGTTTGAGTTGAGGATTAAAATAAAAACAGCACACACCAAGTTATTCTTCTTTTTAACATTTTTATAATTTAATATTCTTCTTTTAGTGGAGAACAAATTGATTCATATGATCAAAAAGTAACAATATTTGAAGTCTCTCTCTCTCTCTCTCTCCCCCCTGTCCCTCATCTCTCTCCCTCTCTCCCTCTCTCAATACTGTATTTCAACTTTGGGTGATTTAACACTATTGCTTCTATTGTGCATATTTTAAAATTCCCAAAGCAACCTATTTAATAAGAAATACAATGCTGCAAGATGGAACTTTCGGCCTTTAATTGGTTACACAAAATGACATCTACTAAATTATGACATTTGTCAAATACAAACATGACATATGCAAATTAAGACTTTCATGACATAGCATCCCCTTAGCATCCAGCTTGTTTCTTATGACGCTAATAGAGTTTTTTGTTTAATGTATGGCCATTTGTCAGTAATGATGGCATGAAGTGGTTGTATAAATCAGGAAAGGGAACAAGGCTACAAGAGAGGGTTTTGTTGTTTTCTTTTGTTTGTTTATTTTTTATCAAGTCTCTTGTTAGACTGAAACATTTGAGTGTTTGGATTAAAATCAGTCAGTTAAAAAGCTATTTCCTTTTACAATTCTGATTTGCTATAGTAACAGCCCTACTAAGTCAATAAACTCTTTCATCTGCCCTCCTATATCTACTCTAGAGCAACAGAAAATTGTCTGTGCTATTGATTTCCTCAGTGATAAAAACCACAGAGATAGTGCTGCACTGTGTAATGATAGTATTTTACAGTGAAAGTTATACTTTCTACTTACCAGTAAGCTGGGTATTTCTGGCATAGCATTGCACCAAAGTCTTGCAAAGAAATAATACTGCTCTTGGTCCTTATTTTGGAAAACAAAGGCTTTCTAGTAGTGAAAGTACTCAGTTTGCAAGAAGGATGAGGTGTATATTAAGAAATAGATTGGAGGACGGGGCGCCTGGGTGGCTCAGTCATTAAGCGTCAACCTTCCACTCAGGTCATGATTCCAGGGTCCTGGGATCGAGCCCCGGGGCGGTCTCCCTGCTCAGCGGGGAGCCTGCTTCTCCCTCTCCCACTCCCCCTGCTTGTGTTCCCTCTCTCGCTGTGTCTCTCTCTGTCAAAGAAATAAAATCTTAAAAAAAAAGAAATAGATTGGAGGTAATAAAGACAGCCAGAAAGTTGCAATTGACAATTAAGAATTATCATTTAATGTTTACTTACTTTAGGAGAATTAGTGTCTTTGAGGCATTAATAGTCTTTCATCAACATTGCAATGTTTATCTCAAAATAAAGCTAGTTACCATTGAACCAAGTATGCTATACGTCTGAAATTGTATTCCTACTTGAAATTGTATACAAATGACTCTGATATAAATGTAGACATGCTGCTAGGTAGGAGAAATTCAGAGTTTATAATAGAGGTAAGTAGCATTCAGAAACCTAGACAATGTAGTGTAGTATATTTTAAAAGCCAAATTGATACTTAAGAGCAATACAATGTGAAATATGTAGAGCATATTACTGTCAATTCTTATTCAGTAATGTGTTCAAAACAGTCATATTCAGGCACATTCCTTCCTTAACCACCTCCCTCAATACAAATAACTTTGACTCAAAATATGCAGAAATATTGGGTAAAATATTAAAACTTAAAAAATATACATATGCACATGTATGGAGTGTGTGTATATGTGTGTCTGAGAAAGAATGAGTCAAATTTGAAAGATAGAGAAATCCTCAAATCATCAAAATAAAATAGGAACTCAAAACTAGAGAGGTAACTGCATGAGTGGATACCAGAATAATCCAGAGGGGCATTGGCTATGGATGTAAATCCTAGGGATTGGGAGTTAGAGGTTTTGTTTTGGCATAGAGGCCGAGGCCCAGAATTTGCACAAGCCTGAGGCTGAGAGTTGAAATCTAGAGCCCTTTGAATAAAGCCCTTTGAATAGAAAATTTTTACCCACCAGCCCAGGGAAGCCACAGGAAAATTCATGACAGAGAAAATAAAAATGAAATCTTCACTTAAATAAAACCTATAATAAAACCACAGTCCTATACCCAGATCTGCTATGGAGTCTAAAATACAGTACTAAGGGAATAAAAAAACAAAAGATATGTAATTAACATAGTTGCTGAAACTTTTAGGGTACCAGCAGAAGCAAACAACAAGCCATTCTCTTGAGTTCTTTCCACAACCCAAGTGCATTGGTCTCTGACAAAAATAGCCCGCTCCTGGAAATGAGATTACAATACGAAGTTTCACATCACCCAAGGGAACAATCTGCTGCAAGAGAGAGTGCACAACACAGTGAGTGAGTTACTTAGCACTCTCATAACATGGACTCAGAGCAATCTGAGTGAGACTATAAAGTAAATAAAAGTAAAAAGACAAACTGTATTTTTAAAAGATATATAAGCACAAATGCAAGAATAGAATATTCTAAAAAGGATAGACAGATTTGGGGAAAAATCAAATGAATGCCTAGAAAGGTAAACAATTGAAAGTTAAAACTCAGTGGGAGGTTAAAAATCAAATCAGAGACAACTTTGGATACAGCTGAAGGGAAAATTAGTCAACTGGAATGTTGATCCCATGAAACTTCTTAGACTACAGGGAAGAAGGATAAAGTAAGTGATTATATAAAAGGGAGGTTAAAACACATGTAGAAGAGAATGAGAATATCCAAATTTGCTCAAGAGAGCAAAATTTAAAAGATTTTCAGACAATTGAAATGGAGAGGGCTTACAATTCACAAACTCTCACTGAGTAAACTACTAAAAATATAAAATAAAAATTGATTCTTTAAAAAAGAGAGACCAATGAAGAGACAGAAAATAAAGATGGAAGTAAATTATTGACAGCCTTAACACGGAATATGGGAAAGTGTGATCTGAGTTAAATTTTTCTAATTTCCATATAGTGTTCAGTAAAAAAAATAACACTATTTGCATTCAATTCCATTGATTCAAGTTTACCAATTAAAATAGTAAGCCTAACTACACACATAAAAGGTGGGTGTATAAATTCAAAATAAGATTTTTAAGGGCAGGAAAGGAACAACAACAACAAAAAATCATAGTAAATGAAAACAGTAGTTAAGATGGGACAGACAGGGGTGCCTGGGTGGCTCAGTCATTAAGCATCTGCCTTCGGCTCAGGTCATGATCCCGGAGTCCTGGGATCGAGCCCCGCGTCGGGCTCCCTGCTCTGCGGGAGGCCTGCTTCTCCCTCTCCCTCTCCCCCTGCTTGTGTTCCCTCTCTCGCTGTCTCTCTCTCTGTCAAATAAATAAAAATTAAAAAAAAAAAAGAAAGATGGTATAGACAAAGGATCATCATATGTCAGGGGTAACCATGTAAATGAATTAAATTTACCTGTTAAAAGAGGTTCAAAATTGAAAGTTGTAGTAAAAAAATCCCATTTGATACTGTTTAGGAGAGACATACTTAAATCCATAATTATAGAGAAAGACTGAAACCTAGAAAGTGGAACTTAACAGTATAGTGCAAACTTTATTTTAAAATAGCTTTGACTGTCTAATTAGGCCATTATTAATTCAGCTTCATCTCCCATTATGCCTAAGTAACACATGCCAGAGATTGGTATTGCTCATAGTTTTAATTTAGGTGTTTGTTTTTCTTAGACTCTATAGTTTTTACAATATTTAATTTTCTACAGAGTAAGTAATCAAAACTTTTCTAAATTTTTTACCACACTCGCAGTTTTGTGTTTCAAACACTTTAGAAAATACGTGGTTCCCCGATGTCAAATGAAATTTTTCATCAAAATCTTCGAGGGTTTCTTACAAGATGATTGGATATTTTAAAGGTATAATAATGCTAAGTGTTAGCAAATGTGCAAAGTGCAGTCTCTTGTATTTTGCTAATGGGAATGCAACTTTTTACAATTATTTGGGGAAGCAATTTGACAATATTAGTTAAGGGCTTCAAAATTGTTTATACCCTTTGGTCCAGTAATCCTACTTTAATGAATAAATTGTAAGAAATTAATCTAAATACCTAAGAAGATAAATGCCAATTATGCTTTACATTCTTTATAATTTATTGTAAAAAAAAATGTGAAACCTGAAAATCCAGTATTAGAGCAGTGGTTAAATAATAATATGGCACTTACATAAGGTGGAATATCATACAGCCACTAAAATGTTTTTGATGGTTTAACATGGAAAAGCAGAATATGGACTTACAAATGCATTTAGTCATAACTATGTAAAAGTAAGCTTAGGAAAAAGAGGAATGAAACATATGCATTTATTTTTGACCAGTGAGATTGCAAGTAATTTCTTTCTTCCTCAATATGCTTTTTATTCACTGTGTTCTTTATACTTGGCTTTTCATTATGTTCATATTGTAAATGACTTTCTAAAAAAGAGATGTTGAAGATTGGCTAGAACAACTGTATGATCTTGGAAGCAGGAATCTTGGGATTTGAGAAATAGCGATATCAATGACTTGTCCTAGAAAATTGGTCCCATTGATTCAAATTAGATTTGATTAAAATTTGATTACCAAAAAAGTATTTGCATAAGAGATTTGCATAACCCCCAGTTGTATAGAAACCCTGGGGTGGCAAGAGTTACTTACAACCAGTAGATCAAGGGTATATATAAAAGGATTTCAAAGACATGGGGATTTGGAACTGAGTTACAGTTTTGCATTATTTCCCAGTTGCCTATTATACACATATCACTCTGTCGTTGCAAGCACACTTATTCTTAAAGTGATGAATTGCATTCATTACGAGATGCTGTGTAATTTCATTTGTGAAACAAGGGCATGGTCTTTAAGCAATTTCAGAAGCTCCACTACATTTTTTAGGCCATCCATACACATTAGTTGATACTGAAGTATGAAATATATCATGTATATGTTACACTGGATATACGCTCATTGGCCTGAAAAAGTAGTTCCCACACTGGAGACCCTACATTCAAATTAAGAACCTCAAAAAGTTGTGTTATTTCACGGTAATGCATTATTAAAGAAGACATCAGAGTCAATTATTGTCCCAGAATGAAGTTGGACCTTTTTGGTTTATAAGCACATTGTTAATTTTAAAAAATAAATAAAAATTAAAGAATAAAAAAACTGGACACCTTAGGTATGTTAAATGGTATGGATTGCATCCAAAAAGAAAGGGTAGATAACTTGGGATATTTTTTACTATTGAAAATAACTAAACACACATGCCTGATATGAGAAACTTAATGGATTTCCCTGTTTTTACTTAATAATACTACAGAATAGTGTATCTTATTCAGAAGGCAGTATTGGAAAGTCCGTTATGCTGTCTGCCCATTTAGGTTTCTTTATATCATTTCTAAAAGTATATAAAAGCAGCCCCTGGTTCTACAATACAGTTTTGAAATTGGATTTCCATAAAATGGTTCCAAGCACAGAGAGAGGGAGAGAAAAGGCGGCAGGGAGGAGAGAGATGGAGAGAAACTGGACACAGAGAAAAAGAGATACAGAAGAAGAAAAAAGCACTTGAAAATCGCCCAAAATGCTAAGCCAATAACCATGTTTACATTTTATGTTGAAATAAAATGATACTACCAAGACCTAATAACTCTTAACTTTTACAATCTCTATAATGAACTTCTGGTAAGATCTACTTTGTCATGGTTGGCATATAATGGTTTAATCCATGCTTCCCTCTTCCTTTAGAAAACAGCAATCCAAAACTATGTACATAGCTTGGTCCAGACCTGGTGTTTCGTATGTATTTATGAATATACTCGGATTATTACATGACTGCAGCCATTCCTCTGGACTTTACTTTTTAATCCCATTCAAAGATTAGAGTCCCACATAGGGGTGTTCACAGTTCAGATCTGAATTTAGAATTCCTTCTTGCTGAAGAGGGTTTATGGCACAGTAGACAAATTAAAAATAACAATTTACAAATAAGAACTGCCTGGAATTGTGTCTGCATCAGTGAACTTCCTGACTTTGGGAAATTAAAATGTTATGCAGTCTGCAAATTTAGCACTTTCTACTCATTAAAAAATTTACATGTCACATAGCGCTTCCA
Organism: Mirounga leonina; assembly: GCF_011800145.1. Taxonomy (NCBI): domain Eukaryota; kingdom Metazoa; phylum Chordata; class Mammalia; order Carnivora; family Phocidae; genus Mirounga; species Mirounga leonina. The sequence goes on from NW_023270323.1 coordinate 3,399,480, forward strand.
TTAATTCTCACGTACAGAGGAAGCGGCAGAACTCTGTGTAAATTGTGGTGTGGACACACTGCATACCAGGACCCCTGGAATCCTACGTTTGTTTAATGTGGGGAAATGATTTACCTTTACAAATAGTCTCTTCTTGACTTGAGAATGATGTGTTTATAACCGCCTGGTAGGCATTTGAGAAGGTGCTAGTCAGTTTCCAGTGAGATTCTTGTCAGCACAGCAATTTGATAGGAAAGAGTAATTGTGAGTGTCAGACAGTGAGTGCTTTTATCTACAGTTTGGAAGAAGCTGATGTCATAGCTGTGTTTGTATCATCCTTGCTATGCGTGGTGTCCCAGCCGGCAAATAAATATTCTGTAAATATTCTGGCTGCCCAACACGGTGCTCTGCCGCCTCCGGTGTAGTAAGTGCGGTTTGCTTTAGCGTCTTTCCCTTCTGCTAAAACATTTTCCTGTTTTTGAAAGCAGGGATGTGGTTAGAAAGTTTAGCCCACAGAAACCTGCCGAACACCTATGGGGGCCCCAAGCAAATCAGTGCGACAGGACAAGGGCAAGGTCTTCAGCTTCTAGGATGGAAAGGAAACTCCAAGGGAATCAAGAAGGGTCCCAACTTCCACAACCACAGCAAAGCCGAGACTCCTCCAAGGTCACGTCCCTGCCGGACCAGCGCTTTTGCTTAAGTATTCTTTTTGCCTAAAACCCCAGCCGCTAGGGTGATGGTATCCTACAGACCAGCCTCGGCTTCAGCACGCTTCCTCCTTTTACTTTTTCTGTCAGGCATCTTCATCACCATGAATTACAGTATCATTGCTGTTGAATTTGATAGTGTATTATTCTTCAGGAGCATTGATGAGGAGAGAGTCTACTGCATTAGAAACACTTAGGCAGCTGATCTGCAGGTTTGATCTGACTCAACTGTTGGGTGAAATTTCAGACGTTCCTTCTTCATCCACTGTGAGTCATGAGAGAAGACCTTTACATCCTGGGATGTTAATTCCCTGCTGTTCATGTTCAGAAGGGCGCGGCTGTTACCATAGGAACGGGCTGTGGATGAATTTTGTGAGGTGTGGCCCACTGTCCTGTGATGCTGGGGGATGGGGGGTGACCATGGCAATTTAGATAACTGACATCAGTGATAAGCAAATGTTCTTTTCAATTTTTGTTGTCATGTCCTAGGATTTATGTATTCATTTATTTGGAGTTCCTTAAGCCCCTGTCAATAAATAAGCCCTCAGAAGAGTGGTAAATTATAATAAATGACCATGAGTGTCTTTGACAGACCTGACCTTTGACATCATTAGTGCGGTCCTGATGGGCTTGCTAGATAAGAACCAACCTAAAAGGAAGAAAACAAAATCTGGACACGTTTATTTTGAATGGCCCTTGAGATTTTTAATAAGAGCATTTGCATCGGAAGAAATGTGAGAAAAATCACATATTTTGGCTGTATGTAAAGTCACCAGCAAAAAGAAAGATCGAGCAGCCGGGTCAAGGAGAGGGGGAAAATGCATGGGGAATAGAGATTTTTCTAATGCTAGGATCATAAAAATAAGGACAAATCTTATGAAGTGGTTTGGTAAACTTCAGATGCATAAATATGCTAAAACTAACCAGAAACTTGATTATTTAAAAACATGCACTTTTATAGAACAGACTTAATGCTCTTATAAACTATAATTGAGTTATATTTATAACTTACATACTAGCCCACATATAAGATACAAATTAATCCTCTATTTAATCCTCACAGTATCATAAAATCTATTTACATGTATTAAGGTAATAGAAGCAGCTCTGTATTGAAATATATTGAGTAAACCTTGAGGGCAAGCAGGAACACCTTATAAAACTCCACCCACCTCCCTTTTGACTAGAGATTCCATAGCAAATGTGAAGAAAGAGTTTTAATTCTTGGATAAGTACATCTAGACTTTCCTTATAGGTGTTCCTTAAATCTGCCTCAGGGGTTCTCAAACTTTGAAGGGCATAAAAATTATTGATTCATTAAATTAAAAAAATTACTCTATCATGTATGGGTTTTTTTTAAAGATTTTATTTATTTATTTGAGAGAGAGAGAATGAGAGAGAGCACATGAGAGGGGGGAGGGTCAGAGGGAGAGGCAGACTCCCCGCCGAGCAGGGAGCCCGATGCGGGACTCGATCCCGGGACTCCAGGATCATGACCTGAGCCGAAGGCAGTCGCTTAACCAACTGAGCCACCCAGGCGCCCTATCATGTATGTTTTAACTTAAAGGAATTTCAGAACTAATTTTTAATTTTGTTCACTTTCCATCTAACGTACTGACTTTAAGCCCTGGCATAAGTTGCTTCTGACTCCAATCTGCTGTGATCTGCTGGCCAGCCTAAAGCAAAATGACTTGTTTCAATATAATTAAACTCAAAATACACAAAAAATGACCTTATAAGTAGAACTTTTGCTAATCCTCCACTAAGAACCCTATTTTGCAAAGAAAGAAACTGAGGCATAGAACTGAAACAGCCCACAAGTTAACATGAGAGCCAACTAAGAACCCAAATCTGGCTCGTGGTATAGTAAGCCTTTTTTCCTGTGGGCTCTTGGAGGCTGGAAGCAAATGGTTGTCAGCTTTTATTGCTCTAAAATATGATTTTCTTCCAATGTGTAGTGTCCCTGCAATTATTGGTGTTTATTCCTTTTTTCCTGTTGGCATCTTTTTTGAAAGGAATTATGTTTCTCTTTTAAATATTTATTTTTTGTAACATTTTGTGCCAAATACAATGCGATTGTCATACATTTATGATACATCATTCCAGCATGGCTCTGCAGTTACTTCAGAGTAGAAACTCCCAAGTTCAGCGTCCCTCTTTGCTTGCCCCACACTTGAAACAAAAGACGCTGTTTGGAAGCTGTTTCGTTCAAGCAGCAAAATCTCTTCTTTTAGCTTTCTCATGAATATCAATGATAACGTTTCCAATGAAGAGGTGTTTTATAGTTGAAATAATTAGCATTACCTCATTTCAATAACCAAATTGCAAATTAAGCCATGAACATATCAAGTCCTTTTCTATTATAGCCTTGTCGCTCCTCATTTAAATGTACTAATTACTGCCCACACCGTACTTACATATACCGTCGAGGCTGTAGCCAGAGAACTGGGATCTGACCCTTGCGTTGCTGGTTCACCAGCTTTGTGATGTTAGGCAAGTCCCTTCACAGCTCTATGCTCTGGCTCCTTAGTCTGCAGACAGACAGAAAGGTGTTAGAATAGAAAATTCTGATCAATGATCTGTTTTAACTCCTGGGAGTTTGTGAGTTAGGAAGGGCATAGACTTGATTTTAAGGAATTGCAGTGATATGCAGAGGTTCAGGCATTTCTCACATCAGCATATTTGCTTGATAATTTTTTCTACTAAAATAGTATTTATGGCATAAAAGCAGTCTGTATTCTCTTTCTTAAAAAGCTAATCATACGTTCATGATAATTTTGGCTATTGTCTATTATCTGTTTCACATGAAAAGAAAAATTTTTAAAAGACTAGAAAAATCAAAACTGTTGCTGTGTATTGGAGAAATGAAGATTTATGTATAGTTCCTGACTTAGTTTCTGAGAGTTCCCAAATATAAACCCACCAAATAGACTGTGTTCAGGCAATTATTGCACAATTATGAGCCATGTACTTGAGGATAACTCGATGTTACTTACTACAGTGTAAAACCAAGGAAAGTTTGCTTTCCTTTTTAAGACACGTGGGCATGGGCTCTCCTCTTTTATAATAGTGGAACATCAGCTGAAAAATATGGGCAACCCCACCTCCAGTCTCAAGGATGACCCTGTGAAATTAGAAAAAGGCACTCCTTTCCCCAGTCACTTTACCACCGTCAGCTGGAACGTTGTTAGACTAACAATCCACATGGACAATCCACACAGCTCTGAGTGCGGCCACCCAGAGTCGGACAATGCCATCTTAATTGATGGGAGGGTGGAAGCCAAATTTTAATCGCAACACTTTCGGTTACTTTAAAATATCATTTCTCACCTTTGGGACTCAGTTTCCTCACCTGAAAACGATTGAACTAGATAACCTCTTCAAATGCTGTTTTGAGCAACTGTGAGGTGTTTTCTAGCATAAGGAGCATTTCACTAACTCTTTAATTACATCCTCCTCTTGCTTCAGTTTCCAGACTATTTAGGTCTTCACTTAAAGTGGCTCTGCACAATCAGACTTCTTCCAGTCCCTTTTCTCCCAGATCAGGACAATCTCTCCATTGAAAAATAAACATTCTTTAAAATTACTTTGCATTTATTTTTAACAATTCCTAAAGGAGGTCATGGGGCATGAGCATTTCCCATAGCAGAAGCCCCACTCTGGGGCTGGCCTCCCCTAGATGCACTTATGGAGGGCCTCACAACCAGGGGGACAAGTCTTACATCTTTCCCGGAGCCCCATGCCTTTGCTCCTTCTAGCAGTCCAAGAGCCATGGTTTTGGAAGTCGTCACAAATGGAGGTGCGTTTTCTTCCCAATGGTCCTTCCATTAGATCGTTCTAATTGCAGGACATTCCGTATCTTTGGCCCTCACCCACTAAGTACCACAAACAACTCCCTAATCATTAGGACAACCAAAAAAACACCTCCCCTGCCCCAATTCCAAACAGCCCCTTTAGAAGCGGCACCATCTCTCGTTGAGAAACTGTTTTAGCATCAAATTGCACTCTGGCCCTGGAAATTTGCCTCTGAAGCATGCCACTCTATGGCTGCCAGAAGCCACAAAGGCCATAAACCTCTTTCAAGGAGAGTGTGAAAGATTATACAGTATTTAAAAGAGTGCATTGCTCATGGTTTCTCCGAAAAACTGGGCTCTTTGTCTCTGTCATAACTAAGGAACCTGAAATTCAAACGAATTTTCTAAGGTCACTCTTTAAATAATGGGCCGAGTTGACTCTACAAATAAAATCCCTTAAGAACCTAGAGTCTTCGTATACTTACAATGTGCATCATAATGCTTTTGATAGAGTTGTCATTTATCGATTGCTTCCATGGACCAGCCCTTCACAGATCTCATTTATCCTTTCCTCAGTTCTGTGGGAGTGAAGACTCGTGTTCCCTTACACGGATTAGAACACTGAGACGTAGAAAAGCAAAGCGGTTTGACCAGGCTGTCACAGTTAAGGAAGCAGCAGAGCTAGGATTCAAACTGAAAAATGAAAAGCTCAGTTTCACCGCCTTGGCCAAGAGCCCTGGTGCCTTTTTTGATGGCTTTCTTTCAAGTAGTAGGAGAGCTAACTGAAATCCCTAACTTACGAGCCGGGCTGTTGACTGGGACACGAAAAACAATTATTTTGCACTGGGTTCGGCCAGAGATGTTATTTTTCATTATTGCTAGGACTGCTCCCAGCAGGGTCACCTCATTAGCTGAGGAAAATGTCCCCTGTTGTTCCGTGAGAGATGGATCAGATGGAGAAGCGTAAAAACAAACTCTAAAAAGTGATTCTCTGTTCCCCTCGTTTAGGGGATGGAACAGTAATCCCCTTCTTTTCTGATTCCCAACCTCCTAAGTGATGTTTTAGCTCTGTAGTTGTAGAAGTGTTTTGAAAAGGATGGAAAAAGTTTTATAGAGTTGCCTTCCAAAACTCTTTATCAGTGTTTCCATAACAGAGTAAATTGGGGAGTTGAGCCATTAGTGAGTATACTTAATACTCTGGTCTGTTTTAAATTTCCCCATGTAGGAAAATAAGAGTTTGGCTAGATTGGGCCTCATCGGCTATGAGGAATAACTAATAACTAACAGTGAGGCTTTCATATTTTTAAATTTCTATTTTATTTTAGAACGGCCTCAAATGCAAACACTTCATCAACTGTATTGAAAGACCTATTGATAGACATCTCCCAAGCCATGTGTCACAGAAACCACCCATAAAACCCTGTCATTTTGCTCCCTTTGCTTCCCATTATCTAGAGAAAAACCAAAGCACTCTTTTCAAAATTACATTCGATCACAGGATTTTTGTCTCTTTTAGGATAAAATCAAAATGCTGCATCATGGCCCACCAGGCCTGCGTGTGGCTGTTCCTCACCCCTCTGAGCCTGCCTCATCCCTCTTCTTCTCACTCACGTCCCTCCCACCACTCCATTTTTATGTCAGGACTCCCGCATTTACTGTCCCTCTCTGGACCATTGTTCCCTCCTGATCTCAGCTTGGCTGATCCTTTCTCATTGTTCAAGTTTCAGCTCAAATCCCATTTTTTCTGAAGATTTATTTATTTATTTGAGAGAGAGAGAGAGAGAGAGAGCAGGGGGAGGGGCAGAGTCCCTGCTGAGCTCTGAGCTCCACACCCAGGGCTCCATCTCACAACCCTGAAATCATGACCTGAGCTGAAATCAAGACTCGGACACTTAACCGACTGAGCCACCCAGGCGCCCCTCAAATCCCATTTCAAAAGAAAATTGCTCCCTGATTTCCTAAGTTGTTCATCCCTTTATCTCCAGTCATGTTACGTTCTTTTGTTCTATTTTTCAAAAGAAATTTTTTCAGCATTTGAATTGTTCTTATTTATTATTTTTACTTGTTTAGTTTCTGTTAAACTAAAGCATAAGCAGGGACTTTTCCCATCTTGTCTGTCATGGTACTCCATGCCTAGAATATTAGTATATGTGTTGCCGAAGCGAGCACCCCCATGCCTAGAATAGAACCCAGTGTATATACGTGGGCATGGGCTCAAAAGTATTTGTTAGACGAATGAATGAGTGAATGAATTCCAGGTCTGTGCCTAGAATGAAATAGAAGTCTCAGATGAATACATAAGTCACCAAAATATTTATTGAGTTGTGTAGATCTACATAAATATGGAGAAGCTGAGATTAAAATCGAAATTATAACGTTCCTTTTTATTATTCCTCGCTCTGCCTGTCAAGAACAGGGATTCTGTTGGGAAATGGAGACAAAAGCCAAGGCATGCCCAGAACTGCTTCACAGGGAGAAATTTCCGACCATGTTGTAGCTCTCTGGAGGTAACCTTCTCCCTCTGTAAGATACAATTCTCCTGCTCACTCCAGCAGGCCACGCTGATTCTTAACAAAATCTTCAAGGTGAACATCAGACCAACCCCAGATGTCCTATTTTACACTAGCTTCCAGGCCTCCTAACCTGCAACAAATGAATCTTTTGACATCCCTCTACTTAACACCCTCCCTACCACAGTGGGGACACCAGTCACCTTATCTCTTCTGCTGGCAGTGAACTCGTATGGTCTGAAGTCTTTGGGTTTGAAAATAAATCACCTTTCTTCCAGTGCCTGTATATGTCCCAGATGTCCTTTTATTGAGTTCACAGAATACAAATGGAAAAAGGTTATTACCAGACAGAAGTGTTTAAAAATGAAAATCAAACCTAATACATGGACTCAGACAACTGGAATAAGGAATATAATATTTATAAAACTGAGTAGGAGGCTGCAATCATTGCTCTAAAATAAAGCATTAAAAATTAATTCAGAGCAAACTTGTCTGTGCTACAGCAAACCTCTCTTTCATTAAGGTAGCACTGCATGTTTCCGCAGAATTAGTTCCCCAAAATAGGTAAATAGCTTGTAAGAACTGAGTGTTCTGCAAACTACAGAGGATCTACCTGAGGCACGATTTAGAGTTACCTTTAGTATTAGAGCATGACAGACCTTGAATTTTGAACCAATTAATTGTGATTCTTGCAGATTCTCTACATTTTTTTTGTCCTTGAGTATTACCAGGAAAGTTTAATTCATATGATTCTTACTCATTTTGATTTGATTAATCCATTGGTACTGTATCATTTGATCCATTTGTATGTTGCAGAATATTAAATATTAGGAAACTCGGGATGCCAGTTATAAGTTACACTTCTAAATTTTGTATAGATTTTTCATTTCAAAAATTTGTATTCCACATTTTAAATGTTTTCTCCCAGTCTTCTTCTTGACATTATTTTTATCATCATCATCATCATCATCATCATCATCATCATCATCATCATCTTTCCTACCTTGCCATATATTAAAAAGAAAGAAAAATAAAACTGCTAGTGTTATCTCTGCATTTATTGTTGAGATGAGGTTTTTATTTCTCTCAATTTATACTATTCCTCTGAAGCCCTAAAATAAATAACCTTATAACCTCTAGGCCCTATTGATTTTTGAATGATTTCAAATAAAAAGCATCCAGTTTCCATTGCATTGACAAACTGCTCAGTCCCTAGGCAGAACCTATTGGATTCCTTTTAAATGGAGGGACAAGAAACAACCAAAATTCCAAAAAGTGATTTTGAGATGGAGGGAAGAAGGGTGGTCTCCGCTCAGCTCAGTAAATGGGTATTTAACCTTTGACCAATGATGACAGGTCTCCTTTAGTTCTTTTAGACCAAGAGCAAGCTGTTATGATTAAATAAAAAAGAAAAAAACTGCTTAGAGCCTTGCTGAATATGTCCTGGGAATTAAAGCATATGGCAGGGATAAGGAAAAAAGATTTTCCTTATGCTAATGACCCTTGATGTCTGAAATAAATTAGATCCATTAGAGTTTATGCTCAATAAAAGAAAGACTTTAAGCACTCCAAAGTTAGTGACTCGAGACCAGTTTTGCTCTGAAATTCAATCTGCCTACTTATTAATTCTTGGTGAGGCTCCAGAGCAGACAGGAGATGCGAAATCATAATTCTGTACTGAACCAGAATCTTAAAGGACCACAGGTTTCTTTTCCTTTTCTTTCAATTAAACCATTTTTCATGCTTCTTACTTTGTTTCCCTCATTAATTTGATTTTGTTCCCATTTTTGTTTCATTTTTTGTTCCTTTCAAGGTTTCCTTTATCCTATTTCAACTGAACAGAGAACCCAGAATGAATATGGATTTTCTTGTAAGTTTGATGTTTGGTTTTTATGTTGCTGAATAATCATTTAACGTGATTGCCCCCAGTTCAAGTTTACCTTTCTTTGGATCACAGATGTGCACACAGGAAATAGGCGCCTAATATATTCTAACATGAAAAACAAATTAGATTTTCACTGCCGAAGAGAAGAAAGGAGGGTCATTTTAAGCCACCGCCAGCTTTCCAATCTATCAGTCTGCCATTCAATCCCAATAGCTGACAAACCATATCATGAAATATGCTGATCTAATAACAGGCCTGGTTCCAATGCTAAATAGTAAAGGGGTGAGAAAAGGCAGATCTGTTGAGTTAGGAAACATTCAGGTTGGGGAAGTAATTACAGCCTGGTAAAGTAAAACCGTAAGGATTTAGATAGAATATTCTGGCTGGAGTTGAGAAGGCTGCAGCAGGGGCTTGAATACTGCCCAGCTGCACAGTGCGGTCCAGGCTCAGAAAGCAGTGCTCACGCAATCGGGAAGGTTTGAGCTGTCATTGGGATTCTGAAAAGATCTGTTGATATCGACATGATGGATGGGAAAGCGGATATTCTGGAAACTTTGGGAAAGATAATAGTAAAAAAACAAACAACCCCCCCCCAAAAAAAACCCAAAACCTCTCACATACAGTGCGTTTAAACACAAAATGCCAAAAGAGATGGAGCAGTAGCCAACAGGGAATTCCTTTATACTGTCCATGTGTCAAAGAAACATGTCAAAGACCCCAGAGTTTGGGTGAGCCATTGGCAATCTGCATGACAAGTCATTTGCCCACTATGTGGCTGTGTGTCTTAGGACAGAATCATGGCTCCTCAACTCTTAGGAGGCCCTGGGACTTAGATATCTGAAAATTCCCTGCCCCCAAAATGCATGTGTATATAAAATAGAGCAGAAAAAGGCTGTTCTTGACCCCCTGAAATACCAGTCTAATCTCCTCTTTTACAGTGATTGGAAAAGCTTTGGTTAACTTTGCTGAAAATGTTTGTGGGTCACACAAAACTAAAAACAGACTTAAAGGTGCCTGGGAAGTTCTTGGAAAGGTTCCATCTTGTTCGTTTTTTTTCATTTATCAGCTTCTATCACCTTTTGGGGTTGGATCGAAGCATGTTCTACACCACCAAGGCAATATGCAACATTTACAGGCATTTTCCTCTGGCTTTACCCAGAAACAGACCCCCAACTGACTGCACACTGTGTTGGTCAAATGCTTAATTGCCTTCTGGGGTAGTCTGACCTTTTTGATCACTTAACCAGGCCTTTATGGTACTCAGTGCACCATCTAGACATATTTGATTCAGTAACGAGTAGTTCAAATGTAAATCTCTGACCAGTGACCATGAGAAGCTCACGGTTCTCAGATGTAATACCGAATCCATATCAAAAGCCTGGAGTTATCGGCATTGACCTCTGCTTCCCAGATCTGGGTCTTCTGAAAGCACACCTTTTAAACCCAACATGTTTGCTTCTAATATTTGTTTTGCTTAGTTACGTACACCATTCCCAGCCACCCCTTCCTTGATTTAGGGGAAAGTGAGAAGACTGTTACGGAAAGTGATTTTATGACTTGGAATGATACTTAGAAAAATATTCTAGTTCAATAAATACACAGATTCAGGACATGCCAGATATTTCTAACAGTATTTATGTTTATGTTTTTGGGGAAATATCAGTGAATTCAAAGCAGCCTTCCAAACTTTTTCACCTGAAACTGGTAATGAACTTTGTTTTTTTCCCTGTGGGTTGGGATGGTTTCAGTTCCAGTTTCTTTTTATGCCTTCTAATAAATGGTCTGTTATGCTGCCCAATTTAAGATAGATTAGTGGGTGGATAGATGCAGAGTGAGAAAGAAAAAGAAATCAGAGATAATTTTCCACTGAAAGGCCACAGTCGTTTTATACAGCTTTTGAAATAGATTTGAAATTAACCTATAAAAAAAGGCAATAAATGTCTGAAAAAATTACAGCAATATGGATGTGTACTGTGGGAAATTTCTCTAAGCAGTTGGTCTGATGTTTCCTTGTCCTCCCCAGCTGCTCCTGACTCAGATGATGTTGCTCTGTATGTCGGCATTGTGATAGCCGTGATAGTTTGCCTGGCCATTTCTGTAGTGGTGGCCCTATTTGTGTATCGCAAGAACCATCGCGACTTTGAGTCTGATATCATTGACTCCTCGGCACTCAATGGAGGCTTTCAGCCTGTGAACATCAAGGCAGCGAGACAAGGTCAGTTAACATTGCACTTCACACCTGCAGTTTAGGCACGTCAGCAGCCTCCCCGTGTGGTGTCAGAATCAGTGACGTTCAGGTCATGTTGTTCGGCTCGAACATAAGCTCCATGAAGACATGGATTTGGGTCTGTTTTATTCATTATCCTGTTGACTTCATTCATATAACCAACCAGAGGAGGCAAGGTGCACAAATCATTTTTTTTTCTTAACAGGTTTCTCTGTCATACTTTTAAAAACTTTCACTTTAAAAGACCACACAGATTGGTTGACTGATTTCTTACATCTCCTTTTTCTTTTTTTTTCTTTTTTTTTTTTTTTGGCCTCTTGACAAGACCGCTTGCGTTGATACGAATGGAGTGGTGTACAGATGGATGACCTCAAATCCAGTATAGACAAGGGAAACTATTACCTAAGTCACTGAGTGGGGATCACTGTCTTGAAATCCAGTCTGTTGAAATAGATAAATACCTTAGGGGCAATGAGTAGACTTGAAAGCAAAATTTAGAATTAACTTGTCTCTTTGTTTGTAGCCAATAATAAAATGGATCACAGTAATCTCATTGCCCTGTTTTCAACAGAACCTTAGAGTCTATACATCTCTAATATTGACTGAGTTCATTTGTTTTTGGCTCAGAAAGTGTCAGGGGGGAGCCTGACTAAATAGAAGTAGCCTGAATGGAGAATGCAAATGGACTTCCTTTCTCTTTCTGACTCAGATCTCCTGGTGGTACCCCCAGACCTCACATCGGCTGCAGCCATGTACAGAGGACCCGTCTATGCTTTGCATGATGTCTCAGACAAAATCCCAATGACTAACTCTCCAATTCTGGATCCACTGCCCAACCTGAAAATCAAAGTCTACAACACCTCAGGTGCAGTCACCCCCCAAGATGACCTCTCTGAGTTTGCATCAAAGCTGTCTCCTCAGATGACCCAATCCTTGTTGGAGAACGAGGCCCTCAATGTGAAGAATCAGAGTCTAGCAAGGCAGACTGACCCATCCTGTACGGCGTTTGGCACCTTCAACTCTCTGGGGGGTCACCTTATTGTTCCCAATTCAGGTAATTCCTAGACGTTTAAATTACATAGATCTTGAAAACATATTTTTGTACCCAAATCTTTTTCACTTGTTTGTTTTCATGAGGCCTAAAAAGTTAGTTGTAGACTAATCTAACCCAAATCCACTTTCGATGTAAATCAACATTGCTTCAGACAAAATCAGCAAAACCATTCATCTTTCTCCAACCGACTCTGAAAATGCTTCCTCTAAAAATATTATACTCACAACCTTCTGCCAAGGTATAATTTAGAACTGTCATTGACCTTCTTTGTACTAGAGCTTCAGAAGGCAACGGCAAGCCAGAAGTGCTCACTGTTGTCATCACACTTTAAAAGGACAAATTAATTAGAAAACATATTAGTTGGGTAGCTTCCAATTTACTGTAGGAAGCAATACTTCAGAATACTAATTTTCAGGTCAGAGGACATCATGGTAGACATCAGATCTTCATTTATTAACTCTTTATTACACAGTCTTCAACCTCAAGGTATTTGTAAGGTACTCACTCCCACTTCTGATAGATCTGTCTGGAATCACAGCCTTATTATGTGTAGTGTGTATTTGTAGTATAATTGAATTTTCAGCTTATCATTTAGTTACCTGCTTCTAGAAGATAAGTCTCATAAAGGTCTTACAAGGTGAATTTAAGTGAGTGACTGATAATGTTTGATTAAAGTTTGATATTCATTAATCAGGAAGGGGTTTACGTCTATTGGTCCTAAGAGGGTTAATGGATTCCTCTGTGAATCTATCTTCGCTCTTTTGGACAAGACTGAGTATTTTGCAGATACAGCACTAAGAAACAATTTGATTGACCTAAAGTCCTCATGTAGCATAAGAAAATAATATAATGTGTAAATAGCCATACAGCCAAGTACTATACAGAACAAGTGGATCTGCAGATCTGAATATGAACTCGTCTTTGATTCTTTCTCTTATTCAGTCCCCCATTTCATTGCCTTGCCAATTTGTCATACCATCCCTTTAAAAGTGCATTTTAATAAATTCAAATCCTTAATGGAATATCATTTTTCCTTTTATCTATACATTTTACATAGCTGAGATCATACATTATATATACTTTTTTCACCTTTTTCTCTTTAATTCTCATGCTATTGTATGCTCTTTAAAATCATGAACCTAAAAATATATTTTTTTAAAGTCTATCAAATAAATAGATCAAAATATACTCTATTGTTCTTTTATTGTTTAAACATGATATTACTCTCAAGGCAGTTTTTTTTTTTTCATGATATTCACTGGATTCTACCTTTCCTTCCCATTTCTACACCTGTCATTTTTTCATATATGAATTATTATAAAAGCTGCTTAAGTGGAAAGGAGGGAGGTAGCATGTAGTAAATACTTTCCATGTACTAGGCAGTGGTGATTTACAAACGTTATTTTACAATAAGTTACCTAATCTGTGTCAGGCCTTACACTTATTACTTTACATTCATAGTTTTATTTCATTCCTATAACATAAAGGTACATGTAATTGTTTCCATTAGAAAAAAATAAAAATGCCAAGGGTTGGTAGGCTCATGAGTGGTCTTCCTGCGTCCACTCTGTGCCTCAGCAAACTATTCTATGCCCGAGGATAACATTCTGCTTCCCACAGCACCACAGCTCTGATGTTAACTTTTCTTCTCCAGAAGGCCAAGACTCATTTTCAACCAGTCACACAAAGGCCTTTGAATAACTGTTCCTCCTTCGCTCTCCAGTCTTTATTCTTGGGACTTCCCAACACGGTCGGGCAAGTTTCCTTATTGCCCTCTGCTCATTTGGCATATTCCATGTCCTCGCTAATTAAATTATAAGTTACTCGAAGACAGGAACACGGTCTTTCACTTCCTGGCATTCACGGTTCTGCCAGACATGATACTCACCACGGTGCTCCATAAATTTTTATTGAGCTGAAAAGAAGCCCCATTCATTGGAATAAAATCATGGAGACAAGTATCGTCAGGGTGCTGCCCACCCTGAATTATTCTTCGTGATGATGCCGCTGTGGTGCAAGCAGCTGCTTACAGTGTGTCCACGGACCACCATCATTGATTGGTGTCACCTGGCAGCCGACGGGACGTACGCATTCTCTGGGCCCCCTGAGTCAGAAACCCTGAACGTGGGACCTGGCGATGTGTGTTTCAGCAAGCCCTCCAGGTGATTCTGATACAAGCTCAAACCGAGAAGCACCGCTGTAGGCCCAGTTAATTTAGAACAAAGCTCGATCCCCTAGGCCTACAAAATGGTATCAGTTAGCAACTACGTAAAAACCTGCTTGGCCTGCCATGACTCAAAACTAGCAGTTGTCTCGTTCATTTTCTAGAGTTATGCATGATGAAAGAAGTTGTTCACCAATTATTTTTCTGTTACGGAAAAACACTGATGCTAACCAGATATTTCAGAAATAAATGTTTTTTGATATCATGGAGGTTAGCATTTCCCTCACTTTGAATTTTGTGGGGATTTTTTTTTCTTAAATTAGAAACGATGCATCATTTACAGCTGTTTGAAATTTTAAGAGCGGTTGTTGGTTTTCCCCTCATTTTACAAGGAAAACAACAGGGGAACCATCTGTCTATTCCTTAAATAAAACAAGAGTTTAAAAAAATGACATCATTCCTTTGAGTAATTCCATAACAGTTCAGAGGGAGCTGTGTTAACAAATAAGGCCAATAAGGAAGGAAGGCAGGGCAGCTATGACTATTTACATGTCTTTAGAGAAAACGCAGGCTTGTGGCTACATGGCCACAAAATCTCCTCATTCCCTTTCACTTCCTTCAAAGGCATTCTGTGAAGTTTCCTTTTGATTCATAGGTCTTATGTGACTGCTTTTCTCTTTTGCTATTCAGGAGTAAGCTTGCTGATTCCCGCTGGGGCCATTCCCCAAGGGAGAGTCTACGAAATGTATGTGACTGTACACAGGAAAGAAAATATGAGGTAAATATGCTTTTTCTGGTGCGCTTGACTTTATCAATGTCTGACCTGGAGGAGAATTGTGCAATAGAAAGAAGACACCCAACATATTTTTGTCTTGAGTGCCCTGCTTCCAGCATACCCTTTTTTTTCCTAGACCTCTGAAAGGTCAGCTTCTCTTTATCTTTGAAGCTTCAGACACTTTTGCAAATCTTGAGTTCTCAAGTGGACATGTGGCCATTATAGCTGGAAAAAAAATGGCCAGAAATGTGATCCATAGATTGTCTAGAGAGATACGTGGGTAGACACAGAGACATCAGCTTCATGTGGCCTGGCTCAGGAATCCAGCCCTTTCCCATTATAGGGTCAAAGGTCACAGAGATTAGACAACCCCTTAACCTCTGACCTGCCACCTCCATGTCAGCCTGGCACTTTATTCTCACCTGAGCTTCTCCTTTTTGTGAGTCCCCCTAGCTTAAGTGTTATCAACCTCCTTCTTAAGTTCGGCACTTACAAATTCCATATCGAGCCTTTCTAAATGTTGATCTAGGGTTGATTAAAGCCAGATTGGATCATGAGGCTTTGTTGTGAATGTGTCGTAATCATAAAGATGAGGTAATTTTAAGTAAAAATAACAAGAGGAGTTTAGAAGTCCTAAATTCAATTTTCAGTCTGGCCTCTAACAAATCTCACAAATGGTCTCTCTTGGTTAGTTCCCACATAAAACGCGTGTATTAAATAGTGCTTTAAATGCCTGACTGATTAATGCTTCTGAAGTACGCTGAGATCTTAAAATGAAAGACGTCGTTGAAATGAAGATCCTTACATGTAATTATCATTGTTTTTCCCAAGGGGAGAGGCACTGGCTCTTCAGCCCTGAGCTCCACATACAAAGCCTGAGTGACAAATGTCGAACTAGGTTATCATTATAATGCATTATACCTTCTGTCTTCCCTCTCTCATCCTCAGAAAAACATCCATTTTTAGTCTTGTTCTTCAAAGGCCAAGAAGCTCTTTTATCATGCTCTCAGGAGGAGATATTGGTATTTGTTTTTTTGTTTTTTTTAAAGGTTTTATTTATTTATTTGAGACGGAGAGAATGAGAGACAGAGAGCATGAGAGGGAGGAGGGTCAGAGGGAGAAGCAGACTCCCTGCCGAGCAGGGAGCCCGATGCGGGACTTGATCCCGGGACTCCAGGATCATGACCTGAGCCGAAGGCAGTCGCTTAACCAACTGAGCCACCCAGGCACCCCGAGATATTGGTATTTGTAATCTGTAGGACCCAGAACATTTTTTTCCTCAGGTGGTGTACTTTCACCTAGACAAACACTAGCCATTCTAATGACAAAGTTCCTTGAGTATTATTCATGCCTTAAATTTGAGCAACAGAAAATTACTAAAAGGCTCGTATTTACTCACATCAAATATTCATTTTTTTCATTCTCAATGCAAAGTAACATTCACAGGCCCTCAGCGTGCCCTTCTCTTGCGGCAGGAGAAATGAAGAGCAGCAAACTCTCAGATCCCTGTATATACTTTCTGTCTTCTTCCTCCTGTCAAAAGTCAAGGTTGGCACCAAGTACATCCACCATTCAAGGCCTTTGCCAACACAGACATTTTGTTGAAACAGAAATGAGGATTGGCTTGTGCTTTATGCTGAGAAGCAATGAGGTATTTGTGTCTCTTCTTGTCCGTCTGACCACCACCATCAAGCCTTAAAGGGCTGCCGCAGGGGCATGCTGAGGCTGAAGGGTGTGTGCATTCGTGCGCCTTGTATGGTTTTCCTTTCCATGGCCTAGCCAGCACCCTGGCCGGAATACTTGTGCATTTTAGATGAAAGAAAGAGAAAACAAAACACTGATAAAGCTAGACACTTCTGCTTTGAGGTTCCTCTGCCTTTGACTCTAAAGAAAAGGAAACTATAAATCACTTCTCACCATCCCCGCCACCTGAAGTTAGGTGCAGAGGGAGTTACTCTATTGAACTCGGTGCACATCAGAGAAGTTCTGTTTATAAAAATGAAGCTAGAAAAACCCCCAAGATCTCAAAAGAAAATACGCACAAGAGACCATAAATCAAGGCACACACACAAGAAGATACCTGTGGCAAATAATGAGAAATTCCTCCCTTCGCTTATTTTCTGTTGTGAACTAGATGCATTTTTCTTGTAAAAACACAATGACAAAAATGTGTTTTAGGATATCTTCGTAACAGAAGGCATAGTTCCATTTATTCACCCTACTTTTAATTTCATTTATTCCTCACTGCAACTCTGTGAGTTATGATGAGTTCCAATTTAAAGATCAAAAAACTAGTGCTGTGGGGAAAACAAGTCACATAGCCGAGTTTTCACAGCTAACAGCTGAGGGAAGGCAGAATTCACAGCCAGGTGATCTCACCGCGAACCTCTTCTGCTGTCTCATAGGCCATCCGTCCCTCCTTTGTAGACAGCACCACGGCACACCGAGCCTCTGCTTCTTACTCTAGTGTATTCTTGAACCCAGTTTCTTTCTACTGCTCACTGAGCACCCTTTCTCTCCTCACATGATCTGAGACAGAACTTCTAAGAGAAGACATTGGGAGGACAGCAGAAGATATTGAATGTTGCTTCAAGTCACTTGTAGGACAATTTTGATCATTTTCCTCCATTTTCTTCCTCTCCAATTCCCTTTATTGCGTCCAAAACTGGGTGTTTTTCCAGCTGGCTGGTATCCAGCTGGTCATCTGCTGATGTGAACTGTCTAAAGGGAGGCGTGAACTTAATTACATGTGGCACAGTGGATGTGACAGGGGGGCCTTATCATTACTGAATGTGCTCTAAGAGAGAGTCCCGAATGGCAAATGAGCAGCCTAAATGAGCTGCAGAGATGGGACAAGCTTTCTCTGACAAGGGGGCAAAGCTGCAGGGCCATGCTCATGATTTCTACCTCTCCCGCTTTACAGATCTCGGGAGGGGCCGCCAAGCCTCTGTTTCCCCGTGGATACAATTTCCATGATTCATGGCACTAACGTGGACCTTTTTGCCTTGTTTTCAGTAGCAGTTTTTAAAAAAAAAAAAAAGGAATGAGTCTGACTCAGACTGAAATTTTGCTCTTTGTAATTTCTTTTTGAAAAATAATCTGAATTCAAAATACCAATGTTAATTTTCCCTTCCTCTGTATTCTGTCCTCGCTTAGCAGTTTTCTCAAAAGGCCAGGAAATCAACTTAGACATTCCAAATATAAAGGTAAATAGAACTTTTTTGGTAAACTGTGGGGCGCCATAAAAGGTCTGTGAGCAGCCAAGTGATACGAGAATAGCAGTGCATTTTTTTTTTTTTTTTTTTAGATTTTATTTGACAGAGAGAGAGAGACAGCGAGAGAGGGAACACAAGCAGGGGGAGTGGGAGAGTGAGAAGTAGGCTTCCTGCAGAGTAGGGAGCCTGATGTGGGGCTCGATCCCAGGACCCTGGGATCATGACCTGAGCTGAAGGCAGACGCTTAACGACTGAGCCACCCAGGTGCCCCAGTGCATTTTTTTTTTTAAGATTTTTTTTATTTATTTATTTGAGACAGAGAGAATGAGAGAGACAGAGAGCACACGAGAGGGGGGAGGGTCAGAGGGAGAAGCAGGCTCCCTGCCGAGCAGGGAGCCCGATGCGGGACTCGATCCCGGGACTCCAGGATCATGACCTGAGCTGAAGGCAGTCGCTTAACCAACTGAGCCACCCAGGCGCCCTAGCAGTGCATTTTAAAGATTGAACTGGTGAAGAAGGTAGGCTGGACGAGTTGGTGGAGGGAACAGGAAGACTCCTTGGAGGCTGGCTGCCTGGGTGAGCTGTGGCGATAAACTAGGTGTGAGGGGGGAGGGGAAGAAGCCAGGCCTGAGTCTGGAGGATGGAAAGTGAAATATATTTCAGAAAAAAAAAAAAAAATTTCACCACCAGTTAGAAGTGTTGCAGAAGAGTGTCAAAACACAATATGAATATGTAGGAACCGAGCTTTGGGCACTGGGAAAATTGTGAGCGCAACTGGTTCCAGGAAGCAGGACAAATTCTGATTTAGATGTGGGCAGTGTGTGCCGGACATTGGTGGCCTTTAGGATTTTTTCAAAGAATGAAATCCCAGTTAAGAAGGTGTGAGTTAAGAAGAGAACAGGGGAGAGAGCTTTGGGAAACATTCCTATTTCAGGTTTGGGTGCAATAAGCCAAGCTAAGTAGAACACTTTAAGGATCAGGCAGATAACTACAGAGTTTGCATCTGACATGGTGCTGAATACCGAGCAGTTCCTCAATGAATATTTTTGAATGAAAGAATGAATGACTATAAGTATAATGGGAAAAAAAAACAAAAACAAAGAGAGTTTCAAGATGGTCAAGTGGTTGGCACAGGTATTATTAAAATTAAAATGTAAAGAAAGACTAATGCAAGCAATCACTGGATTTGTCAACTGCCGGACATTGGTGGCCTTTGGGATTTTTTCAAAGAATGAAATCCCAGTTAAGAAGGTGTGAGTTAGTGATGAGACAATGTAAACTATCCTCAGTACTATAGGTACTGAGTATAAATAATAAAATAGTATGTTAGGATAGCAGGCCAAAATTCTGCTATGTAAGTAATCGTATAGCAGAAAGTTTTCATTTATTTAACATGTTTTTGGAACTTGGTAAAATAGTAGTTGACATTATTATTTCTCAGTGAAACTCAATGATATTCCCCTTTTTAGGGCTCAAGTCCTTATTCCAACGTACAGCTATATAAAAGCTGCAGGTATGGGGGAAGAGAGTGGAGTCCAAGTATATTTAAATCTTATTCTCTCACTGTTCTCCACAGTGTTCATATACCGCAATCCTACTTATAAAGAAATGGTTCAAGGTGATTTATGAAAATACAGTCTTTACAATGGGAGGAAAAAAATTATAAATAAGTCGATGAAAAAAAAGAAAATGAGAAAAAAAATAAGATTTGAAAAGATAACAAAGTCAGGTGAGCAGTTAAAGTATAAAACATCTCATGTGATTCCCAGTGTATTTCCTGGTAACAGATCATGAATTTACTGTTCCAAAGTTTTCAAGAGGGGAACGTGGTAAGTTGCAAAATCCACGTGTCCATGAGGACAAATATGCCCAAAAGAAGTTCAATTATTTCTCCTTTTGTTCCACATAAAGAAAACATTTTTTTGTTAATACAATGAACAACATCCTTAAAATAAAAATAGCAATGAGTCTTCACAGGGCTCCTTCCCTTCTGTTAGTGTCCCGCCATGTAAGTAGACGGTATAAGGCCCAGGCAGAAATTCAGCAAAATAGTTCCACAACAATTCATCGGATCAGGCAGAGCATAATACTTAGCTGTTCTGGCTTCACCCAGGGATAGATTCTGGCTTGTCTAGGGAAATGGTGGCATGCCCTTCAGAGTGGCTTCCATAAATTTTTTTTTTTTTTTTTTTTTTGCTCAATTGAGCTTTTGATAGCAATTGAGTTAGATATTCCCTGTCAGATACCCAGAGTGCAAATGTTTCAAGTTGCCAGTTATATGTGAAGCCACGTGCTTCAAAAGGCAGCGGAGCCTCGGGTGGGATTGTCATCCTAAGGGACCTGACAAAAGACATGCACGTTAATAGAAGGCATCTTGTCTCCACAAAGAGGTGGATGGAGATAGATTCTCTTCAAGAAGTAATTTTGAGCTTGCTCTAGCAAATACACCAAAAAAAGAAAAAAAAAGTCTCAAGGCCCTAAATCAGATAAGCAACCCCACAGACACCACTGTATGAAAGAAACCAGATCACTTGTGCTTGAAATCTAGCTTTGCCTGTTACTAGTTTTGAGTACGTAGGCGAGTGTGTTAATATCTCTAGATTTCAGTTTCCTCTTCTGGAAAAAGAAGTGATACAAATACTTACCCTAATTCCCTTCCAGGTGTGCCGTAAGCAGCGAATGCAGTTGCTTTTATGAAAGTTTTGTAATGTATGCCCTTCTGTGTAGGAGAAGTTCTCCTCACTGATAACAGCAAGCAAAGGATGAGAAAAGCACTCTGACAGGAAACTCAAACTCCTCTCTGAGGGGCTTTGTCCCAGAGGCTTCAGAATCCATCCAGCATTTACCACATTCTCCTCTCTGGACTTTGAAAGGCCTTGAAAACTTTAATTCATTACTGACTTTTGACTTAAGAGCTGCTTCTGCAGCTGATTTTTGCTTTGTGTTCATTTCCATGTCATCTGCAGTTAATATTTAGAGAATGTTAGCTGAAATATCTCAGGTAACACATAAGACATACAGGAGTGGAGCTCTCTGCAAAAACATAAGTCAGGCTTATTTATATTTATTTTCCACTAGTTTTGTTCTGTGTATTTTAATATCTTCTCTTCATGTAAAGAAAGGAAATGTGGATTTAAACGCTCTGACCTTTGGTTTCACATAGTTAAATCTTAATCTTCCTTAAGTCACTCCTTCCATATATGCTTGGAAATGTTTCCAGTTTCAACACTACTTCTTTCATCTTGAAAACAAAAAGATTCTTATCATTATTTCTTCTTTGTTTTTCATTTCCCATTATGAATTCCACTTCACCACTTCCCTATTCATTACATTCTTGCACCTCACTGGGTTAATAAATTCTTTTGACACCTACTGCCCCTTCCTTCCCTTGCTATCCCTCCTCCAAGAATGGTGCCCATCAATATTGCATGCCAGGGGTGTGCTTGGAGAGTACAGGTCTGACAGCTCCCCAGCCCAGCAGGGAGGCTTCTCCCTTCTGTTCCAACTCAGTGATGAGAAGAACCCCTCCTCTTTCTGCCTCAAGCACCGGCTGCTAACAGCAGACTGAGAGACAGATGTTTCCAATCTCCAACTATATTGCAAGGACCACTTGAAATGGATCCCACTTAAATCTCCTTCCTTAAAAGTTTAATGCTCACTTCTCAAGGTACACTTGTAGCTAAAAGGTAAGAGTAGTGCTCACAAAAATGTAGTCACTGCTATTTTTTTTTTTTTTTCCGCCATGGTAGGAAAAGTAGAATTAGCAAGAATAAGGCTACTGCTTAGGACAGATAGTATAATATCAACTACACCACAATGAAACCAGAACTTCACCCATGTACTAAGAGAATGAATTTCAGAATGGAAGGAAGGAAGAAAGACTGGGTTAAGAGGAAATCAAAACTAAGCGATAAAGGGGGTGGTAAAGACTCCTCAAGCTGCCAATAATCTTATTATTCCAAAAAGTATATTTCCAAGTACTTTGATAACTTTAGATTTAATAAAACTGTGTCCTTATTCATTGAAGATGGAAAGAGGGTAAAGACTAAAAGGAGATAAAAATTATTTTTATTTTCTAAATAAGAAGAAAGAAAAGCCCTAGGTTGGTGAGATCCTTGTGAAATTTTAGAATGAGAAGAAGCAGTGATAACCCAAGTTTATTAAGGAGAAAATATGTCAAATATGTCAAAAGGATAATGATTGTCAAGAGCTAATGACTCTCTAAGATTTGACCTTACCATAGCCGCCACAGTTTTGTGGATGCTGATAGATGACACAAGACTCCCGGGTCAGAGACAAAGGACAGTTTGTTACTCACAGCAATAGCACTATCAAGAGTTTTATCATTTTTGTGCCAATTCCCAAAACCCCATTTCCAAAAGGGAGATGCAGAGAGGATCAGATGATATCTACACACTCAGTGGTTGCATTCCAGGAAGGACCTCTGAGCTTGGAGAACCTGAGTTTTTTATAATGGGAAGTAGACATGCTTGCCATTTGCTCCAAAGATAAGCAGTATCTTTATCTTCCAAGGTGATTGCTATACAGTTGTCTTGAAAAGACATGCAGAAACATGAAAGACCCATGGAGAATTATCTTCCAACAATGTATATATAAACATAAATAAAACAGCTGCCATCATTCCCTGAGTGTTAAATTAGAGTAAGCTATAGATATAAGCTAACTTCTAGATTATTTAGTATTTAATATATTAACTATACATAAAGAAAAAAACTTAGAGGAAAATCCTTTCCAAGTGGCCATCACAATTATAAAGGAATTTGATATGTCCATTATAATATCCAAGTGAATGAAATGGAAAGATGTGAATTGGACAGTGTATATTTTGATTAGTTTATATTTGGCTAAACCAACAAATTCAGATTATAGGTGTCAGACCGGAGAGGGGTTTCAAGTAGTATCTTTGTAAAGGTCTTTGCCCTATTCTTGTACTACAGTGTTATCAATGATAGGAATGAGAACATAAATGGCAGGCATATAAGATTTATGGAGGCTAAAAGACTGGAAGAGTTGGCCGATATTTGGAGGAAAGACAGCATTAAGAAATAGGTGACTTGAAATTTGCTCTGAAACTATTAAGGTGAAATTAAATGGCTAAATATAAATTTCTGTACATAGGTTCAAAAGCCATCACTGCAACCACAAAACTATAGAGAGCTAGCCTAAGAGCCTTTCATGTTAGGAATACACAGAGTGGTTAGCTTTAACAAATTACTTGACCTTCTTGGAGCTTCATTGCCTCATTTTATAAAGGAGATGCTTAACCATATTATCTCCATCTTCCTTTGTAACTCAAGCCTGCAATAATACTTATAAATAATTACTTGACTGAGAATAATATAAGGCAACAATTTGGTGAGGCATTGATATAACTACATATTCCAAACCAAGGAAAATAGTAGTCCCCCTCTGCTGCCTACTTAAGTCGAATATTCATTTCCAGATGCCTCACTTTAGAGAAGACATTGGAATACTAACAGACATCTATATAAAAGTGAAGATAGAAATATAGGGAGATATCTGTAAACCATGCTTTTCTAGTTGAGGTTGAAAAATTGAGGATATTTTGTCTGAAATAAGACGTTTTAGAGGCATCATAACAATCTCTGGATATTTGAAAGGCTCTGATGCCAAAGTAGAGAGAAAGCAGGCCAAAGATATGTGAAGAGAAGTGTCGGGAAGGCAGATTGTGTTTATCCTAAGAACGTTTTGTAAATTTGAATTGATAATAGATGAGGTGACCCTCAATAGTAGTGGAGTACAATTTTGGATGTGTCCAAAGCACTGTCCAGATGTCAGCATATTGTAGAAGGTTTCCTACTTCGGTTAGAAGGTGGTGCTGTTGACCCCAGAGGCCCTGCTTCCTCTGGAACTCTGAGTTCATGATTTCTTAGCCACACTGTTCTGACAGAGTAGTGTTGAGTATTGTTGTTGAGAAGGCATTGGCTTTAGTCCCAGTGCTAGCACTTGTCAGTTTTAAGACTTTGGGCAATCCGTTCAATAATTTGGGACTGTTGCTCACATATCAACTGATACCTTGGGTTAATTTTTCCATTTGTTTGTTGATTACAGTCATGTTAGGGAAAGGTCTTAAGACAATTAAGAAAACATGTGGAGATAAAGAATTTAGATCTTTGATTTAGATCTTTGAAGTTCTTCCACCCAGATTCTCTGAGTAGGAAATATACAAGTAGATTTCATTTTAAATTCTAGAACTATAGAATACAGTTCTATATTCTGTCTGGTCATATTTGAAAGAAGGAATCTGCTCTACTAGCCTGAATTGTTCCTGAAAGTCATTTGGAAGTGTAGCTCTAGGGTGTCCTTACTCTGAAGTGATTTTTTTTTTGAAGTATTTCTCAAGTTAGGTCTTAAAAAAATAAAAGTATATAAAACCCTGTAAGAGCAATGGCAAGTATTATCAGAAAAGATGGTTATGTACCTCCTAAGGACTCTGTTCCTTCTTGTTCCATCCTAAAAGTATCAGTACATGAATTCAGAGGACATTACCAAAGGCAGACCTGTGTCTGGGGGAAGGGGATCAAAGAGATACTGGCTGATTCACTGTTATCATAAGTATCTCCAGTCTTGAAGATTAAATAAAGTCTTGGTATAAAGGACATGTCTTCCCATTTAATTCTGCCTCTCCTCCCCCAACCGAAAAAACTAAAAAACTAAAACTCCCAAGAAGAAACAATTTGTACAACTTCACATCTAAAAATCTCAATGAGTACATAGTAAGTGGATGCTATGGAAATGTCACTGATGCCAGTCTCTGCTCTTCTCCTAGGCCAGCCATGGAAGACAGCCAGACACTCTTGACCCCTGTGGTGAGCTGTGGGCCTCCAGGAGCCCTGCTGACCCGCCCCGTCATCCTCACTATGCATCACTGCGCAGACCCCAACACCGAGGACTGGAAGATACAACTCAAGAACCAGACAGCACAGGGACAGTGGGAGGTGAGCTTCCATTGGGTTAAAGATGGAACATAAGAGCAATTCATGCAGACAAACTGGAGTAATTATGGGAAAGAAGGCTTTTATTTTGAAAGCAGAACATGAATGGAATTTTAGCTTACACTCAAAAGGAGAGAGAGAAAGAGGGAGAGAGTGTATGAGAAGAACGGAGGGAGGGAGAGAGCCTAGTTCCTGAATGCTTTATCTCCTGATGGGTAGGCACAATGAAAATGATGGTCAAGCATTAGCTAACTCCTAGGGAAAGTACACTTGAGAGTCTTACACAAGTCCCTGTCAGAACATACATACTATGTCTTGGGTTGGGAAACATCTATATATTTTTTAAATTTGTAGTTAGAGAAACATTGCTCCTGGGTCAGAAAATGGTAGACATTGTAGACACATACAGGGAATACAGTTCTTCTGAGCTGAACTTGGGAAAACAGAAAGGGTGCATCTCCTAAGCTCCACTAGGATGAAGAACACCTGTGGTGTCTTGGCTCTCTGTGGCTGTTGCCATCATAACTTCTTAAGGACAGTGCCTTAAACAGATCCTGTTCTTTACATCAGAACTCTTCAATTAGCACCTGAAGTTATGAGCAAAAGAATTTGTTAGATTTACCATGAAGATTTTATACCTAGTAACTAGAAAACCATCTTGTGTGTTTGCATCGTCACCTCTTGAAAAGACAGTATCTGTTGTTTAAGCGGGAAATAGCCAAATTAAACATTACATTTTAGAATATTCTCAAGAAGACATATTTCAGGAATATGTTTATCAAAAAATGTCTAATAGTTTTGAAAGCTACCCTTGTATTTTTTTGGATCGTTACAAAGCATCCAACCTATGTATTATATACTTTGTGATTGCTTGTGGTATTTTTCTTTTAGGAAAGACATTTTTAGAAAAAAATGTACATGAAGTTTCAAACCTTTAATATTATAGGGAAAAAAGCAGTATTACAATTAGAAAGGCATCCCTGGGATTACTGTAATTTTCTCCCTAAGGACATGTTCTCTTGGCCACATGAGGGGATCACTCCTTGCCAGAGGACTGAAAGTCCAGGACTCAAGTCTAAGGGTATGCTTTATGTTGGGTTATGAACAGACTTAACAAGCTCTAACTTCCAGTCCATTTAAGTTTGAAATGATTTATCTCGAAAACATCCCAAAGTCTTAATCTCAAGTGATTCTAAATTGTTTGCGTAAGACTCTGCTTAATACCCTAATACCTGTCTATTTCTAGACTTCAGTAATAATAACAGTAACAAAAATAATAAAATGAAATAAAGAGACAGGAAGAGTAGAAGAGGGCAATGCTTAAGAGTATGCTCTTCCACCCATGGCAGGGACATGGTGCATCTTTATTCTCAACCATGTCTTACTGGAAGCTTTCTGTGACAGGCTTCATGGGATATTTGAGCCTTGCCCTCACTCTGCTGGAGGAAAAAAAAAAAAGGCACTTCTTTCCAGGTGTCCTTTGGGGCTAAAATAAACCTGAAGGTACTGAGTTTCTTTCTCTCTTTGCCAGTGCAGTTTGAGCTTCATCTTTGAGGACAGGCACAGTTGAAGAAATGATTTCGTGGATGGCATTTAACCCCCCTCCTACTACCCGTCAGATGATGTTGCAAGGCCTAGTTAATAAACAACCACTTTGTTCAGCCCCAGAGACTCAATTTATGATGACACATTCATTCTTTTTTTTTTTTTTTTTTTTTTTTTTGACAAATAGCCGTTTGCTCCCCATGAGCCAGGCCCACTGAGCTACGGTAGGAATCAAAGCAGATGTAGTTCCTACCTCTGTGGAGAGAAAGTAGCCTAGTGTGGAGGTGGAATCAGGCCCACACATGTACTTTACTTCTCCCATGTGGAGTTTTCTTTTAAATTTGAATTAATTACAAGCTGGAAATTTTCACATAAAAATGTGAACTTCCAGCTTCTCTTGAAAAAGTCAAGGTGGTTTTCTTACTGGGCCTGCATGTCTGCATAGCTGTGATGGGCTGAGCCCAGTGGAGACAGAGCTCTTTAGACAGGCTTGTGCTCTGCTTTACCCCAGTCTCCCCCACTTCCTATTGTCTTCTGCCCTACCTGATACCTATTACCTGGCTGCCTTGGGACGCACGTGGAATTTTGACCCTTGGTTTATGGGTCCTACACTTGGGCTTTCAGATGATTTTCTTCTGTGGCCTGAGTCATTTGAATAAATCAAAACTTAGTTGAGTTCGTAACTATTTTAACAATAGTCAGCACTTCCATTTATTTTTATTTCTTGCTAAATATTTTCAAAAGCTAAAAGGATAGGCTGTTTAACCAGAGAAAAGCATCGAGTTTGCTATATTGTACTTACCCTAGGGTCTGGCAGCCCAGATTATTGAGAAAAAGCAGTGTATTGCTTTGAAAAGTAATTGACAGGTGACTTTGGAAAAACACAGTAGAATGGTATTGCATAGTTCCTTAATTTCTCTAAACCTTTTCAAACCCCTAGATTTTTAGGGAAAAACTTACTACTCTATAATGACATTGAAATAAAACAGTACTTTTTGGGAGGTGCCTGGGTGGCTCAGTCATTAAGTGTCAGCCTTTGGCTCAGGTCGTGATCCCGGGGTCCTGGGGTCGAGCCCCGAGTCAGGCTCCCCCTGGGGAGCCTGCTTCTCCCTCTCCCTCTGCACCTCCCCCTACTTGTGCTCACTCTCTCTCTGTCAAATAAATAAATAAAATCTTAAAAAAAGAAAGAAAGAAAACAGTACTTTTTAGATTTAATCAGACACTTAGAGATTAAAACATTAAATTCTCAGAAATGGGAAATAAACTCAGGTACACTGAAATTAAGAGGATAACTCATGAATTTCTTCTGGAATTTTATGTCAATTCTAGTAATGTAGACTCGCAGATGGAAAAAATGCTAAATAGGGGACACCTAAATAAAAAATATTAGCAGTATGAAGGCAAGGGGAAGGGAGAGAATGATTAAGAATGGAAATAGGGTATAACAAAGCCTGAGAAAGGAAAAAAAAATACAGAGAAAAGGATGATCACACTTAGCAGAAGAGGTGCTGCTCTGTCTGCCTGGCCACCCATCATGGCAGCCAGGGGGACCCGCAGTGGCTCAACCATGGCCCCTTCCTTCCTGTCCTTCAGGATGTGGTGGTGGTTGGGGAGGAGAACTTCACCACCCCTTGCTACATTCAGCTGGATGCAGAGGCTTGCCACCTCCTCACAGAGAACCTCAGCACCTACGCCCTGGTCGGGCAGTCCACCACCAAAGCTGCCGCGAAGCGCCTGAAGCTGGCCATCTTCGGGCCACTTTGCTGCTCCTCTCTCGAGTACAGTGTTCGAGTCTACTGTCTGGACGACACCCAGGACGCCCTGAAGGTAAGTCGCTCCTCTCCAAACGAACCTCCTTCTTTACTGTCACACCGAAGCCAGGCTGTGGCGTGGCGACACACAGCCAGAGAAGGTGGGTGTGTGTTTGTGTGCCCAAGTGCGCGAACCTAAGTGTCTGGCCCCAAAAGATGTTTTTAAGAAAATTAGACATTTCTCTGAGGCCATGCTGGTAAGTGAGTGGTTTCCATTGTGCTGATTCCTCCCAGGGGCTACTTTTGTTTACCTTCCTTGATTTCCTTTAATGAAAAATTTAGAAGGAGTAGAAGAATTTGGCAACGAGATGTGGATGGTAAATAAGGTGCTTCCATGTTTATCTCAGCTGTGTGCTTCCTATAAAAGGAATTGGCGTAATTGCTCACATTGTATGTTCCTCTTGTGTGCCACTTCATTTATATGCTTTCCCATTCTTTTTATGAGGACTGTGAGGAAGAGGGTTAGCATTTGACAACAGCCTGCTGCTTTCAGAATAAATGAGCTTAATTCCTGGTGCTATTATTGTGACTCATCTTATCCCATTTGAAGCTTTAAAGGATATAGCAAGTGCCTTTGAAGAAGTTATGATCTAGAAGGAGGAATAAAAGAAGTATGCCAAGGACTGGGAGACAAGTCAGAGTCTGATAAATGGAGGAGACGAATGCAAAGTTCTATGGGAGGGCGTTCGGGGGCGGGGGAGGGGGCATAGTATTATTTTCAGGACATCTGAAAAGGAGCTAATATTTGAAATTGGCCCAAATGAAAGGCAAGGTTTGACCAGCTTAATGGGAACAAGTACAAACTATCTAGGTGAAGAGAACAGCAGGAAGAAACACAGAGGGAACAGTAAATACAGACTCCATACAAGCCTATTATTTCCAGTAAGCCCAGACTGATACATAGGAGTTTTATTGAGATGGACCTCAACTGCCAGAGAGAGGAGTTGATATTCAGTGTCTTGAGTTACTGGCGAGCCAGTGGAGAGATTTAAACCAATGCTTTCATTGATTCCACGATTGGAAATATACATTAGAAATATTAGTCTGGCATCAGTGAAAAGTTAGAGTCAAGAAGAAAAGCGTGGTAGATCTGGGCTGATGACGGAGGAGTGAGAAGAAGGGAAGTAGGTGTGGGAGGTCCCATAGTAACTCCTGTGGGACCAGGTGACCAACACTGAACGGGTGGAGCAAAAGATCAAGTGTGCCTCGAAGTGACAGTGGCACACTTAAGGGGCAGGGAGCTTTGGGGTGTGGATATGGTGACTTGGCTTTTGGAATATCAAGTTCGAGTTATGTCTTAGACATGAGGACAAAGATGCCCAAGGGACAGTTAGAAATATGGGTGTGGCTTTCTGGACTGAGAGCAAATCCTGAAGTAGAGACTCAGGAACCAATTATATAATATTGATACTTGTCCTCCCTGTGATCAGGGAGACTATCAAGGGAGAGCAGATGGATAAGACAAACAACAATGTTAAAAATAATGAGCAGTACCAAGAACTTCCTATGTGCTGGGCATGATTCTAAATGCTTATTAACGCATTTAATCTTTACAGCCACCCTGTAAGATACCATTAACCCCATTTTTCAGATGTTCAGTTCAGGGCAAAGAAAAATTAAGTAGTTTGCTCACACACCAGTTGAGTGGAGAAAGCAGGCTTCACGCCTGGGCAGCTGGCGGAAGCCTAGACTCCGCTCGTAGTGTGAATTGCTGAAAGAGCCACACCCCAGAACATAGGGGACCAGGGGGGGCCCTGCCGTTGCAGGGGTGTGCAAGGGCAGCCAGCAAAGGGAGCTGTAGAGGGATGAGCACCCAGAAGAGGACGAGATGTGGAGGAAAAAAAAATGTGTCAAGGAAGCCAAGGGAAGAATTTTTTTCTACACATCAAAGTATTTCCTTCTGGAATTTCCATCCAGAAAGTTGTTCTGGGTCATGAAAGCAGAGTGTTGCAGGTTGGGTCCACGGAGGGGATGAGACACAGGATCTATTTTTGACGGGTGACCTTGTAAGAGTTTCTGATGTGGAATAAATGATGGGAACACGCAGCTGTGGTGTCAGGCTCATGGTTATTTCTTTTATGTTCCTTGCAGATATGCTGCTTCTAAGGCCCTGTCAGGATGGAAATCATCCTAGGCTTAAATTCTGCATAGGGAGAACTGTATTTGTAGTGCAACTGTGGGATCTGATTAAAGGCAAATCTTTTAACCACTCCAAGAAAAATCATTGTAAAAAGCGCACTATAGAAGATCTACATCATATTTGAAATGTTTGATGCATGTATTTTATATTCATTCACACAGTCTTATACTTAGGCATTCTTGACCTTTCTTCCCAACAGAAACACACAAATCCATGCAAAAAAAAAAGATAATAATTCAATAAAATAATTTTAATTGTTTTAATTAGTGAAAAGAAATGCAAATAGTCAACACCAAGAAAGATTGACAAACAGGGTTAAGCAGTGAAAACAACCCAGAAGCATTCTGAATCACGGTCAGTGCTGTCCAAATAGACATTTATAAATTCTCAGCATCTGGGGATCCAGCACTTAGACCGAAAAAAATATGAATAATGGATAAGGCTTTCTTGTACCTCATGGCCTTTTAATAATGTAAAAATACCAAAATCCTATTTATAGGTAAACGGTCTATCCAACATACTGAAGAGGCAATTAGTTCAGTCCCAGCAACACTGCCTAACACCCACACTTGAATTGGAACCTTGGTGCTGATTTTCAGAAAGGCTCTTTCTTACCTGAATTCTGCCTTCTTGGCACCCTGCCTGCCAAGGCCCACCAGTCTCTGCCATCTCCCTGCTTCTCTAACCACCATTGCCCATAAATAACCCCTTTCCAAACACCTCTTCCTCCTGCAAGCCCACTTGCTCCCCACACATGCCCTTCTTGAATCAGTAGTTCTCCAGCCCATGCACAGAGGACTCAACTGGGGAAGCTTTAAAAAAGACTTACTCCAGGCTCCCAACCCATAGGTTCTGATCTAATTGCTCTGGGTATTGGGGTTTTTCTTTGAGAAAAGAAAAACCTGGGTTATTGTGTTGTGCAGCTAAGATTAAGAATGGTTCTCCTAAACACTTGCACGGATCTTTTTGGAACTTTAACCCTACTAAGGACAAACTTTCCTACATCCTTGAATCATTCTCTCCACCATCCCTTCACCTGCTCACATAAACTGCGCCTGGATCTTCCAAGTGACACAGCCTCTCTCACAGCCCCCGCGGTGAAGACCACCCCTTCGAACTAACCACAAGGCTGAGAGGAAGAGTTCCAGTACTTCTCATCACCACTTCTGGGGCATTGTTCTACTTGGAGGGCTGGCTTTTTCTACTGCTCTTCTTATTCTGTTGCTCTGTTATTCATTATCGATTTCGGTTTCTTAGCCCCAAATCCCCTAGTCCCTATCCCCAGCCTAGCAGTACCTGCCTCAGGGTCTTTCTTTCTACTCATTTTATTCCTATCTTCCTCTCAGATTCAAACTCACCATGAATCACAGTTCTTTGCCCCAAGTTATTCTGGTAACCTTCACATCATTCCCACATTATCCATCCGCCAGTGTAGACGTGCTCTGGATTTCACCCTCATTAGCATCGCCACCTGCCGAGATCCCCACCTGTGAAGCTCCCCATTTCCAGCCACAACATCTGACTTTCCATCGTTTTCATGCACAAAAGGCACGCAGGCCACCCTTGGTTCTTAAGGAAGACCTCCCTCCATCTTCTCTGATGTCCTGGTCCACACACCCTCCTCTGCCCTTCTCCAAATCTCCGGGGAACTCACTTCCACTCTAAAATCTCTTGCCAGCTGGAGCTACTGCAGGTTTTTCTCATTTCCACAGCTAAAGATGACTGCCCCTGAACAAGCCCTCTAGGTCTACTTCTAGGTTGTTGAGTTGCTCTGACAATCATAAATGTCTGCTTGAGTCTCTTCTATTCTCAAGGCAGCTGCCCTATGCCTCCCCTTCTTCTCCGCACTCCTTCCACTTACCCTTCTCGATTCATCATATCTCACAGGGTGCTTCTTCACGGTCTCTCCTGCTCTCCGCACATCCCTGTTTATACAGCAGCCCCTTCATAATCCAGCCCCTTCTCTAATCCAGCTCCTCTACCCCCCTCCCATCTCCAGCGCAGTAAATGGCACCCACAGCGGGTCTCCCCAGACCTGATATTTTCTTCCAGTTACCACTGTGTACTGGGGACTGCTTTGGCATTGCAGAAACTCTCAAGGGGGAGCCCAGCGGAGCACTCTTTCTCAGAGGTTCAGAACTACATAGTCTGGAGAGCTACTAGAAAAATCTGTGGCCCAATGTCTGGAAGTGAACATACCGAGAATATTAATGCCCACTTTTTATCATATGTGCTTACTGTCCATGTGGACGGGGAGCAAAAAAA
Organism: Mirounga leonina; assembly: GCF_011800145.1. Classification (NCBI taxonomy): domain Eukaryota; kingdom Metazoa; phylum Chordata; class Mammalia; order Carnivora; family Phocidae; genus Mirounga; species Mirounga leonina. The sequence goes on from NW_023270323.1 coordinate 3,432,528, forward strand.
AAAAACCTCCACATCAGTCAGTTTCAAGCAACCCTGGTGCATCCTTTCATCTCCCCACACAGCTCTTTGAGTTCAACAGCCCTGGCGACACTTTCCTGAGTTTTGTTAAGCCTGCAGGCAAAAATGGTCACCTGAAACTTAAAAGCTGTGTTTAATAGTTTGGAAGCATTGCCAAGAATTAGGATGCCCGAGGTGAGTGCCTGAATAAAAGTCAAGGCTTCTGGGAGACCGTTCTTTCATCCATCTTTTGGGTGGGTTTTTCTCCCATGCAAGTGCTTCAAGGAGCAGCGGGAGCAACGTGAGGGTGAGTTCACATAGAGAGATAAAGATGCTAAGAATTGTACAAACCATTTAGAGGCCATTCTAGGCTCACATAGAGAGGTCCCATCTATTGTAAAGATGGAGTTGGGTCAAAGATGACAGTTTTGGGGGCGCCTGGGTGGCACAGTCAGTTAAGCGTCTGCCTTCGGCTCGGGTCATGATCCTGGGGTCCAGGGATCGAGCCCCGCATCGGGCTCCCTGCTCATCAGGGAGTCTGCTTCTCCCTCTCCCTCTACTCCTCCCCTGCTCATGCTCACTCTCTCTCTCTCTCTCGCTCCCTCTCTCTCTCTCAAATAAATAAATAAAATTTTCAAAAAAAATCAGTTTTTCTGTTTCCCTCCTCTTCAGGTGATTAAAATAATAATATTGGTGTTCTCTCATTATTTGCAAAGACTTAAATCAATATGAAAGGACTAGAAATTAGTGGAGAACAAGATTATATTTGGGTAAGTTTTAAAAACACTCAGGGAGAAACATACATCTATGTGGAAATAAGGCATTTCTGTCCCACTATCCTGAGGGTACAGTTTCTGAGATTTTCCTTTTGTAATAAAGAGGTTTATGGTAAACCCTGAGATTCAGAACCTAAAGGAAGAGTTAGCTGCATACATTATGGGCAGCATGTGATGTTTACTGAATTCCTGACAAATGTGTATATGATAGGAACTGAATATGTAAATTAACATAAGCTGGCTCTCTTCGTGTAGTCATTTGGCATGGTGAAGAGTCTTCTTTGGATTTCTTCGGCTTTCACATACCCTAATTCAGGCTGCAGTCTAGAGTATAGAAAATCCGTGAAAGATCATATTATGTGGAAAATAAGAGAAAATGAAAGAAATGCTGAAAATGAGAGGAAGTGGGAGGTCTCATGGAGAGTTGTGCGATACTCAGTCTCCTGGGCTGTAGCTGCAGACGGGCATAGGTAGCCTGGAGAAGCTTTTCTTATCATGCTGCCGCTGATGCCTCCCACTGTCCTTCTGACACCCCCTCCATTGCAACTGTGACCCCGCAGAATCCAGAACATCTCCAGCCTGCCCCTTACGGGCTTATGAAGGCTGGCCTTCTCTTGAATTGGCCCCATTAGTCTTATCTTTTCTTTCAGTCCTCTCAAACAACCTCAACACTAGCTGGATCCATGTTTTATACTCTCAAGATGCTCATCTCTGCAATTAAGTTAATATATTTGTACATGTAACACAAGTATTAGATAACACCAAACAATGTGTTAAAGGTTGCATATGTGTTCTTCTTCTCATTCTCTGAGTGTATGGAAGGAAGTGTGGTGTGGTAGGGGAAACTTGAGTTAGGCTGGCTGACTTGATTGGTTCTGCCCCTCCTCGTGTCTGTGGTTCTGGTCATTGAACTTGACCTCTTTGACTAACAGTCATTTGGTCTACACCAGGGACCCTTAGATGATTTAAGCAGATTAAAGTTACTAAATTTCCTAGCACAAAACAGGTACCTGATGATGTTCATAATCCCTCGATGGGCATTTAGGTAGAACGGCATTTTGAAGATAACGGCTCAATGAAGATCCTAAATCTAATTGTGATCTAATTGTGAGGTGAGTTTCAGGTTTGTAGGCAGGCTACCTGGTCAGCCATTTAGGGACAGGGATCTTTTTGGTGAATCTAATTTTACTGAATCTTTATTACGTTCTCATGAGACTTGACCCTGGCCCTATCATATATTTTGGAAATGACCTGCCATGTTGAATTTATTTTTTGAGAGAGAGAAAGAAAAGAGAGGAAAAAATAAAAGTTGTGGTAGGCAATATAGAGGCCCCTAAAGATATCTGTACACAATGTTCAGAAGCTGTATATATGTGACCTTACATGGCAAAAGGGACTTGGCAAATATGATTAAAAGATGAAGAGATTATCCTGGATTTTCTGGGTGGGTCTAATCTAATTACATGGTGCTTGAAAGTGGAGAACTTCTAGCAGCTATAGTCCAGGGAGCCATGACTGTGGAGGAGAGCCAGAGAGATGTGCCATTGCTGCCTTTGAAGACGGAAGAAGGGGACCCTGAGCCCAAGAATGTAGTCAACCTCCGGAAGCTGGAAAAGACAGAGAAGCAGATTCTCACCATAGAGCCTCCAAAAAGGAAGGCAATCCTAACAACACCTTGACTTTAGCTCAGTGGGACCAGGGTCAGACTTTTGATCTACACAACTGTAAGGTAATAAATTTGAGTTGTTTAAAGTCATGAAGCCTATGGTAATTTCTTATGGCAAAAAATAAAAACTAACATAGAAATTTAAAAAAAATGGCAAGTTCAGGGGTGAAAAGAAATACAAGATGACTTAAGAGGTTCTAGAACAACCTCAAAAGTCCTATTCTTAATTCCATAGATGCAAGGGATCATCTTTTCCTTAAAAGTATGCCCAGAGGTTGGACAGGTGACACCACCACTTCCTCGAATGCCCCCCTTTGACATTTTGCTTTAAAGGTGTCACAAAGCGCACCCTCACTGGGTGGGCCAGACGTGGCAGCTCAGACCGAGCATCCGAGCATCCGCAGCTGTGGGAGTAGCAGGCAGAGCCCTGGAAACGAAGTGACTTGACGGGGAATGTTTGCCCATGGTCTCCAGAGTCCAGCCTTGTTATCATGAGGGATGAAGAACGGCAGACACACTCAGGGGGCAGATCACAGCGCCTCGGTGTGAGCGCAGGAAGAATAGGTAGCAGAGCCAGTGGTGGTGACCCCAGCAGGTGGGAGAGGTGGCCGACAGGTGGATGGGCCCTGGCAGGCCCTGCGGCCAGAGGAGGGGAGTCAGCCTGCAGGAACGGAGAGTAGCTTTGCTCAAGAGCTGGCAGGGACCAGCAGAGAAGGACAGCCGCTCTGTGTGGCCTCTGTTTGGGGAACATACAGGCCCACAGCTGTGAGAGCAACAGAGAGCCTCGGTAGCAAAAAGAGAAGTTTCTCATCCCCAGTGACAAGGGCAGGTCTCAGCGTGGAATTATAGAATGAGCAGGAGCAAGGCAGGTTCCATAAAGTCAGAATGGAGATGGGATTTCTTTTAAACCAAGCCAGCACGACGCTTGAGGGTTGGTCTTTTGAGGCACGCACAGCAGGCTGAATGTCACCTGGTTTGGGGCCTTGAGACCCCTGGTCCATGTGATAGAAGCATGGGGAAGGTGGGGCTCGGGCGTGAACTTCACAACTCAGTCGCCAGTGCCTTGTCCAGCGGCGGGGACAGAGTGTGGAGCACGCGTCCCTCTCTGCCCCGCTGTCCCCGGGCTGAAAACCTCTGGATCGCAAAGCTTGAGTTCCCAGTGCTGGCCCCAGGCTCCTTGGCAGCACTAAATACAGCCGAATCAGGGCTTTCTGTTTCCATCAAGAATAAAGAGTGCACAGACAAATCCCATCCACACAATGCAGAGAACAAAGCCAGACAACATAAAACAAAGCCTTGATTTAACCTCCTTCCAGCCTTCTCTTCCAGAAGAAATTCTAATGCATTATATGAGATTCGAGTTTAATCATTTCTTTCCTCCTTTCTCTAGCTGATAAGATTTCTAATAAGGAAAGGAAAGGATTGCTAGGAGGGCAGTGAGGAAAACGAGGGGGGTCGGGGGAAGGGGAGAAGGCTAAGGGCTAGTAACCCACAAATTGGATGATCACTTCTTGAGGAACTGGAAGCTAAAGCAAGTGTCTGCAACCAAGGAGGCTGTATGGTTCGGAGCCTCGGGAAGAGAGGAGACAGGTTCTGCAGCAGAAGAGGGTGAGCACAGAGTGTGGAGAACAGAGCCAGGGCCCCAGCACCTCACACACTTCCTGGCACAAAGTCCCCTTGGGCAGAGACTTCCTGCAATCTTTAACCTGCGCTCAGAGCATCTCGGCGCCTGCAGCTCTGTTGGCTGGGGGCTCTCCCGTGCACTAGCCGTGAGACTGACACTCCAGGGGCCTGGAGGCAGATGTAGTCTAACCTCAGCAGTAATGCAGCATGAAAAATTCTGGGGTTGGGAAAACCAGAGTGTGGGAGCTGTAAGGCTCCTCCCCCTCGCCTTGCCCTATGCCGCCTCCATGAGAGCTGATCCTCTGCGCTAAGAGCCTGGGAGAGTTCTGGGTACTGGCCAGAGGTGCTCCCTTTGTACGTACGCACAGGCCTTTAAAACAGCTACGATTTATTGTGGCTCTTAAGTGGCCCAGGCTAATGGCTTGGCATGGATAATGTCTTGGTTTAATTGGTTATTGTGAAAGCAGCTTGTTTCTCCTGTGGAATCTCTTGTCCCTGCCTTTCGAGCGATCCCTCACAGGCCCCCTGAATCGATAGAACGCTCACTCAGGGCCACCAAAGAGCCTGCTCCGGACAGCCACTGAGCTGGGGGAAGCAGGCATCCTACAGGATTGCTCGGATCCTGGCAGCAGACTCACACACACCGGGGCCTGCTCCTGTGACTTTACGACTGGGGTCTTGCATGTGTTCCCACCTCTGCCAATAACTGACTCCCGAGAGAGTCTTTTCAAGGTCAAGTTGCAGGGGTGAAGGTAGACGTGACAAAGGAAGTCAGAGAGTGACCCCTTCTTGCAGAAGTAGAGCAAGTTTATCAAAGCAACAGGTAGAGTCACCCAGAACCAAAACAGGGCCCTGAGGGGGGAGACCTGCCAAGAGGGAGGACAACCTTTGCAAAGGAAGGTGACATTTATATTTCTGAGAACAAAGACCCTAGATGATCCTGATTCCTATGATGGCATTTCTTTCCAAGGTTACTAAATTTTTCTGAAGTCTAACTAAGTGTTTTGACCTTAAATGTATTTTGTTCTTATTCTGCCCTAAGGTGTGTGCAATATCCTAACTGTGTGATCCAAAAGCAGCTGTCTGGAAGCTGTCTTAGAGCCGAGCACACAGGGTTGGGGTCACGTGTTTACGTGGTGCTCTCCCCTCCCTGAGTGGTAGGAGGCAGAGTTGGGGACTCGTCTGTGTGGCCCGGAGCCTGACCCGGTTCCCAGCAGGGCATGTGCATTGTACTGATGTTGAATGAAGGCTCTCAGGAAGATTAAGGAGAGGAAAGCATTTAACTGTAGAGCTATACCTTATTGATTCATACATGTGTTATTTTTATGTCCTCTTCCTTCTGTGTATCATATGTATCATAAAATGGTTCTATGCAGAAGGACTCAGAAAGTCAAGCCTTTTGAAATATAAGTTACAGCGTATTTTTTAAGTGGGATCTGTTATAACATATCTGAAATTATGACAGTTAAAAACATAACAATATGGAACACAAGCCTGACTAGGTGTATCAAGTGGTCTTGCTTCTTCTCTCTTCTGGTGTAAAATTCATATAGTTGACCCTTGAACAATATGGGAGTTATGGGCACCAACCCCCCCAGGCAGTTGAAAATCTGCATATAACTTTTGACTTCCCAAAAACTTAATTACTAATAGCCTACTGTTGACCAGAAGCCTTAATGACATAAGCCTTATGACATAAATAGCCGATTAACACATATGTTATATGTGTTATGCACTGTATTCTTACCATAAAGTAAGCTAGAGAAAAGAAAATGTTATTAAGAAAATCATAAGGAAGAAAAAATACATTTGCAGTCATGTCCATACTTGTTGGAAAAACTTGGTGTGTAAGAGAACACGTGAAGCGCAAAACTGTATGTGGATTTGCTGTATGTGTCCAGACATCTCTGACTCATGTAGTTTTAGATGATTGTAGTTTCCAAGGAGGTGTTTTACTTATTGCTTACAATATCTTTAATTCACTTTAATATTTTTAATTTATGCTTTGGTTATTGTCTTCTCCTTTATTTTGTTATGTTTCCTTAAAGTCGAACATTCTGAGTGTGATATCAGTTGCTACTTCTCAGGAAGAACATTAAAATTATGTTTGGTAAGGATTCTTCTTACTGAATCATTTATTCTAGGGCTGATTTCTCCCAGAGGTAGCAGTGAAAGGGCATCTGCCCAAGCCAGTGGTCTCCAAAATGGCCCTCACACACCCCAGGCCCAATGAATTTGGGGGCCAAAAAGATAATAATACTTCTGTGTTTATTCATCTTAGCTCATACTTTTAACCTTATGTGTATTTTATAATGTAATACAGTAAGTTACTGATGTGTTAATATAGGTATATCATTTATAAAGAAGCATAAAATGCATGCTCAGTTTTTTGACTGATAGGCATGTGCAATCAGATATGTTTGGAGAGGGACCTCTCCTGTAAGAATGGGTACATCCCAATGGGCAGTTTATCTTTCACCAGGGTTCATATCAAATCAAAGGGGACAAAAAAGTTAGGTTCCTCCTAACTCTATGCAGCAGCTTTCGGCTATTCCTGGTTGGTGGAAAAACAGAGAGCTTAAGAATATGGAGATGTGTTCTCTATCTCCATTATCTTTAAAATGACATCTTACTGTGGCACCTGGATGGCTCAGTCAGTTAAGCGTCCAACTCTTGATTTTGGCACAAGTCATGGTCTTGGGGTTATGAGATCGAGCCCCTCATCTGGCTCCATGCTCAGCGGGGAGTCTGCTTGGGATTCTCTCTCCCTCTGCCCCTCACCACCCCCACTCTCTTTCTCTAAAATAAATAAATATATCTTTAAATCTTTTAAATAATATAAAATAAAATGGCATTTTACCTGGTACTTTCAAAAAAAGCTGAAGCCAATGCCATCTATCCCCACTAGTGAGAACTCTTAATCATGCCTTTTGAGGTCAGTGCTGAAGCAACCAAGGATTGAGGCCTATTCTTGGGCTGACTCCAACCCAGACTTTGCATTCAAATGTGGTATTAGATTTCTTGACTTCAAGGTCATGACCAATAGGCAGTTTAGGTTTTTTTCAATGGTCCTCCCTGCCAAGAAAACTGATAATGTTCTCCATATCCTCTGGCAATCTATGTTGATTGTGGGAATGGGGTGTGGATTATACATTGTTGGGTACAATTTCCTCCCAGAATACAATGCATCTTCTTTTAGACATCCCAGGGAGATAATTTGGACATAATGAAGATCTATAGTAATCAGATAATTACTATCGATTGCTCTTTAGACGTCTTGATGAGGTAATTAGGGTGTACTCGAAAGAAGCTAGAACTGATTGATTGGCATGACTGTAATCTCAAAGATTTCTAATTATGTTTCTTTTCTTCTAATGGCTTATAAACAAACATCATTTTAGCTTTAGAATTTGTCAGGTGCCAGGTTCACTGGGAACATCAGCTTTCTCTATTATGCTAACTAGACACCAAATATGATCAACATAAGCTCATTATGCCTTGCTGCTGAAGCAGAAGAAACTGCAATTAACCCTCACTTTTCTTGTTCATCTTCATTTCCATATGGCCAGATTCTTGTCGAGGAATGGAGTGTGAAGTGTTCCACAAGGAACATGTGCAACTCTGGGTTGGGTAGAGCTGTATGGCTTATTGGGGACCCTCGAGAGCCTGCTGAGCTGTAGGCACAGAGAGCCAGGGCACAACATATGTGTTCCAGTAGCCGACTGGCTGGCTGGGGGTCGGCTGACTGCTCAGACTCCTGTCACAAGTAATAGCTACTCGTCAGCCAGCAAGGTTGAATCCTCTCAGTGTAAATATTCCAAAGCGGCTGGACCATGCCCGTCTCTCCATCAGTGCGTTACTGCCTCATTTCTTCCATTAAACACTAATTAGAGGAATCCATGTCTGAGACCATATTCCATATTATCCTAATATTTCCTACACCTTGTAGGACCTTTCAGCGGCTTGCATTGTTCAGAATAGTGGCCTGACTCAAAGATGATGAACGCTAAGAACCACTAAGAAGCAGCTAGAAATGAGCAATTTACACCTAATCAATGTTGGTAAGCTCTGCACTTACTGGGCTACATGTGCGTGAGTTAGAATTCATTCAACAAATGCACAGTGGACGTATTTCTGGGTAAAAGGCAGTCTGCTTCCCATACTCACAATTCTCTGCCATGATCCATCTGCGTTCGGTACTCTGGTAGGTGCCCAATACATGTGTGTGGAATGACCTGAATGGGCGCCTGAGTTATTGAACCCCATGCTTCCAACTGAAATGTCACCAAAAAAGAAGATTGTGTTTTCCTTTTATATTTTTATAAAATCCATTATTTTCCTGAACCCTTAAAAAAGAAAGAAAGAAAGAAAGGTCACAAATTGCCTACACATGAGTGTCACTAAAACATTTAAAGCAGGACAGGAGCTAACCAAAGTGCACAGGGATGGTTCTGACAGCAAAGGAGACTCAGCATATTTTGTTCATTGATAACTTAGGGTTTTTGCTGTTTGGGTAATTACAGCTGTACTTGGAAATGCTTCGTTAACTCCCATTAGCTTGTCTGAGGAATAAAAGTATATTTAGAATTTGTCTTCATGTTACATCTTTATAGTAAAGTTACATAGCAAATTTTTTGATCAGCCACAGTTCTTGAGAAATGAAGTATTCTTTTCGAGATTTAATCTGAGTATAACTGTTTAGTTCAATATTTGGTGCTGACAGACCTTCCTAATCTGTATCAGTATATTTTCCTCTCATAGGACGTTTTCTTTTAGTTTTTGATAATTGGGAATTGTGCAATGGAGAATTTTAAGCAAAAATGTTATTATTTCTGTAGGTAAAGGAACTACAATTTTTTTTTTTAAATGCCCCAAATGCAATCCAAATCTTTACTTGTTGGCTGGTTTTGCCAAGTCCAAGACGTGGGTTAGTTTTCTAGTGATTTGCCCTTTTCCCTAAAAGTTCATTGAAAATCGACTTATGTTAATTGTTTATATTTTTGCCTGTTTTTTCTTTCATTTGGAGTTCTTCCCATTCGGGGTTCTGATTGTTATTTTCCAGGATTTGATTAAATCTTCCACTTGTCCATCAGGAAATGCAGACTGTACTGAATTTGCCTCACAACATACGATGCAGATTGCTGAAAGGGAGTTGATGGTCAGGAGGATTGAGTCACACACAAACCGGCAGGGGCTTACGTTGGAGGGCCTCCAGGCTGCAGAATTGAGAGTCTGCACGAGTTAGTTGTGGTGTGGGGGAGGCGCCGTGAGGAAACCTGCTCATTTGATGAGAGAGCCAGCCAGCGGAAGTAATACGTTCAGTGATTTGCTTTTGACTTTGGGCATGTCATTGTAGGAAGTATTGCAGCTTGAGAGACAGATGGGAGGACAGCTCCTAGAAGAACCTAAGGCTCTTCATTTTAAAGGCAGCACCCACAACCTGCGCCTGTCGATTCACGATATCACCCATTCCCTCTGGAAAAGTAAATTGCTGGCGAAATATCAGGTAAGGTTCCCGAGCTGAACCAAAGGATTGGAGACAGCTCCAAGAAAGAAGTCTAAAATTATTTAGACATAAGATATTCCTTTCCTTGAAATTAATTCTGTAACAGTACTTGTTTCTCTAAAATGGTGTAAAGTTATTTAGGATTTCTGAAAAATACTCCAGAATATTTGAATTTTTTTTCTTAATTCTCCTTCAAATAATTGCACTGTCATTATTTTACTTTTAGTAAAAGGACTTCCAAGTCCATCATTTCAGTTCGCTTTCAGAATAAATGCTAACACTGAATTGATAAAAACAACCTCAAAAATGCCTTTGTGAGGGAAAACGGAAGAACAGTGTTACCCCCCGTGTGACAAATTAGACCCCAGCCTTGCTAGGAAAATACCTTTACCTTGAAAACTTGGAAGGAACACCAATTTGGAAATTGAAATAGCACCTACAAATAAAATCTGATCAGGATTTTATTAGATAACAGCATAAAAATACTGGTCCAAAGTCTCACTGCATGGACACATGGGAAAAGCAGAGGCCTCTCCAGGGGTTGTCACCCCCTCCCCCAACGTCTTTGAGCCTGAGCTCCCAGAAGGCTGTGTGACGGGATCTCTAGCCTCATACCCAGTCTCAGGAGATGCAGACACACTTTGCTAAGCTGCAAGTCCGTGTCTACACGCATGAGAATCCTATACCACACCCCAGCACTGCAGTTCCACAGGCTGTGACTTCCTGATAGAAGTCAGTGAACATACTAAGAGTGAAGGGAAGATTTCCAGCTCATTCTTAGTCTCGTAGGTCTAATATGTACACATAAGTTGTGGGAAACAAACTCCCTAGCTTGCTAACACTGTGAAGCTTTCGTAGGGGGTGCCTACCAGAATTTTCTGTATAACTCAGCCCTCGGTAGAGAGATCTATCTGGCTTTTGACTTTCTCATGGAATCTCTCTCTCTGCTTTCTTCTCTCCTTTCTTTAGCAACTGCCATAAAACCCCATAAATATTTCCCTTTTATGAACAGTATCCTTTGTGCGATCAGAACAGAAAATACTATTTTAGTAATAATGATAATCTGATAGTAGTTCAAGCCAAGCCTGGCTGAATTCCTACCATCTGCCAGACACCCGTGCACTTTGAGTTATCTCATTTAACCCTAGCAGGTCTATGATTAGGTACTCTTTTGCTTACTTTTTCACAGATAAGGAAACTGAGGCATGGGAAGGTTAACTTACCCCACAACACCAAGTAAGCAAGGGGAGGGTGTTCTCATTTATTCTGAATTGGGCTCCAGAGCCTCTGTTCTTAACCACCATATTCTCCCCACTTCTTTTTTTTTTTAAGTGTATTAACCTTTTCTTTCCTTTATGGACATAAGATTCTAGAATGGGCTCTTTAAGGTGGTCCAGACGTTTAGAAAATGTATGTCTGTTAGAGGCTTGGTGCTTTTTAGGCCAAGGATTTTCTGCGGCAGCTCATCGGGGCCCCCAGTGTCCCGCTTGCAGTGAGTTTTGGTTTTCCCTGTCCTGTGCAGAGGGGGCACGTAGGCATGAAAGGGAACTGGGTCAGTGCTTTATCCTTTAGACTTTCTTTGCTTTTCTCCAGAACACCACGGCAGGGATTCCTTTTAATGAGCAATGACTGGAGTGTGTAGGTTTTATTTTGGGAATTCGCTAAACTTTTGAAAACCCACTTCCGATGGCTTCTTTTGTAAATGACAGGGAAGTGGCAGACTGGTTAGGTATATAGATTTTGGAGCCTGATTCCCTGGGTTCATATCTCAGCTCTGCCACTTACTAGCTGTGGGATTGGAGAGGGGGATGGTATTTAACATCTCTGGGCCTCGGTTTTTTCATCTGAAAAGTGGGTTGGGATGTCCTTATGCATGGGCCTCTCTCAAGGATTAAATAAGGTAATGTGTACTCCCGAGAAAAGTATTTGGCAGGCAGTGTCTGAGAGTCCCTTTCGGTGTTAGTCCCTCATTGGCGGTTAACATGGTTATATCCTTTAGGAGATTCCTTTTTATCATATCTGGAATGGGTCTCAAAGAAACCTCCACTGCACATTCACCCTGGAAAGATTTAGCCTGAACACAGTGGAGCTGGTTTGCAAACTCTGCGTGCGACAGGTGGAAGGAGAAGGGCAGATCTTCCAGCTCAACTGCACCGTGTCGGAGGTAAGAAGTTCTTGTCTGCCTCAGAAATCAGGGGAGACAATGACCTTGTGAAGGAGAGGGGGGTGTGGAGGATAAAGGTGTCTCAACATAGGCCATGGGGGAAGTCCTGAAACGCTTGGTATAGGTCCCATTTATTAATAGAGTGATGTTTTTAATGAACACAGGGAGCAAGATATAGAAAAGAATACAATAGGAAATCCTTTTTGAAAAATAAGCCTTTTCTATTTTAGGTCATGAATTTAAGGATCATGTTCTAACTTTTTACGACCGATCCGAATTTCAAGTACAAGGTAGAATTTAAGTGGTGTGTGTATGGAGTCACTTTTCCCGAAGCATCCCTTGGTGCACCGTGTTCTCCCCATCCTCCTTTTGAACAGTAGAAACCCTCCACACTGGAGGAACAAAGGAAAAAGAGTAAGCCAAATGGTCAGAAGGCAGCATTTCCCGGGGCCTCTCAGCCAAGCTCGAGCCCCTGGCTGAACCACAAAGTGCAGGACTGTCATATATTTTAAAACTATAGCGGGACAGTCGATTTAAAAGACTCCCGTGCTGTCTCATGCACAGTGACAAATAAAATGTCACACTCTGTGGTGTGTTTCGTGCCCCATGTTGTATTTAAAGACTGTCTTCCTTGGCAAACCAAGGAGGGGGAAAGCATGTCGGGCTCCAGGACGCTCCATCCTTCTTTCCCACAGCCTGCGGAGAGCCACGGCCACCGTTTCCTGCTGTAGTTCCATGAGACTTTTGACTCATAAACAACTTTAGTCACAGACCCTGGTGACATTCATAAGGAATGATCTCGGTGTCAGAGCGCCATGGCAACCATCCGGCCCTCCAAGGCGCAGGCCCTATCTCCCAGGCACACAGCACCACCCCTGCTGGCCCAGGAGGGTGTTTTCACTTTCCAGGCCCAGCAGGTCTGCAAAGTTCAATAACCACCCAGCTCCCGTGACAACAAAGGCTGCGGAATTTTGGAGGGGGGGCGAGGACGTCTGCTCCTTTGATGCTTGCTTTCAGTTCAGTGTGAACGTTTGCTGTGTGATGAAAAGCTGGATGAGGCGCGGCGGCCGCACGTGAAAGGGAGCTGTTCAGTGGCCCCCACCACCTGCCCCCAGCACCCCCCCCGCCCCCCATCAGGGCCATTGCTGGGCAAGGACAGTTTTGCAAAGTGTGATCACCATTTAAGGACTTTCACCCTTGTGCCAAGGTAAAGGAAAGACGATTTCTTTTGCAACTTGGTGGCAGTCAGAGAGGCCAGCCCTCAGTCCCGCCAGAGGCCTTTGGCCGCGTGTGACAAACAAGCACATTTCTCTGAGGGAGGGGCAGAAATGACTGGAGTCATATGACTTTAGGGATTATGGGGCACTCTGCTGCTTTTACTTCTGGGTCACTGCGTCCCACCGCTATGGTTAGCATTTGAATGCGGGTGCATGCGGCCCACAGAGGGGGGACGTGTGGGGCTGAGTACTGATGCTGAGGAACAAGGCTCAGTTCTGAACAATTGATTCTGGAGAGCCCTGAGCCCCGGATCCTCATCAAAAGCTCCGAGTCGGGGTACACTGTGACTGACAAACCGTAACCAAACATAGAAAAGACGCCATTTGTGGTGCTTTTCTCCTGCACGGGGATCACAAGGCTAGCTGGCAGGTGGGCTGGGGTTGCAGTTCCAAAGTGCGCTCTTCCAAGAACGAGCTGACTGGCCAGGAATGTGCTGCCCCCTCCCCCCAGCCACCTACCACTCAACGCACTCACCACAGTCATTTATAAAGCCGTGGCCCTTGGCCTCTCTAGTCAGGAAGGACCTGTTGCCCCCCAGGGAGATCAGGCTGTGCTTGACATAGACCGTGGGGATGTCAAGAGTCGGCCAATTGTTCCTTACTGGGTGCTTTGACCAGAGATTCCTTAACAAGAGACAAAGCCTTTAGTCTCACAGAGATGGAGTTTAAGAATGAAAATGTCTGAAAGAAGAAAAGCAGGGGCATGAATGCACGCCCAAATGTAAATAATGAAAAATTTTATTTTATTTTTTTAAGAGGGCTATGGGGGAGTAATAACAGTGAAGCTACCCATCAACAAGAGAAAAAACAGTGTAGAGAAGAGAGGGAAATTTAAAGTCTCGTCAGGCCTTCTATTTACTGGTAGCTATACACAGAGACCTATGGTAGGAAATTCCCAAATGGACAGTTCCACGGGGATAAGGGCAATCACTTCACCCCTCTCGCCTCAGGTTCGTCATGTGTAAATTGGTACAGTAACAAAGGATGAACTCTTGTGAGCAATGAATGAGTGAATGTTAGTAAGTGCACTGAACAGAACTTGGCTCATGGCCCATGTTCAGCCAGTGTTCATCATTATTGCTGGTCCCGTTGATGCTGTTAGGATTACTGGGTTCTTGAGTAAACTCTGCCTCTGCAGTCTATGGCATCTGGCATCAAAGTAAACTTTAGATTCCCTTTCTATCAAAATAGTAAAATAAAACCTCAGTCAGCCACTATAAAAATAAAGGAATGAAAAATAAATCTCAATAAGTAAATGAATAAATATTCATTCCCAGAGTAAAGAAGATGGCTTGTCTTCCCAAGTTGGTTGATCACACCTTGCTTTAGATCATAGCTTTGAACCCTGGAAAAGGTGGAACTTCGGGAGGCAGTATTAGTCATTTGTTTGACTGATTCCCAGATAAAAGTAACGATTATGGTTTCCCACATTCGCGAGGTCTTCCAACCACTTTCTGTACACTTTTTGTACATGAAGAATAATACTTAAAATGCACAAAGTAACATCAGCCTGCTGAACTTATCCCATCTACTTACTCTTCAGTTTTCTGTAGCCTGTTTAAACAACTGTTAGGAAAATCTAGTTTTCTGAGGTGACTTCAGGAAGGAGAGTCAGAACACGGGAGTGGAAAGTTGTTTCTCCCACACAGCACTGAAAATGTGCGCAGTCACCCACAGCAGCTGCCGGGCTAATGTTGAAAATCATATGCTTAACTGAGAGAACCGTGGCATCAAAGACAGATGGTACCAATATCATAAACGATTATTGTAATAAGCATTCTGTGAGAATAAACTCTACTCTTACCTGGAAGGAAAGGAAGAACTAATAGCAACTGAAATTTTTAGATGAAATGTAAATGTATATTTTTCTTTTACCTCCAAGCCCGTCGTCATCGATCTGATAAGAGAGACAAGGAATTATGCCCTAATGGGCTTATTGCATCCACAGGCAAAGAAATAGGCACAGTAGTCAGGGCTGGTGACTCGGGCCTCGAAGGCCCACATGAAGGGGTGAAGGTTTTTACTCACCAAGAAAAGGATGGCAACATGAATATGTGGCAGACCCTCCCGAGAGGCAGGCCTGCCTTTACCTGGCCTTTACTTCAGGATTTAATGATGAGACGGGCCATATTATTAGTCACATTTACTTGGAGGGAAGCTCAACACGAGTCTGTGGGGTGGGCTTCTATCAGGAGGCAGCTTTATACTCCTTCTGTACTAGGAAACATATTTTCTCTCATTTCAACAAATATGACTTGAGGAACTTCTGTATGCAGAGCACTGTGCTGAGTATCATAGGGGTTCTGAGGATGACAAAAATACTTTCATCTCCGAGAAATTTGAGGAATCGAAAGAAGTAAACACATAAATATGGCCAACATGCGTAGGGCAGGCAGAATGTGTGGACCGGGAAAGTGCTGCGGGAGGTCCCTGGTTGGTGGCTTTGGGTGGGTTTGCTCAGGGGAATCCCAGGGACATGTCTTTGGTCCAGACTTTGAGAGGTTTGCCTTACAGAGATTCAGAGAAAGAAGAACTATGAGAGGTAGAGCCTTAAAAAAAAAAAAAAAGGCGCTAGGAACAGTGAGCGGTCCAGTCTGAGACGAGTTTGAGTCATGTCCAGGAAACAGGAGAAAGGGACGGGTTGGATTGTCAAGCGAGGGGAGCACAGGGGCTCGGGGCCCCTACTCCATGTGAGGCCCGGCTCTGCACTCTCTAAGTATCAGCTCTGGGGCCTCATACCAGCCGATAAGGCAGGTGGTGCTAATGTCCCTCACTGTGTAATTAGAAGTGGGGACTCTGTGTGGTAGAAGGAGCATTTAAGGCTTCTTGTAAGAGAGAGAAAAGGAGAAACATCGCTTTGGGAAGATGAGTCTGACAGACTGGGCTAGACCACAGGCAAGCAGTAAGGAGCTACTCTTTAGTATCTCTTAGATACTCTTTGCAGCAGCAAGAAGAATCTCTGGGGACAGAAGTCAGAGCTCCACAAAGCAGACCCTCCCTGAGCAACCTAATCTTCACGGCCGACAAGGGACGGTCACATCTGGGGACATGGGGGCTGTCCTTCTAGGCCCTGTCGTTACTGTCCCCATAGGAAGGATCTCAGCCTGAGTGATGGCACCAAGCTGGGGAAATACCATGTAATTTCTCTTCACCTCCACCTCCCCAACCCTTTGCACACATCATTTTTTTTTCTTTTTTTTTTTTTTTTTTTTGCCTAATACAAGTGATGAAGCGCTTTGGTTCAGAAATCCCCAACGCAAATCCGTTGATAAACACTACCACCTGCCCCCCCCCCCGTCACTCTTCTGACCCCCTTTTTTGAGCCCTGTGCCCCGGGGGTCAGAAGCCCTCCTCGCTCAGGGTCCCTTGGAAGGAGCTCTGCCAGGTACGGGGAATGAGCTGCAGGCCGCGTCCCCATCCGGGGACTCCAACCCCCATTTAGTGCTGATGTGTTTCATTCGTACCAGTCTTTTAGCTGGCATGGGCTGGAGTTAACACGGAGGAGCGCATGGAATCCTCAGGGGCTCAGTTTGCCAGTGTGGGGGGGTTTGAGGCCAAATACTGTGACGGCAGCAACAACGCCCCCGTGTGTTATAGGAAAGAATTTGTTTTGCTCTATTGTGCCCTCCAAGGCCCTGGATGGGACCCCGTGCGGCGGGATCGCACAAGCCTAGCAGTGAGCCTTGCCGGTCAGCCCGAGAATACAGAGCATGCCGTCGGTCTACACCGGGACACAGCGCTGATCCCCACGGGGGCAGCCAGGTTTGGGGGGCTCTGGGCAGGGGTGGCACTGCCCCTCTGAGCTGAGCAGTCTGCACGGGACCAGAGACTTCATGATGACTCAAACTGCACGTGGCTAGTTTATCCCGCAGCAACTAATTACCTACACCAAGAAGTTACCTGCTTTAAAAGAGAAAGAAAGAGAGAGATGACATTTAAAGTAGATTAAGTAGATTTTCTTTTATTGCTTTAATAGTTCTCAGGCAACATTTGCTTTTGCTTTTCCAACCAGCAGAAGTGATCAGAAAATGATTAGAGTTTCTCCTGCAGATGAAATTCAGATTTCGCATTTGTGCTGTTTTATGAGCTGAAACTATTTTAAGAGCCAATTTATGGTTTTCCCTCCTAAAATTAGATTTAACAAAAATAAGGGTGTACAGCAATTGGAGGATGCCATTAGCGCTTGCCCTAAGGCAATTTACTGTGTTCGCCATTTTCTTTAAAAAATTAGTCTTAATTTGATACCATTTGGGGGTGGGCTGTGTTCCATTTCATTCGACAAAAGCGGAACCGACTCTTCTTCTGCAGAGGTCAGAGAGAGAGAATTGACTGGGGCATTTGCCCAGGGCATTCCCCTGAGGGTCACACAGTTTCTAGAAGCTCTGCCTTCTAATCCTAGATCTGTTCATTCTCACAGAACTGCCCTTTTGAACATTTCTCCTCTCTTGAAATCTAACCCTTTAGGAGTATGGATAGTCCTCTGTCCTCTTTCATCCTGAAAAGGATGAGAGAAAAGCCGGTATCACGCCAGAGGTCCCACCTCGCCCAGCCCAGTCCGTAGCGGAAACCTATATATCCAAGGCTGTGCAAAGTCAGCCCAGAACGTCCTTCTTCTTCTCAGCCAGGTCACAGCTTTCGGCCGGGAAGAAGCCATTCTTACCAAGAAGAAGAATAGCACTCATTCTCTTCTTACCATTCAAAGCAAGGCATTATGTCGATTGGTTCAACAGAGCTTGCTTTTGTCTTTGGAAATAATGCTGTGTTGTTCCTGTGCCTGAACTTACAGGAACCCACTGGCATCGATCTGCCTCTGCTGGACCCGGCGAGCACCATCACCACCATGACGGGCCCCAGTGCTTTCAGCATCCCTCCCCCTATCCGGCAGAAGCTCTGTAGCAGCCTGGACGCCCCACAGACCAGAGGGCATGACTGGAGGATGCTGGCCCATAAGCTGAACCTGGACAGGTGGGTGTGGCCAGGCTTCAGGCCACTGGTTTCTGTTAGACTTAGAGCTCCGCGGCTGATAACTGTTAGACTTAGGGCAGCATTTGGTTTTTCTGTTTTTTTTTGTTTTGTTTTGTTTTTGTTTTGTTTTGTTTTGTTTTCCTATCCATCCATTTACTTTTCATTCTGCCAACCTGTATGAAGCTTCTTTTTTGTGTCTTGCACCATGGTCTTGCAAACACATCGTCGAAAGATATTTCGGGGGCTTCTCTGACAAGCTAAGTATCGAGTTTTGTGATCCACTTTGCAAAGCTGATGGGCTAAATCCCCGTAAATAATATGTTCCTTCACTTAAAGTAAGTGTCTTTCCTCATCTCCTGTTGAGCAAGACCTACCCCTGGATGCTTAATTAACATGCTAATCACAGCCTTGATGCTGAGTTATAAAGAGACCTCAAGAGCCTCCTCTGTGGAATGCTGCCATCACTCTCCAGCACAAAACATGGCGTGACCTGTCAAAGATGATCAGAGCGCGGGCTGGAAAGAAAACATAAGGGTCTTGATTTCCTGTTTAGGATATGACCCATAGACATCGCGTCTCTTAAATTATCTTACTCAGAGTTGAGGTTAACAAAGTTAAACATCGCGTCTCCTGTCTGGGGCTGATCTAATTAAGTGTATGCTAGTTATTTAGGATGGCTCACTGTAAACCGCAGCTTCTCCAGTGGGACCCGGAGACTTAAAAGACAAATGGAGAGACAGAAGGGGTGAGTACCAACTGCAGAGAAAACAGATCTGTATATCTCACCATTCAGCACACTTTCCCATTCCCAATTGCAGGTACTTGAACTACTTTGCCACCAAATCCAGCCCGACTGGTGTAATCCTGGATCTCTGGGAAGCACAGAACTTCCCAGACGGCAACTTGAGCGTGCTGGCGGCTGTCCTGGAAGAAATGGGAAGGCATGAAACGGTAGTGTCTTTAGCAGCAGAAGGGCAGTATTGACCCGCGCCGGGACTGGAAGTGAAGGACGGGAAGGCACTGGGGGTCTGTGGCCGTCCAGGACATCGCGTGGAGAAGGAAATCCAGAGTAGCCCATGACCGATGAGTTTCACAGGCAAGACTGCAGGCGGGAGAGGGAAGGCAAGCAGATGCAGCTGCTGACAGATACGCCCACCGCATGGACATCATCACAGGACCTAAGGACAATTGTGTAAATTTGTACCTTGAATTTAGAGACCGACCTAATTTTCCTCTTAGTTGGGCTGTATGCTGTGTGGTACAGGATCTTACAGTTTCCTAGGAAACGCTTTTTATTGCTATCCAGGTATATGGATAAACTTTCTTAACAAACCCAATTTCTACAAACGTTGTTTACATCAGATTGGACAGGGATGCAGACACTGTCCATGGCTCGTTCTATTTTTGTTTAAATCATTTGAAGTTGAAGCTGTGGACAGTTTGTTGTGTCTATTTCAGATTAGTAATTTACAGAGAAATCACAGACTTTTGCCACAAACTGTGTGCATCAAGTGTCTCAGATAATCCTCCCCATCGGTGTTCTGTTTCTAGAACTTGTAGAACCAGTGTTACTGTTTGTATCAGGGAAGTGGAGAATCTAAGTATAAAAGAGAAATAACTAAGATTCCTTATTCCTTGAGGGTACCCGTCTGGTCACCCTCTGGGAATAAAGCTGTAGCATTGCAGGGAAGACCGTGATTCATGTTCAGCCACACAAACAAGCATTTCTTCACCACGTGTGTGTTTGTAAGATGCAATTTGAAGTGTTTTGGTTTTTTTTTTTTTATAAAAAAAAGGTATCGTTATTATTATCACTATTACTATTATTGATGAGTATTTACAGGTATTCTAGTAAAAGGATTTTCTTTTAACTTCTGTTTTTGTTAGCAGTACTGTTAGTATTTAGGTATTGACTAGACCTGCTTCACCTTCTGATGGGATAAGGTGGGCGTGGTCACCAGTTTAATTAAACAGGCTTTGCTTCCTTGACCTTTTATCTTCTTGCATCCTTCTGCCCCAGAAACATAGTCAATGCTTACTGGCTTTGTCAGTCTCTTCTTTCAGCAGGCTCAGGCAAGGTCTTTCTCCTCCAAGTCTTGTTGTGAGAAGCATTCTCGACTGAAGTTCACTCAACATTGTGGTTCTGTCACCGAAACCCTGACACCGCCCCCCCCCCCCCCCCCGCCCGGGTACTCTGTCTACTGGAGAGGCTGTGTGCCTGGAGGAACAGCCTTTGAGCTGGCAACTGGAAACCCGGTTCTCATTCAGGGTGTGTCATTGTCTAGCTGTGTTCCCCTGGGAGAGTCATTTAACCTCACTGGACCTCAGTTCCCTCACATGTCGAATGAAGGGGTAGAAGTAGTAGGTCTTCTCAAGGTTCTAAAATGCTGGACTCCTACTATGATGTCTCCAGTCTCCTTCATCAGTCCAAGGACCACCATGGACTCTGAGCTGGAAGCTTTAAAGAGTCAGCTAGTCTCTTGCCCAGGCTACAGTATGCCTTCCAAATAGTTCCAGCTTGGAAGAGGAGGATTCTAACTTGTAGCCTATTTGTCACGCTTTCAAGCCTTGTCTCTGGGCTGCTCGCCAAGAGACAGCATACCTTTATTATCATTTTCTTTCCTCTCTTGGGGCCACTTGCCTTCCTGACCGATTGCAAATTATGTTCTATTATTGTCTTAATTAGACTTTTTTAAATTAAAAAAAAAGTTAACTGAGAAGTAGTCCAAAGACGACTTTGTGTAAACTATGGTATTCCCTTAGAACTGTCACAGGCTCTTTGTTTTAACCCAGGGACTCAATTCATTCAGCAAGTGGGAAATCCAGGGTCAGCAGCCAGTAGCCAAACGACGACTGAACAACAAGCACCCATGTGGATGAATCAGAGCCTTTGAAACATGGCTGTGGTTAACTTTTGGGCTGGAGGTATACAGGTTGCTGACTGGAGTTGAATGAGAAATCATTCTATATATTTTCCTCCTTCTTTAGACATGTATTTCCTCTTCTATTTTGGTGACTTCTTGATATTCCCAAGACTCCTCCATCCTCCTCATTGAGGAACTATTGATACTCTGGTACAGAGCCTCTTCTCTCACCCCTTTTGTTTCTTATCTTCTGTTTTAGGCATACATTCTATAACCTGTCTCTCTCAGGCCACCCCCCTGCACCATACATAAGTCTCTGTTATGCTAATGTGAAAGGAAGAGTTTGCAGTAATAAACAAGTTCAGTGGATAATGTTTGTACCAATGCATATTTGACCAAAAGATAGTAACACTGTATTCTACATAAAAAGATTTTTAAATAGATATTTTTTTAAAAGGAAGAGGAGGAAAGAGAGCTATTGTCCATTACTTCCATTTGAAATAACTTCTCAAGATTTCTCGTCATTCCTGGTTTGGGAGCTGTCATCTATGGAAATCAAGAATTAGACATCTGAAGGATGCTCAAAGGAACTTCCATGCCTCGTGACAAAGGGAAGAGTGGTTGATTCCATCTAAGTGAGGTACTCATCTGTCATAGAACCTGTTATGTTCCCCATCAAGTGAATGGCAACTCCCTTACGTACAACACACCACTTATGTCAAATAATTTTCACTACGAATTCTGATTTCCTTCTCCTTTGGAGTAAAATAATAGCTGTTAGATTGCTCTCAAACTTAGAAGGTCCAGACTCAACAGCTCATTTCATAGAGAGCCACTTCATCATTCTATGTGACATGTTCTGCCTTTGATTCCTAGGGCTTCTACATAGCTTATGGGGAAGGACATGCTTACTTCCTTTGGATGGGGCGGTGGGGGGGGGGGGGGGGGGGGAACCCACCTATCATTTGTGCATGGTGCCATCTAGTGGTGCACAACAGTCTACCCTGAGTTTAACAAAAATTCACTAAAAGTTGTTTGGCAAAGGGAATTGAGAGCTAAAAAGTCAACAGGACCTTTATGACAGATAGCTGTGGGTAAATTTTCACTTCAAATATATAGTTTTCTTATTGTAACACTCTTTTACTTAAATTACCCGTACCAAAATTACATCGAGGCTAGCCATGTCATCAACTCCTTCTCACACAATAGGTCTCAAGTTGGTTTTTGGTAATAGAAATGATAGAAATACATAAATATCTGTATAAAACAGTTTCTGAAGAGTTGTCATTCGGATCATTTACATTTTTGATTGGGCTTTTTATGTTTTAAATCTCCTTTTAGTTCTCTAATATTTATTTTTGGAAATGTAAGAAGCATCCACTTCGAAATGTTTTATGTATGCAAGTGAGAGAACTGTGTCTAGGGAAGCAACAATTGTGATTACTAATGCAGGACTTCTAGAAGCTTCCTTTCTTCTGAGTTTGACTGTCTGTCTAAAGGCCGAGGTTTCATCGTATTTTCATCTTCTCACCACTTCACTCAGTTTTCCTTAGAGTGATCTGGAAGGAATAGAAATTGGATTCAGAATTGGTAACTGGACACATGGTGATGACAGACATGTAACAGCTAACAGCCTTTTCACAAACTGTGTGGACACCAACGTGGACACTCACCTCCGCTAGAAGGAAAAATCCCCATCCTCACATGAGCAATACAAGCTCTTCCAGGAAGGCAGGGCAAGACTTTGGGTGAGGTAGCAAATGAAACTGGATAAACCATTCTCCATTTTCATATCTACAATTACTTTAGGTACTTTACTCTCTCAACTCAACCGGTAGAGCCATTCTTTAGGAAGAAGTCATGGAGTCTTGAGTTTAGGATACTCTGAAATTAGACATCCTGTAATTTTTTTAAAAGATAGTTCTCCTACAAGTTAGATATCTTCAAAGTAAGCATTCAGACGGTGGAATCAAGACTTTCTGCTTCCGGAGAGGAGCACATGAGGCTCTCATCTTGTGTCTCCCCATGTCTATCACCGTCAGGACCACAGTGGCTATGCTTTTGGTCTACTTCTGTCGTCAGTGTGTGAGGAAGGGGGTCCGAAGCTGATCACTAACTTCCCCAAATTCACAAGCCTTTGCCAATAGAAGGTCTGCCCCCATGGGGCCAAGCAAATAAAAACTATATGAGGACCTGCAAAAGAGTGTAAAGAAAGTAGAAGAAGTTTACATGTTGAATTTTCAGTCTTCAAGTTGAATGTGAGCTTTAGCTTTTGCTGAGCAGTTGCTCTGGACAAGTTACCTGTTTCACATGGAGACCTCAGTACCAATCCAAGGCCAATGAGGGAAAGGATGACCATGGAAACAGCTGACATGAAACTGGGTTTTATCCATCTTCTTTGAGAATAGAGGAGCTTTTGTGAATCAGAATGTTGTTGCTTAAAGCCAATTATTTGTAAAGATGATAGTGGTCAATGAGCATTAGATTTTATAGATCCAATAAGGAAAAATATTTTTATTATTGATTATCTCAAGGTAATAAAACATTTTTTTTTACCTTCCGAGTGCCTCATAGGACCAACTATTACACTTTGGGTTTTTTTTGTTTTTGTGGGGTTTTTTTTAACCTTACTGAGCTAATGTTGACTAAAATCCTTTGAACTTTGCCTCTGTGCAATGAAGTGCTGTTTCTCTACACTAAGAAATCTATTTGTGTAATCTCTGGCTGTAATAATCACTTTGAGAGATTTCCCTTGTATCCATAATGATTTTTTTTAATGGAATAAGGCATAAGGGGAATAAAGACATTGCAACCAATGTTAATTTAAACCTGTGTCCATACAGGTCAAGTTAGCCAAATGGAGTCATAAGTTTCCAAAATTCATGCCTAAAACCTGCTATTTTTGAAAGGCAGGGAGATGGCATTGTAGGTCACTGGGTAGGTTTTCCCTACAAACCAGGTCTGACAATTTACTCCCTGATCCATCAGACTTACTGGCCCTGGGGTTGCCCCCACTGTCAGGAATCCTACTTAAAAAAAAAAAAAAAATTGTCTTCAAAAGAGTTCATGGCTCCCAGCTTTTCTGGTAGGCTTGTCCCCTCTCTGTATTGATTTGTGGTGGGATAGTAATGGTCTCAACTCAACCAAATGTAATATATGCCCCTGGACCTATTTTAGAAAGGTTGCGGGAGGCATCACCGGGACAAACCAACAGGAACTCTACACACATACTCATACACAAAACCACACAACTCTAAGATGCTGTTGCCCAGCTGGCTATATACTTAAGACTCTTGGTATTGAAGAGCTCTTCTGGAATCCCAAGTTGGGAATCTCTGCAGAACCTCACAAGAGTTGGGGCCCACCCGTTGTTGAGAAGAAAACAAGGAAGCTGCCCCAAGATACAGGCAGCTTGCCCACCAGCCAAAGTGTTTGCTGCCTACCAGCCTCTTCACTTGCCATTTCAGATTTGTGCCTCAGCAAAATGATAAATTGCTGAAGGCCATCAGACTTCAGGGTCCCTTATAAATATTACCAAGTTCTATGTGTCATCCTTCAATTCCAAAGACCTGTTGGAATTGGCACCATCAGAGCTGGGGTTGAACCTGATGGCACTGACCCAGGGGGGAATAACCCTCACTTCTGGAGTTCAGAATGTGAATCGTAGGCAGGTGTTGCTGAGCGGTAGCCTAGGAGTAGATGAGCCCTTGACCTCTGAACCTTGGCACTATGATGAGGCAACATCCAGGAATCACAACCTGAGCTATCGTCTACATGTTAAAACAAACCTGTCTTAGAACAGCTTGAAAGAGCGAGAAATCGACAGCCAGTGGAAAATGCCTTTCTTTGCCTTTCTATATTCTTCAAGTCTCATGTGACGCCTGTAATCGTAGGGGTGGGAGTTCAAGTGCACACCCCTCCTGGCCTTGGGGAATAAAGAGGACAGCAATCAGAACAAGTTGAGTGAGTGATTTGCGTTCTCCTCTTCACTCTTCCCTAGACCTGCTATTGGTAGTGAAGCCCTCGCCCTCCAGACAGAATGCATTTAGCCCAATTGCAGGGAGTGTCATCGCTGTGTGTGTGTGGGATGTCAGTGTTGGATGTGTTCATTGAGTTGAATGTGGAGCTGTAGCAAGTTGGTGACCTTCCTCTTTGCTTTCTAAAGAAGACAAGCAATGTTTGTCAGAGAAAAAATCCCCAGCAGTCTGTGGTGAAGAGCCTGTGTCATCCACCTGCTGTTCCCTTTGGAACAAGTTCAACTGCAGCAATGTCGGATTGAGATTTTGTGCTTTGTCATTTTTCTTTTGGAAACACGACAACACAACTTTGGCTTTTCAGATATGGAACACTTCTTTTGTTGTTGTGGAGTTCCCTCTTGCTGTATCTTCTATGCAATTCCTTTTCTAGAAAATCCCTGGTGGAGGAGTGCTCTCTGGGCATCCCATCCGCCATGCCGCTGTGTGGTGGAGGTGAGGGATGCCCGCTCTGGGTGTTGCTCTTCTCTCTCTGCTGCCTCTCCCCACTTTTTCCTGCAGTCCCTTGGTTTGTAAATTGCCTGCATTTCTTCTGTCAGCCAACATGTACAAAATGTAAGAAAGAATTTTTAAACAGGTAATAAATTATATTTATAAGCAACAGAGAGTGCTACCTCCTTTCTTTTTTTTTTTTTAAGTAGGCTCCATGCCCAGTGTGGAACCCAATGTGGGGCTTGAACTCACAACCCTGAAATCAAGACCTGAGATCAAGAGTCGGACACTGGGGCGCCTGGGTGCCTCAGTTGGGTAAACGTCTGCCTTCGGCTCAGGTCCTGATCCCGGGGTCCTGGGATGGAGTCCTGCATCAGGCTTCTTGCTCAGTGGGGAGCCTGCTCTCCCTTTCCATCCATATTGACGAGCACCTGCTTGGGGGTGTGCATGCTCTTTGTCAAATAAACAAAATCTTAAAAAAAAAAAATTCGGACACTTAACCAACCAAGCAACCCAGGCACCCCCTCCTTTGTTTCTTCATAACAAAACACTCCCTCTGTGTGAAGAGTCACCGTGTCTCTTTAGCAGCACAGAAAAGCTCTTAGATCCTGCAAGGATGGTAATCACAACCTCCCTTGGGGACAGGATGAGGTTCTAGGATTGGTACCTCTCAAGTCTCTCTGCACACTGGAATCACCTGAGGAGCTTTAGAAACTATTAGTGCCTGACTCCCAACCCCAGAGATCCTGATTTTATAGATCCAGGGTGTGGCATGGTTGATAAGAGTGTTTAATGCCCCCAGGTGATAGTGATGGGCAGTTAATGGGGAGACCCAGAGTCTTAGAAGAGTGGCATCAGAAGGCCCTGGGGAGCTTGTGGATAAAAGGAATATGAGGCCCTACCCTGAGAGATCTGATTTTAAATGACGTTTACAAACAACTGCACTACTAGGTAGGAAATGAAAGGTGAGTCCAGAGCTATAACAAATGCCATCACACAGACATGTTCAACTTGGTACAGGACCTTCTGAGAGTGGGGTCATCTGTACGTCGCAGTTGTGACCAGAAAAAATAGAAAATGACCAATGCCAAGAGAAGACTCTGTTCTCTTCAGCTGGGATTCACTATCCATCTGCCTTTAAGTCCTATGAATGCCCGTAGCATACAGAGGGGGCCCAGAGGGGGTGGAAGAGGTGTGCCCACAGCGAGCTGTGACTTCTTTTCACTGTCCCTAGCTTTTATATCCCGTGGAGCTAATTATCAGTAAGGAAAAGCAATATTGATGAGCACCTGCTATGTGCTTGAAGTGGGGCCTTCCCGTACTTCACATATTCATCTCATTTGTTCCTCCGAAGAGCCCTTTGAGATGGGTATTTTTATCCCATTTACAGGGGAGAAAATGGTGCTCAGACTATGTACTTCCACAGAAGTGAGAAAGTGCAAACCATGGAACGTGAGCCAAGTTGATCTGAATCCCAGTGCTGGGATGAATTCTCTTGGCATAAGCGCAACTGGCTAAACACAGCCAATCACATGAAAACTCCTGAGTCCCCAGGAACTCCGATGCAAGCCTTCCTACATATTCTCCGTGCCCAGACAAGTCTGGGTTTCCTCTCTCCTGATCCAGGCTCCAACAGATCTCCTCAAAACTTAACTTTCTACACTGCCTTCCAAGATTCACACTCAAGGAAAAAATCCCCTAATACTTTCCCTCTCCCTTTGCAGAGGGCTTTCTCTTGTCCAAGGGGACACTGTTCCCAGGGCAACAGCAATGGCTTCAGTCCTCCATACCCCACATACATCACAGTTGGGAGGAAAGTTGGGGCCTTTCTCCTGCTGTTCTCTTGCTTCCAGACCACTGCCCTTGCGTGGAACCCACTGTTGTGCATTTCGGCCCATGAGGCCCAACTGGCCCCAGTCTCTACTCTCTGCCCTCACAGACTGCTCCCCCCCCCATTCTCCTGTGGCCCTGGAGAGCTTGGCCTCACCATGTTCCTTTTCTTAGACTGCCTACCATCCTTAGGAGCTCCAGGATCCACAAAGACTGATCCAAAGGCCTGACTTTTAGGTTCCTCTTTTGTTACCAATAATCTTGTCCACTAATGAAATCCTCCACTCCCGAGATCACACCCTTCCGCCTGTCCTTAGCCTTGTTGCCCACCTCCCTGAGGCGAGATGCGGGCTGCAGTCCCTTTCTCAGTCGCTGCTAATAGGCAGGCCACCTCAACCCCAGTAGTGTTCTCTGTGCCGAGACCTAGTTTCTCTCAACCCACCAGCTTAAAGTGCCTCCACTTTAATCCCTTCCCGACTCGGCCACTTCAGCCATCTCCCGGATGTCGGTAGGCCACGTTCTGCATGATCCATTGTTGCACATGCCCGAAAACCCTCAACCCTGAATGAATCCTTCTGTTGTGGTCTCCAAGCCTACATTTTGGGAGGCGACAGAAACTACACAGAAAGGTGGCCCTATGACTTTGTACTGAGAGCTAATCTTCAGTAGCGGCCGAGTGCTGACTTTACACGCGACGCATGGATTATTTCATCTTCAGAAGTGCTCCATGCATCAGATGCTAATATTATCCACCTCTTCAAGGAACAGAAATGGGGTCTTTGAGAAGTGAACACAGGCCTACTGTCGCACAACTGAGGGGATAAGAGACACCACAGGCCATACTCTGGGCCACTAAGCCACACAGTTGGTCTCATCAGCGAACTGGGCCCTCGGGGCCGCCCATAACCATCTGGGCTATAATTTTCCACAGTGCAATTTTAACCTGTCTCACTTCTCCCAGACCACTGACTTCCCTACCTTTCCTCTCACTCTCAACAGATGACTAATTACAGAGAAAACAGAAGCCATCAGACCATTTCTCCTGCTCTCCCGCCCCAAACATACCAACTTACCTGCGTCGCTTTCTTTCATGGCTGCCTTCCTGCCTGTTCCAAATGTGATATTTTCAGAGACAGAAAAAAGGCACAACTATAAGATAACAGACATGTTCTTTCCAAGGGGAGAAAGAAACCATTTTATTTCGGGGAATGTTAAAACAAAGCCATATACAATTTGTAACAAATACAACTGTTTGTTCCCTAGTCCTGAATAATTACAGTATATACAAATTCAATAAGGCACTGGTTCCCCAAAAGAACACAAATGAATCTTCTTTTGAAACAGACAACAAAACCCCTTATATATTGCCAACTTTTCTCCCAAAAATATGGCATTGTGTTTTGTTTTGTTTTACAAGAGGAATCATAATTGCTAAATTAAATCACTTCTGATGCCATGTCTTTCATTCCCACTGCTGTGTGACTGGGTTTTCTAAGGAGATATAACTACAGAACTATTCAAGTTTAAAAAATTCGGCTTCTTTCAGTGCCTTTCTGCTCACAAAGAAGAACCAGAACAGACCAACAACGTAAACCACCGTAACTTCTAATGAGTATGCATGACTCTTAGGAACATGAAATTCTGTCATTATTCAGTATTTCCTATACCTGACTATACAACAACTGAAATGTGTCAAAGGATTTCCTGTACATAAAATCGTGGCATGTTTTCTAAGAAGCTTTATGTTTAAAGAATAAAAAGAATGATCACGAGTGACTTGAGAGTGGTGCTGTCCGGCAGTCAAAGGCCTGTCTCCTCCTACGCAATGTTCATAGCACTGTCCCTTGTGACTTAACCAACTACACACTTTCATAAATAAATATTATGTTTCATTTAGTACTTTATCATCCATAATATTTTACTCTCTAATCCACATAATGGAGTTGTGCCAGACTCCAAACTGAGCATAGTATTTATATATACATATATATTTATATAATATATACACACATACATAAACTCTAAACCTGAACATCTTAGCATACCAAACTTATATTAGCTAACAACTAATATTTTAAGATTCCCCTGAAGGGGAGGGAGCGATTAGGAGAAAAATCTTAGTCTTTGAAAGAGTCCTGAAAGGAGGCAATCAACTATATTAATTTCCAGGTTCCCCCTTATTCTATTGAAAGACAAAACAAAAAAAATAAAAAATAAAATAAAATTCACTTCTGAGCTACTAAAAATTTAAAAACCAAAAAGGATTATTTGGAAGTGAGTAGGTAGTCTCTTTAAATTTAGTATTCCCTAAGTAAGGCGGATTTTGGTAAGACACAAAGAAAAATCTACTCATAAATAAATTCCTATCTCATTGAAAGACTCTAATAACTAAATGGATCTTTTTAAATATCTCAAGAGTACTTTTTAAATGTTCATAGTGAGTAAATCAGGTTGAGAATTAGAAAGTAAGCTCTAGATTTTTCCAAAACAACTAAACGAATAATATAGAAGAAATTTGTATGCTGTTTTAATTTCTTCCCATCCTTCATTGGAACCAACGCCTCTCTAAGAATCTAGTTTACTTTCAAATCATCGCCTCCCCACAAAATATTTTGATTTGAAGTTATCTATGTATAAAAATTTGCCAAAAAGAACACAAATTTTTATCTAAGAGGTAAGCAAACCCAACCTCGCTTAAATTGAGGGAAAACCAAGAAACACAAACGTGACCCCACTTAACGGGCATCCGTGTTTACTCATTTGTTTGTAGATTATCAAAGTAGAGGCACTGAAGCGTCTCTCCACGGCTCAGATGATTATCACACGTAGTTCTAGGTACATATTCCTTCCAAGCTATAACAAAGAATACAATTTGACACAAGGGAAAGGAACATTTGTTTACATTGCTGTTTTGGTGATTTTAATATCACTACAAGCAGCATTCTGATTACAATTATATTTGGAAACAACTGTAATTTTTGAAACACAGAAATTTTGTTCCTTTTCAAGGGTTAAGAAAATCTTTCTTTGTTACAAACAAAATGCAGGTATGAAGCACTGGGAAGTGAATGCTTAGAGTGGAGAACACCAATTCTCCTTGTTCTCCCAAACTTACGCAGGGCTCACAACCACTCTGTGCTCTAAGAGGTTTTCAGGATGAACAAGTCACCAGCTGCAAGCCTCCTTCAGAAGTGAGGAGAATATTTTTTCATTTTTCTTGCAGCTGTCAATTTTTCAAAAACCCTCCATCCTTCAGGCACCAAGTGGTGAAAATGTGTTATAAAACAGCGCCCCCTGGAGTATTCTGGAAGGAACGTCGTTTTTAAAAAGACCAAGGAGAAGCACTTCCCAATTCTCTACTGAACACTGCAGAATTTTCGAGGAAACAAAAGAAAACCAAAGAAAAGTAAGGAAATTAAATGAACACGGTTGAGAGGGGTGCGCACAATTCTGAGCTTTTTGTTCCTGTTGCTAAGGAATATTGGCCCTGTCAATGATTTGACTCAACGTTCCTCGGAAGTTTAAAACCTCAAAGAATTGAGTAGGTGAGGAGATGTTTTGCAGAAGTGCCACAGAGAAGAAAAAAATACATAAATAAATTAAAAAGTGAACTGAGCATTGCGAGAATAAAATAAACTGAGTCAGCACTCCTCTAAGATGCGAACTTACCATGTAAGATGTACATGCTCGATCTAGATCTCTTTTAGAATAATAAGTCACAGCAGCTACAATATTTTGTAGTTCTTTCTGCTGTTCCATCTGGAGGTTATATTTCTATTTTAAGTTACAATTAGTTAAATTAACCTGACATACTTTCCTCTCCTTCCCTTCACTCAGACACAAAAGAGACAATTACAGAAAGAAACCGTCTTTATCTATACACAATAAGGTGTGCGTCCTTTTCCCTTGTGCTTCTAGGACGGGCTTGTCTGCATAGGTAAGAAACAGGGCATTTGCACCCCCACCCTCATCCTCTATCCGACTGACACACTTTTCTTACAACGCAGGAACAAATTATCTCTATTTTAAAGAGCCTTGTTTTCAACCCAACTGCTGGCAATTTTATTTCATATTGATCTCTTCATTTGAGAGATCAAAACCAGGCGTGGGTCAATTCTCTGCACATAAAAAAAAAAACACCTTTGTTTGTGTTTAATGAAAAGGAAAGGATTTTACCATGACAGAAATGCCTTAAAAGAATCAGAAACACAAAGTGGTTCTGAAGAATGACATCGACACTTAACTACTACTAACGGAGCCACAGAAAAACTTCATTTGTTCCATATCGTCTGAAGCTACAAAAGGGCACCCGCAGGAATCCCAAAACTTGGCCCCAGACAGGTGGTATTTGTGCCCAGGTGCATTCACATTGCTGCGGCGGCCCCTAAAGGCAGGGCTGGCCAAAGTGGTCTGAGGAGGCAGAAGCGGGAAGACTTTCAGATGAGTTCCATTCTATGTTCTCCAACTCCACAGACTGTCCTTTGGTGTGCAGAGTGCAACAAAATTTCACTAATGGAAAAAGATATCTTAAAATTTACCTTCCAGCAGAATTTCCGGGAAGAACTTCCATTGTTGTTATTTAAACTGTAACAGTATAAACCTTAAAACATCTACATTATTTGTTCTATTTTGGCAAAATTAAAGCATCTTTTGGAAAAAGAAGAAAAGGCAATCCCAAAATACAGGGCTTTCTTAGAAAGCAACATGCATCATATATCTTGAACGAGTTACCCAAGCGGTTTTTCCCTCCTACAAACAGACATGATGAGAACATGTTTCTGGGAACTTCTCTTTGTCCAGGCTGCTCCCTGAGAGGTGAGGCTGAACCCACTGGGAAGCAGGATGATGTTCAAGGCTCGTACTGTGGATGCTTCTGGAACATCTTTTGCTCTGCCCACAAACAGAAGAATATCTACTGGCTTTCTCCAGAGATGCTTATTTCTTCCCCTCACATCAGAGTTTAATGTCCTGGGACTCTGACATTTTGGCTAATGTTTTCTTAACACGCAGGGCTGTCAGTCTTGACGCAGGATTGTGAGCCCAGCATTCCATCATGAGTTTTCCCATCTGCCTTAGACACTGTAGGGAGGGAAAGGAAAACAGGAGTAACACTAGAGAAATATATTATCTACAAGGTTGCCATTCGATATGTGGCCTTTAGTGTACGGTTTCTGAAGTTCGGATAATATTTTTCAAAGATACTCCTAAAACCATGTAGACAAAACTCCATAAAAATTCTTTGGTCATGCAAATTCTAAACGACTAAAACATTTTCTTGTCTTCCCCATGACAGCAGCAAGCAGGTGGTTTTGCTGATTGTAGAAGAGTGTCTTTGAAGTCAGTCTTAACCAAATACAAAAATACCCAGGGAGTCTATATTCCACTCCACACTCCTACATTGTTTATAATCCTTGATAAGCTTAAATCTTCTATCTAATTCCATACTATTCAAACAAACATGGTTATTCCTAAATCACAGCTGTCTGCCAAAATAATAGCATTGCACTGTACCATTTAACAAGATTAATAACCTGTGCACAGCCTCGCTAAAACTTTCTCCTGTGCTCTCCTGTGCTACATCAATTATTGGTCTTCCTGTGGAAAAGCACAATTTCACTTCATTAGAACTCCTCAGAGAAGGGATTCTGAGTAATACCAATGCCCATAACCACCCTCAAAATAATGTAACTCCAGCACCTCATAAAGTTTTCTGCATAGCTCATTGGAAAACATAGGCATTATTTAGCATTTCAGTAACGAGACACAAAACCAATGAACCAGAGGTTGCTTTTAAATGCATTTAACATTAAAGAATTAGCTTATCAACAGTGCTCTTTCCATGTGTTTGCATTGGCTTTGGTATATGTTTGATGAGGTGGGTTTTGCGGGGGTTGTGTTTTATCCCGGGGATACTTCAAACTCATCTCTGAATGTCCCCACCTGCCAGAGGGCTCCGGGAGTTGGTGAGTTTGTAAGCTTGGAGGATGGATGGGCAAGATGTGGAGGACGACAGGAGACAGGAAAGGCAAGGCCCACCCAACTCATTTCCTCCTTCTGAACAGCGCTTTTTCGGCCCTGTTTAGGTTTCATCACTGTCTCCTGAGAGCCAGGCTGAATATGGATTTCTTCAAAGCGCATCACATCATCCCTACTAACAAAGATCCACGGCGCAGTCAGGCAGCTCAACTACAGGCTCGTATCCCTTCTGTGTAAAGAAAACTAGATTCTGCAGATGCCTATCTTTTCTCTCATCAAGATGAGAGAATGGTGTACGCTCGTCTGTCATGGAGAAAATTCAAGGTGCTTTAAAGACACACACAGAGAAATAACATCCTTTATGCAAATGTCAGGACATCACAAATAAATGGAATAGTGTTACCTATTGTACAGGCTAAGTGGTAACCCACCCAATATACTCCAGAAGTAGCAAACTCAAATTGGCAAAAAGAAACAGATAATTTAACATACGACACTTAGCTCCATATCAATGACTGCGCAAAGCACCACCACCACCATCATCAAAACAAGGAAGGAGGATTCCTGTAATGAGTATCCTCCAGGATTTGGGCAAAAAAGAGTAAAGTCTGTTTGGAAACTGGTCATAGCCACATGGTTACTTCAAGCCTTACCTCATCACTACTCCACCGGTTGGGGAATGAGGGACGGAGCTTTTTGATGCAAACAATCTCTCGCATGTCCTCGTAAGAAGGGTCACTGGGCACCAGATCATGATACGGAAGCTGGTATTCTTCCACTATACCTGAAAATATGGGTTGTTTCTAAATTATTATTACTATTAATATCTTATGGGAGGTGGAAATAAAAGTCTAACATACAAACTGTTCTCAAAGCAAAGTTCTATCAAGTACTCAAGCCAAGTTCAGGCTAAAAAAACTGCAAAATAAGTCTTGAAAAAAAAATGTGCCCAAATGACACCTAATCGAATTAAAAAACATAAATAGAAAACCTAATGAAACATATTATTATAGGGTTTCAAGCCTTTTTTTTCTAATTTCCCAAAGCTAAGTAAAACAAGCCATCTCAAATTTATTTCCAATTTTATAAAGGGTCTTGTATGCCAAATTTTAAAAAGTCTACATTAAATCTCAATGCAAATTTGGCAGACACATCCCAAACTCATACCGCATAATATGTGACTGTTTCTATTACTGCAATATGAGATTATGAATCTCATAACAAATTTGGCAGTGTATCATACTTGAACAAAATGTGAGATTTACATTTTCTTTCTGCTTAATCATAATAGTGCATTTTTCCACATTTACATTTTTAAAAATTATACACACCTAAAAATATTAACCATGATTTTTTTTAGGTGCAAGTACTGTCTGATTTTTACTGTTTTTTTCTTTAAATTTTCTGTATTTCACAAAACTTTCTATAAAAAAATACATTATCAGAAAAAAATTGGTACTGTTGAAAGAAGGGTTAAGAAATATAAGTCTGTCATCTTCGGAAAATGGCCCTTATCATGACAAATTCCATCTCATATCCTAGTATCTACTTTCTACCTTATTCCGTTTGTCCTTTAGAAAAGTAGGCTACTTCTATCTTCTTTTCAACCCTATCTGATTAACTCCTCACAATAATTATAAGCAGCCTCAGTCCTTAAAGGATGCCACTCGGAGTGAGCAATCTATCTGGAGCACATTTCCTCCCTTTCCTAAAATCATCTATTATAGAAATGTCATTGCTTTGTATCTGAACAAGATGATACTACCAAGTTGGTGGATTTTATCCAATGCATCATTAAATTTGCTGGGGTTTACTCGGACAAAATCTGGAGTCTGTATTATGCCCTTTCTTGCAAACTCAAACCCATATATAAAGGACCAGAAGGTTCAAAAGTTTCCTCAGACTATTCCCACTCACCATTTATTCTGTCCCTCACCGAGCCCACACAGCGTAATTATATGTATCTATGTGAATAGTTCCTTCCATTGTGTTTTGATTCTATAGGAAATACTAAAAGCCCAGGCCCTAACACAAGGGGTTGCTCACTTCATTTGAGTTCTTCCTCTCTTGCTAATTCTCAAGACAACGGTTCTGGAAACACCGTGAGGGCAAAGACCAAGTCTGTCTGATTCCTCTCAGATTTCCCTCTGTGTCTAATGCTGGTGCTATCACCTGGCTGGAATGAGGCACCGTGGTGGGGTATATATGACAACAGACACAGAGCCAACCACATACAGTTAGGAAGTAATCAAAGTCCATCTTGGAACTATAGGCCTTACCTCCTTCTCCTTATGCAAGTAAGCTATCAAAATGTCCATACTGGCTGCCATTTAATTGTGTCTGAAACCTCAAAAATTCTCTTTTTCTTCCGAAGTTTAGAAGATCTACATCCAGACTCTACTTCACCCAAAAGTGTCTAGACTAGAAAGACAAGCCCAAATCTTCCAACATCTTCATAAAGGAAAGTGTTGGAGAATAGAATTTTGTGTGTTTTGCCTTTCTGGAAAGAGAAGACAAACTTGCTTGCTAGGAGCCTACTGTATACCAGGCAAGTATGCTATACACTAGGGTACACACTACACCAAGTATGGTATACTATATACCAGCAAGTACGCTGTATAATTTATCTTGCTAAATTCTTAGAAACACGTTTATGAGAGAGCATTATTATCCATATTATCCAGATGAGAAACTTGGTTTTGAGCGATTCAGTAACTTGCCCAAAGCCATAGAGTTGATATGGTGCAGAGCCTAGAATCTAACATCTCTGGTAAACACAGACCAATCTCTTAAAGAGATAAGGCAACACCTTAGTACCTCTCCAAAATGCGCAGGCAAAGACAGACCTAGTAAAGCAATTAACATCCTGCTGTTTTTTATAAGACCAGCTTGTTTTTAAGCAGATTGTTTCTTCTGTATTCTGACCCAGAGGCTTCTAAATATAGGTTCTTGTGGCCCCACTTGCTTTAGATGTTCAGGAAAACATAATTAGAAGGTAATCTTGTGCTCTACTACTCCTTCAACTTCTATAAACCAATCCTGAGTGTAAGTATGTTATCCTAAAATAGGCTCATCTACTCTTTATAAAACATGAAGCAAGGCATAGACAATTAGTTAACTTATATTTTGCTTAGCTCTTTCCTTCTTCATAGATGACGGGGAATTTATTCACTATCTGGTTAGGAAACATTTCCCATGTTGACTTTCTTTTTGGAGGTCTCTCACTTGAGAGGAAATATGTTCTATTTTAAATTAAGCTCAGAAGAGACTCAGAGCTCCCCGAGTGATTAGAAGGCATGGTGGCACTGCATCACGATCTGTCTCCCAAAGTATAAATGCCTGTTGATTAACTGTCTCTCCTCTGTATTTAAGTGTGAATCTAAATATAAGTTAAGCCTCTACTAACCAAAAGGAAAATATTAAATAAGAGCTAAGATATACTGAATGCTACTTATGTACCAGGCAGTTTTACTTCTCTTTAATTCACTTCCTTCTTAAGATGAAAGAACTGGAACAAAGCTGAGTAACTTGTCAGAGGTTCACGGATAATAAATGGCAGGTCCAAGAACGAATCCCAGTATCATTAAGTGTTCACTGGACTTTCAGAACCTTGGGCAAGCTCAAGGTCTCACAAAAGTGAGCTCAAACTGGCCATGATCAGCAGCAGCAGCATGGTTTCTAACCGAGCATGGCCATGAGTATAACCATAAACATGATACTTGTCACTTCATGAAGCGCCTACAATTCAGCTTCTCACCTAAAAAGTGTTGGAATCTATTTAAAGACAGATGACGCAGCAGTAAACTAAATACAACAAGCAATAATAATGCCTCTGAATATTTAAAAATGCCTTCTGACATCATCTTACTAGGGAATCCTTGTTTGCAGAAAAATTA
Organism: Mirounga leonina; assembly: GCF_011800145.1. Lineage (NCBI taxonomy): Eukaryota > Metazoa > Chordata > Mammalia > Carnivora > Phocidae > Mirounga > Mirounga leonina. Next base: position 3,469,534 of record NW_023270323.1, read on the forward strand.
CCATGACCAGTAGCAACATTCTTATGCTTTAATTTTCTTTTGATAAAAACTTTTGATAAAAAATTTGATATTTTCAAATTGCTTTTTGAAGAACTATATAGAAAGTCAAGTGGGGGGAGGGGTAAAGAATGGGTGTCTCACCCCACATCCCTGTCTCTACCTTAATCTGTGGAGAGGGAACCACAGGGAACGGGGCCTTGGAGAGGGTTGGTGAGAAGAAGCTGGAAGGAGGAGGTCAAACAGAATTCTAAGATGTTAAATATCATTTCCTGGGAGGATTGTGACTGCACCAGCAGAAATAAGGTGGAAAATAAAAGAAAATCTGACTTGGGGGACAATATGATAACTCTGATTTCTGATCAGAAAGCAAGGATCTGTAGTAGATCCAACGTTATCACTGTTACTTACCTCCCGATACACATCTCCTAGCAACCTCCCAGAGGATGAGTCCAAAACTGTACATGTCAGCCATAATGTAAGACTGAAAGTGATTTCTATTTAAGCTCTCATCCAACACTTCGGGAGGCATGTAGCGTTTGGTGCCAACTCGGGTGTTGGGTGGGATGTCAACTTCATTCGTATCACTGAGGAAAAAGTAAAGCAAAGCGCTATGAGCACTGAAAAGGACCAACACGTGACAAATCAAAGTGATTCCTGAACCAGGCTTTCACGCAAAGGTGGGAAGGGATACCTTTTCGAGGAATAACATTTCCCTGAAAAATATTTCTTGTCAAGAGTTTTATTAAATATCCACAGGTAAAAACCCAGTGAAGAGGACAATCAAAGGGAAGCTGTACCATACAAGGCTGCATCGCCCCTAGATCAAATATAAACTCGAAATAATTGCTAAGTATCTATTAAATGTCTACAAAATATCTTCTTCCCCTTTCTATTTTCATAGGTTGGCTCTTAAAATTGGCATGAGTACCTGCCGAGGGGGTTTGTTTGAGACAGTGTTTTTTAAACCAAGTGTTGCAAGGTTTTTAGATGTACAAACAAGGGAAAACAGTGGGGAAGGAAGAGGGTCAACAAAGACCTGAAAATGTTTTACTTTGATAAGGAGGACCCTTAACAAAGCTTTCTATGATCATCATGATTTCATCAACCAGATAACACGTATTTTTTTAATATAAGGAGGAAAGGAAACAAATGATCCAATCAAGAAATGGGCAGAAGACATGAACAGACCTTTTTTTCCAAAGAAGACATCCAAATGGCCAACAGACACATGAAAAAGTGCTCAACATTGCTCGGCATCATGGAAATCCAAATCAAAACCTCAGTGAGATATCACCTCACACCAGTCAGAATGGCTAAGATTAACAAGTCAGGAAACGACAGATGTTGGCGGGGATGCGGACAAAGGGGAACCCTCCTACACTGCTGGTGGGAATGCAAGCTGGTGCAGCTACTCTGGAAAACAGGATGGAGGTTCCTCAAAAAGTTGAAAATAGAGCTACCGTATGATCCAGCAATTGCACTACTGGGTATTTACCCCAAAGATACAAATGTAGGGACCCGAAGGGGTATGTGCACCCCGATGTTTATAGCAGCAATGTCCACAATAGCCAAACTGTGGAAAGAGCCTAGATGTCCATCGACAGATGAATGGATTAAGAAGATGTGGTACACACACACACACACACACACACACACAGGAATATTATGCAGCCATCAAAAATGAAATCTTGCCGTTTGCAATGACGTGGATGGAACTGGAGGGTATTATGCTGAGCGAAATAAGTCAATCAGAGAAAGACATGTATCATATGATCTCACTGATATGAGGAATTCTTAATCTCAGGAAACAAACTGAGGATTGCTGGAGTGGTGGGAAGTAGGAGGGATGGGGTGGCTGGGTGACAGACATTGGGGAGGGTATGTGCTATGGTGAGTGCTGTGAATTGTGTAAGACTGATGAATCACAGACCTGTACCTCTGAAACAAGTAATACATTATATGTTAAAAAAAAAAAAAAAAGAAGAAGAAGATAGCAGGAGGGGAAGAATGAAGCGGGGGAAATCGGAGGGGGAGACGAACCATGAGAGACTATGGACTCTGAGAAACAAACTGAGGGTTCTAGAGGGGAGGGGGCTGGGGGGATAGGTTAGCCTGGTGACGGGTATTAAAGAGGGCATTTTCTGCATGGAGCACTGGGTGTTATGCACAAACAATGAATCATGGAACACTACATCAAAAAGTAATGATGTAATGTATGGTGATTAACATAACATAATAAAAAAACGGCTATTGTGAAAAAAAAAAAAAGGAGGAAAGGAATAACTGAATATAATACCAGCAGCTCCGTTAAAGTTTCAGAACGTGACCCACTGATTACCATTTCCCATAGCCTGGGAGAACATCTGTGGCGTCGGGTGCACCCCGACCTGCAGGATGGCCCTTGCGAACCACTGCTCGGCACAGTGAAGCTGGAGCCAGAGTTCGGCACGAGATGACTGAAGTGGGGAACTACCGTCGCTCAGCTGGATGACGATTAAGCAAGATGAGGCGCGTGAACGTGCAGCCAGCACAGTGTGAAGCTTGTCTCAGAGATATACTGAGACACCCTCAAGAGAAACCAGCGGCACTAAGAAGAGCAAGAAACCCCAGTTTTGATGAAGAAACTATCAAACAGAAAAGGGACAAAAGGTTGGGGCGCCTGGGTGGCTCAGTCGTTAAGCATCAGCCTTCGGCTCAGGTCATGATCCCAGGGTCCTGGGATCGAGCCCCGCATCGGGCTCCCTGCTCAGTGGGGAGCCTGCTTCTCCCTCTCCCTCTGCGATCTCTCTCTCTCTCTCTGTCAAATAAATAAATACAATCTGAAAAAAAAAGAAAAGGGACCAAAAAGTCATTATTAACCAAAGTTTGTGGGGAATTGTGGATAAACCTTGCCATCTCCTGATTCCTGAGAAATTTTTTTTTCTTTTCATCACACTCATTGACTCTCATGCATTTACATGTTTTTTCTCCTCAACGAGGAAGTTACATATATCATATATCACATTTAGCAGGCTGTGTCACAGGCAATACCAAACTTTCCTAAACACTAGTGGCTTTTGGAAAGAATCTCTGGGTTTGATCTTTTTGCCTCAATTTCTAGTTTCTGAAGCATAAAATGTGTAGTGTCACTTGGGAAAATTTAAAGGATGGCAGATGTCTCTCTGCAGATCTCCAAACTGTTAACATTTACTAAAACGTAGAAAGCTTTATTCTTAGAACCATCTTAAATTCATTTCCAACTAAAATCCTCAATCTAAAGCCATTGCAACAGACGGGCCACCAGTCTTCTTATTAGGCCCCTCAGGATCTTCCAGGAGCAACTACTCTGAAGAAGCCCATTTTTTTTGTTGGTTGGTTTGTTTTTAAATAAAACTTAAAGTGTAAATTTTTAAAAATGAAAATAAATAAGCCTTAATCTATAAATGTAGGTCCTACTGTTCTGGGCTCTAAGAGGCTCATTTTCTAGAAAAAAAAAAGTGAAATCCTAGTATTTACCAGTACAATATAACAGAAAAATGTAATTTGCATACCTACACAGTAAATGATAAGGGAAGAAAGTGAGCCAAGAAGCAGCTTAATGATAAAATGAAAAATATCAGATTTAAAAGATGCCACAAAAATTCCACCTTTAATTATCCTGCCATCTCTTCTGTAAGCACACAGTAGGCATTTCATTCATGTGTTGTAATTTATGACTTTGAATCATTAGAGGAAGACCGCAGTAGGCCTAGGCAGAGAATTCTGGGTTCCATGCCAAGAAACAAACATGGGGTGTCTTGCAGATGGAAAGAAACTGGTAGAGGGCCTAAATTATATTCCAGAACATGGACTGGGAAAGGAAACCATGAATAGTCTTAGCATGGGCCCCACAAGAGTATATTTAGGCCAAAGATACACTCTGACAACACTTGATAAAGATTTTAGGTGATTCCTTCCCACTCTTATTCTTAGCTCCTTTTGCTTTATTTGAATTTGGAAGGTCAGGAAGGGCTAACGGAATGTGTGACATGGAAACATCTACTGGAAACTGAAAGGTAATTGTTACCTGACGATACAATAAGATCTGTGATGGCCAGACTGGATAGAGTTCATCTCTAAACTTTCATGCCCTCAAACACTGAACAAACACACAATCAAGAATTTTGTTGGTCCTTCAGTTCCCCAAAACCAGTTCCTTATCCAGGCCCTGAAGCGTGGCACTACTGTCCCTCCTCTTCCTCCCTCTGCCCACCCTTGGTGTTGCCCTAGTAGTATGTGAATAAACACCTGTCTTCCCACCTGCAAGTGTAAACTCCTTGAGTCCTGAATAGCTGCCATAATCATTTGTTACAGCCCTAAATATTATCATCCCAATCCATCTCCATTTATAATGCGTTCTGCACAGAGTAGGTAAATAAGTGAAAGAAAGAAAAGGCTTGTTTACGGTAAACTTTGCTATGAATACTTGGAAGAGAAATATAAAAATCTCTGTTGTATACAGACCATAAAATGAGACATTACCAATATCTAAAAGGATAAATAGAATTTTGTTAAGCAAATTTTGTAAAAGATTACTATTAACCTAATGGCAAATGCCTTCAGTACTACATTTAAATGACAAACATGCTAATTATAAGTAATTCATATCTGATGTTATTAAGGGTCAGATCCTCCAAGACATACAGCGCCATCCCTTCTTCTCTCAGGAGGGTTTCTATACTGCAGAGTAATTAAACTGCATTTCTCTCTCAGGTTTTCAGTAACATTATCTTACCTGTTCCCAAATTAGGGCAGAGAAAAACTGAGCTTGTTCATCTTCAAGAGCAAAAATAGAAGCCAGAGATATCGAACACCGGGGCACCAAGAATAAACAAAGAAAAAGAGGCTGTAAGTAGAGTCTGATGGTGCAGAGCACATAGAAGAGGGTAGAAAGTAACCGAAGGAAAGGGTCAAGGAGGAAGAAGGAAGCAGGAAAGGTCAGGGCACCTTCAGCTTTTCCTTGTTTCCTTTTCCACGAAGGGGCCAGAGGGGTCTCGAGACACGAGGTTCGTAAGAAAAGACGGATATTGCACAAGGAGGGCAGAGTCAGAGAAATGAACTCAAAATGCACCCAATGACCCTTGGAGCTGCAGTGGCTTGTGGTCAAATCATAAAGTCCCATAGAGCAAAGATGAGTATCAACTTCAGGATACTGGCTACTTCTGGGAGGGATAAAGGGGAATAAAATGAGGAGGAGAATGCAAAGGGTTATCTTCAACATTGTATTTCTTCAAAAAAAAAAGACCAGATAAAAATAAAGCAAATTGTTAACTTTGTTCCCATTATAATTGTTACACCAGTGCCTTATTATTTGTTATATTTTTATGTATATATATTTTAATTAAATATACTACAAAGAAGAACTCAGCAGGATCAGGAACAAGAAAAATGTACATTTCAAGGTTAAGGGATAGGTTGGCAGCCTAAACTTTGAAGAACAAAAGACATCTAAAGAAAGTGGAGAAAAGTACAGAGAAGATGGGGGTTCTACCAAGGAGAAGTGAAAACATTCCATCAAAAATATGGGTGCCATATTCACCACAGAGGAAACATGATCTCTCTCCTCCCGTCCCTTGAAGAAGGATTGGAAATATTTGTGCAAAGGGCTCATGACTGAAAAACTGGGTTTAGAGAACTATGGGGGTAGGTACTTTTGCCTACTTAATACCTCCACTAGATCCCATATGGCTTTTGTCCCTGTTAATGTGAGTAGCAGTGTGATAAAGACTTAAGTAGAATTGGAAAAACATAAAAATATAATTTGAACAAAATAAACTAAACTAAGGGATGTCAGGCAAACTCCTCTCCAGAAAAAAAAAATTATTTTAGAATCTTATATTAATGGGTATTTTTCTTTATGAATTTAGGGACAGTGGGCTGGGAAAGGATTAAATAAAAATACCTATAATTTTCTGAGTAAAAAATAAACAGTAATTTGGAAGAATCAGGGAATAGGGGCAAGTCAACTAGGGAGAAAACGAGTTCTCCCTTCTGGCCTAGGATCATGACAAGACATTAAGCTCCTGTAGGAAACAAAAATCAGGAAAATGTTCTGGTAGCATAAATTTTATGACTAAACATACCCGAGTAATGCTCTCTTCAACCCTGAGTTGATGGTGTTTGTGGAACACAATGTAAGTTTGCAACTACACCACGTGGAAAAGGTACAACACATATCGAAGGTGTTAGGCAGAGAGGAACACAGCCCCTTGGGGTCCCCAGATACGCTGTGAATGACACTGAGTTCCCTCCTGGATTAGGCAGGATTAGGGGTGATAAAGTGTAATTTTATTTGAATCTCAAAATGCAGGTGCCCTCAGCTAGGATTACCTAAAGAGGCATGAAAACAAACTCCGCATTTCGGACCAGAGTCACTCGGACGACAGTGGCATGATGAAGAAGATGCCAGCATGGTGGCATGAGGGGTCAACAGCCATGAACGAAGGGCCTTCGAGTGTACACAAGGCACACACGTCAGTGGCTCTTCTCCCCGAACGGGAACACAAAGGGAGTGAGAGTTCTCATGGCAACGGCCGTAGGCAGGGGGAGGGCAGCGAGGAAGACTGGACAGTGTGAGACAAAGAGAGCCAGAGAAGAGGAGAAGGAAATGAAAATTATACAAAGCTAAGACTTTCCTCCTCTGAAGGAGACAAGGAGGGCTTACAGAGTAGGGGATGGCAGAAGCAACGGGACCTGTTAGGAGATGGATGTTATCATGGACAGGGTTTAGAACTTGGGCACACGGTGGTCATTTTAATTTATTGTCTATAGACCGTGCAACTCCCTACCGCCTACACTCAGGTGGGCTTCCTGCAGCGTCCGCCTGGGTCTGGCTGGCCCTGCTGCCCAGAGTGGCCCGTGTGCCTCGCAGGTGTTAAAGCAACCAACGGAGGGCAGAGCAGAGCTCCTATGAATACAGAAAGGGGGAAAGCAGAGCCTCCAGCCAGAAGCCCGAGAGGCCTGGAGCATGAACCCGGGCAAAAGCATGAGACTGGAGCACAAGGCATGCCTCACACTCTCAGCCGTGATGCACCAGATGAAGCGCAGGCAAAAGATGTTTATTTTGGTGGCAGAGTATAATAAAGTGGATTTTTAAAAATACAGTCTTTGTCTTAAATTGGCTTTGAGTTCGATCTTTCATGTCAATTAAACCTCCTACTTATAAATGCATAGCAGGAGTTCTTGCAAGATGTATTATGTAAAGGAAAGAGCCACCGACTCAGCACAGATCACTTCCCCACTGTACCATCAGCTTCAGGGAGAGTTTCACGAAAGTCACACGCAGAGCCCACCGTGGCCGATTCAAGGTGTTAGCTCCAACGAGGTGGCTCTACCTCGTTGAGCCTTGGGAGCACATGCAGGTAGCCTTGTGCTGGGTGTTGCTGGTTGTCTAAAACAGAAAGAGGAGAAGGGGAGAGAGGGAGAAGGGAGATAAAAAGGTAATAGAGAAAGAAAAGAAACAAACACCAGGGGCGCCTGGGTGGCTCAGTTGGTTAAGCGACTGCCTTCGGCTCAGGTCATGATCCTGGAGTCCCAGGATCGAGTCCCACATCGGGCTCCCTGCTCGGCAGAGAGTCTGCTTCTCCCTCTGACCCTCCCCCCTCTCATGTTCTCTGTCTCTCATTGTCTCTCTCGCAAATAAATAAAATCTTAAGAAAAAAAAAAAATTAAAAAACAAACAAACAAACACCATACACCTTTAATACTCTACAAAGCTTTTTCAAAAATAAGAACTGAACTTTAAAGAACAATGAAAGAAGGGCAGGGGACAGAAGACAGGTGAAGGCGGCCACTGGTTTGCGGGAGGCCTGAAACTGATCTCTGAAATTAACTCCCCGTGAAATATAACAGGGACTACTGAACCTTCTCTTAGGCAGACTGGAGTAACCATGAGAGACTGTCGTGAGCCTCCAGGAGAAGGGGCTGTGTATACCCCTCGGCGTTTCCGGGAGCACCTAGTAAGTGGCTGTGGAGCTGATCTGCTGCACTCGATTCTGCCCAGTCAGATGCTAACCAATGAGGAGGGTTTTCTGCTGCTCTTTCGAAAGGATTCAATGCTTCAATGATTTCTGAGAAATGGAACTCTAGAACTAAAGACCCTTCAAAAGAAGGTGCATATGGCTGCAGAAATCTTGACTGAAAGTGCTGACCCTGCCACTGATTCGCTTAGTTCTCGGGCTCTGGGGAGTCCTTTAGGCATGTCACTTTTTAAAAACACCATTAAGTACACAAACGGGAAGCAGGGCTAGTAGCCAGGGCCTGAGAAAGGGAGAAATGCAGTGCCCTCTGTGCTAGGCCTCCCCACCTCCTCTGCATTTGCACAACCCAACAATCATCATCTGGGAGATCTCTGTTGCCGATCAGTCTTTGCTATAGTTTTTCGATTTAAAATTTAATAATGGAGAAGCCCTAAACCAGGACTTGAGTTCCCCGTAAGAAAATATATGACTCTAACACTGAAGAACCAGAAGGGTTGCTTGATGTTCCAAAGTAAAAAGTGAAAAGATCTCTAAGTTCCCTTAAGGGATTTCACGGGTCATTGTTTTCTCCTTCCCAGAGAGATTTGGGGTTATGGTGGTGTCTGGTACGGCATCACCTGGATTAAATCTCTGTTGGGCAGGAAATATATCAGCACTTACATCATTTTCAAGAGAGTCCCACGAAGGGATTAAAAAAGTTTAAAAAGTTATATAAGCAGGAAATCTCTAAAGTATAGTCCGCTCTCTCTGTGGCTCTCAACTTCTCTGGGAACCTCCCAGAAATTACTTAAAAGCCTAAGAGAACACTTACCATGTAGAGACCATGGTAAATATTCAATTCTCACAGGAAGTTCACTTACGAAGCCTGAAAACTCCACACTGGGTTAGCTTTGACCCCACTTGTAATAAGATCTCTAACTACCTCTGTGTGTGCAGTGCCCCCAAACAGGAAAATCAGGAAAAAAGCAAAAACCAAAGAAACATAAAAAGCAAGGTTTAAAAGTGAGGCTCAAAATCAAGAAGAGCAAAGTTCCTTTGAAACACAGAAAATAAAATGTGAAAAGGACCTCTGAAATTATCAAAGGCAACCTCCATTTAATGGAAGGAAACTGAGCCCCAGAATAGTAAAGTGGCCCCACAGCTACTCTTTAGCCATATGAGATCTGTGCCTCCAACAGCCACGGTTTCCCATCCGAGACAGTATCCTCAAGCTTTCCTCTCTTGATGAATGAGTCAATATATGCCAAACTGATTCTGAATTATCCTTTAAAAAATTCCCCTCCACTTCCTAGAATCAGGGTTTGCATGAAATTTGAGAGGTCATTTAGTTCATCCTCTTTACATTAAGCAGAGCTGAGTTTCAGAAATATAACACTCACTTCCTTGTTTGTTTTAAGGCCTATAGAGAAGAAAGTTCTCAATTACTTTGATATTGCCAAGATGTATCGATTCGAAACAATGTTGAAATACCTATAATGGATAATTCACTATGTCATGTCAAATGGGAAATACATTAATTAATCTGGCCTGGATCCTGCTCTCAAGATACCCAATGACGAGTAGGCAAGAGGAGGCTTGCACTAAATACTTATAATATCAGGCAGACTAGGGCCAGGAAATTACTACAGGAGTAGAGAACATGATGTCTTTATTCCTAGCTGGGGGATGGGTAAAGGGACTTAAAGGCAGCTTTGAGACTGGATTAGGGTTCAGGGAGAAGCAAGGGCATTCTAAACTAGAGACTGTTCAATCAAATGAAAGGCAGTAGCATACAAGGGGTACATATGGAGAAAACACAGATACTTCAGTTTTGCAAAAGAAAGCATCTAAGTTGGAGGGTTATAGGATATAAAACTAGGAAGGTGGGTTTAATCCAGAGTGCGTAGGACCTCTGGAGCTAAGAAAAGATGCTTTTTTTCCTTCATTCTGTAGTTCACAGGGTATCATTCATCTGTCCATTATACATACTTTTGTAGCAATGCTTAAGTAATGGGCACCAAGGAAAGGCACTAGGGATGTACATCTGAGAAAAAACATGGTACCCACCTTCATGGAGCTTAGTCTTCATTGGGAATAACAGATACATAGGCAATGATTACTGGACAAGAGTGTGAGAAACATCATGGCAGTATGCACAGGGTCACAGGGGAGGGCAGAATTCTAACCAAAAGTCAGACTCGGAAAGGAACAATAAGAGGTATCCCAAAGGAATAAACTGTGAAGATAAGTAGTAGTTTACCTAAACAGAAGAGGAGATGCTGGGTATTCGGGTAAAGTTAAAAGCATGTTAAACATACTTAAAGGTGTGTTTAGAATATAAACTCTATTTCAACCCCAAGCTATAGGAAACTATGAAATTATTATGCTATCCAAAATAGCAAGACAAATCTGGCAGCAGCATGGAGGGGGAAAAAAATGAAAATAAGAAAAACAAAGAGCAAGTAACTACAAAATGCTTTACTCCAGAATCTAGAAAAACGACAGAGGACCCAAACTGAACCCAGTTCCAATGTGAATGTCACAGAGACAGAATTCATTCAACTGAGCAAACCAAAAACTTAAGGAACAAACGAAATGTCAGGCACCATTTTAGAATGGATAGACCCAAACTGGGCACTAGAAAGAAAAAGCAGACCCACCAGGAAATCTAGCAGTGAGGAAATATGTAAGAGGTACACAGAGAACAGAACCCACAGAGAAAGAAAGTGAACCTGGAATAAAGGTACATCAAGAAAACAGCAGGAAGAAAGGTTTGTGTGCTGTGGACCCTGGAATGACAAAAAGAAAGCCTTCTGGTGACAAAGACCAACGGTATCCCTCAAAAAAGCAACTCAGGAGAGAAGGGAGCAAAAGACACAAAATCACAAGATTGTGAAAGCTGATTACTCTTCGGAACTCTCAAGAACTTTAACGGAGGACAGAAGAGAGGCTGGTCGTGTGAGAAGCATCATGGGAAATTTTTTTTTTTTTTTGGTAGAGGAGACTTGAAAAAGGCTGTAGGTCAGAAAAAAGAATTCAGAAGAGAGAAAGGATTTATTCATCTTACTGGCAGGCGGTTCTTATTTCTAACCCAAATCTATAACCCAGGTCATTTGATTTTAAAGATGAGAACGTCAAATTTACCATCCTCTAAATGGTGGAGACCTTCCTGTGTCTGGGGCCTATTATTAAAGCACATCTCAGTCTTCACTTCTGGGTAAAAATGCCAATCACTTAGTCCTTTATCATGAGTTTTATTTTCCAAACGTTTAATCATCCCCATGGCTTTTCCTCTCCGTATTCTATCAAGTCTTCTTTGGTGGGGGGAAAAAAACCCACAAGAGGATGAAACAATTTAATCAAGGCTAAGCCTAGATTGAGTTTTTAAAAAGGCAGTTATAGGATGATCCCTCTATGCCAGTAGCTTGCAAACCCATTTTGTTTTGTCTTCAAAGCAAAGGAATCACTTTTTCTAATTAAGTCCTCTGCAAGATAAAACAGGCTTTTCTCATTAGAGGGAGGGTGGGCAAAAGAGAGCCCCACTCACTGGGCGTTCCCGGCGTTCTCCTCCCCACTCTGCAGAAACTACTGCCGTCACTCCAAGCAGCCCCTGGGCTCTGAAACCCCTGTTTTGTGACATACGCTGGTGTATGTGCCCAGGTGTTACATTCGCTGTGTAAGTCACAGTACCGTAGTGCTGAACGCTGAGTGTGCTGTTAGTTTCTAGCATTTCGCATAGAATATCTATGCAAGTTATCTTTCTTATATCATGTAAAAAAACACGGCCTTGGGGCGCCTGGGTGGCTCAGTCGTTAAGCATCTGCCTTCGGCTCAGGTCATGATCCCAGGGTCCTGGGATCGAGTCCTGCATCGGGCTCCCTGCTCAGCGGGGAGCCTGCTTCTCCCTCTCCCACTCCCCCTGCTTGTGTTCCCTCTCTCGCTGTCTCTCTCTGTCAAATAAATAAATAAAATCTTAAAAAAAAAAAAAGGCCTTTATCACTATATAACATGTAGATCGTTACTAAAACCTCTTCCTACTTAACAAATGCTATGCAGAATGCTCACCAAATCATCCGAGACATGAGGTACATCTTTTCTAAAGAGCTCCGTGAGAGCTGCAACCTAATGTAAACTCTGCAAGCCAAGTCACTGATGAGCATAGACACCATAGGACACAAACACGTTTGTTCAAATAAACATTTTTCTTCTTTTTCCCCTCCCAAGAAATATCATAATTAATAAAATTCCTTCTCTACAACCCTAGTAGCACTGCACTCCAGAACGTACAATCTATAAAAAGTGAGAGAAAAGAATCATACAAAGTATATTTGTTCACTTTGATACTAACCTAATAAATTTAACGGCCAGGCCCAGGTCAGCTATACAACAAGTTCCATTTTTCTTCACCAGGATGTTCTTACTTTTCAGATCTCGGTGGGCGATTGCTGGTTTGCCTTGGGTACTAAAGATTTCTGTATGTAAATGACATAAGCCACTGACAGAAGAATAGGCTAACTTCAGCATCGATTTTGTATCTAGGGTGGTGGACTTCAGGTAATCATAGAGGGAACCATTTTCATGATAGTCTGTGATTAGGTACAACTGGGTCCAGGACCCTGTCCCTTTGATATCTGCAGCAATGAACCCTAAAAGGAAGAAAGACAAAAAGGTTTGAAGCCAAGCGTGTTCTGAACACTATCAAGAATAATTCATATTCCCAAATATCGTTCTTTGTCACAGGCGTCTTTGTTTGGCATTTCATTCAGCTTTATGATTATGCCCATGACAGTATTAGATTATTAAAACCAATCAGAGGCAATCAAAACAGTAGAGGTAGAGAAACATTGAGAGTCTGTACCTGAAAACATGATCCCTTTCTTTGTAGTTGATATTTAAGTTATTTTTAAGGTCACAGTAAATAATTCACGGCATCGTGGTTAGACATAACACTGTTTACGAAACAGGCTCTGGAATCAGGGCATACACTCTTTCCACTTGAATGATTCAGCCACATCATTGCTAACTTGAGAGAATTTTTTTTTAAAAAAAAAGACTCAATCCTGCAGAGAAAACTTTTAGAACTTTCCACAACATTGAACCATGTGTTCCTTCAAATCCCTAAGAAACCCTAAGAAATGCTGGTGCTACATGTGCATTTCCCGTCCCTGAAGAGAAAAACCGTTCGGAGAGTATTCCACTTCCAGCCCACGATCCATTCACAGAAGCGCCTTAGTCATTCCTCCTGTGAGGTCTCCCATCAGGAGCCTGTGACGTTCTTGGGCTCAGGCCAAGGAGCAAACGTCTCTATATTTCATAACAGGTCTAGACAGATGAGTTCATAGGCAGATGTGAACAGAAGCCGGAGGAAAGCCAGGGAACCCTGAACACTGCCGGACCAACTCACCCAGAATGTTCTCATGCCTCATCAACACCGTCTGATACATTTCTGTCTCTCGGAACCAGCTGGCTTCCTCTGTGGTGAAGAACACTTTCACAGCTACCTTTTCGCCACGCCACTTTCCCATCCAAACTTCCCCATAGCGACCTTTTCCAATCTGTTTCACCATCTGAATCTGCTTAGCTATAGTCCTTTGGACCTGTTAAATCCCAAAACATACTGTTAGTGTATTCGCAGCACTACAGATTTGTTTAATCTTTCTTTTTTTTCCTCCAGAGAAGACACAATTACTGCATGCAAAATATATTTAGCCAGTAGTTTTCCTTTATATAGTCACGTTACTTGTATTTATTTATTCATTTATGCTGTCCCCTTTTAAACGTATTTGAGGCTGTGGGTTCTGAATGTTTGAATTATTGTTTCCACATTAAATATTTCCTGCTACCTACTATCATTTTCATAGGACGGGGGGAACAAAACAAAACCCTGAGTGGGTTCACAGTAATTGGCAAAATAGAGTACTTTTCACTTCCATTTCTGCAGTGGGATACTGGACATTCTGAAGGGACTCATCCACTATACATTTGATTGTGGGTAAACTACAATGAAACAAAATTGTAATGCACTGTTGGATGCACAAAGAAATAAAGGGAATCTCCCAGTTAGGAAGGGGAGGATGGAAGGAGGAGGGTGGGGAGAGGGAGGGAGGGAAGAGCTGAGACCAGAGCAGGGAACAGTAAGCATTAAAAACACACAAAAGCCAGGCTGCTATCTGGGAGAAGAAGAACACCAGCACTGGGATCCGGAATCGAAACCCTGACTTCCTTAAAAGTAGAGAAACTGAACCTGGGCTTAGCATGAAGCTGGGACCACGGAAGGATGCTAAATTTGTCCGAGATTGGTAGCATACCACGGCTCCCAGCAAAAACAAATACAAATCCTCTCCTGGGAAAATCACTGGCAGAATATTTTTCATTCCACCACTGCGGCCAGCTGCTAGATACCTTGAAGGAACTCTTGCCACCACACTAATCATGGTAAAATATAAGAAATAAAAAGCTGTAATGAATTATTGGCCTCACAAAGAAATACAGGAAATTCCCCCAAAGCAGGGAGGGAAAGGGAGGGAAGAACATGGAGGGAAAGAAGGAAGGGAGAGAGGAAAAGAAGATCCCATGGAATAAATTCCTTAAACCAAAAGGAGACAGCCACCATAAGTGAGAGTCAAGAAAAAACAATCTAAGGAGATCGACCCCTGTCAGAATACAGATACTGGGATTCTCAGCTCTAGAATGCCAAGGGACACTATGTGAAATATGTAAAGAAACCGAAGATGAAATGAAAAGAAGGAAGCAGCAAGAAATTCTTGAAAATTAAACTATGAAGTAGAACGGTTACTTGCCACAGTCAAGAAGGTAAACTGGACAGGTCGAGGGAAAAGAGCAGGTTAGATTTGGAGAGGAAATTAAGCTGAAAGAGCTCTCTGAAGAATTAGAGAGAGAGCAGCAGAACAAAGAGAGAGAAAATAGGAGAGGAAGTGGCCTCCAGGTTAAATGTCTCTTCATATACGATCTGCAGCCCTTCTGCACTCACAGCAAAATATCTGAAGAACTCCATGACTGAAATGGCTACTACCAATGACAACTGACATAACTTGGGAAGTATATATAAAGAACCTAGCACAGAACTCTTATAAGATCGGTTCAGAAAACTGGAATGTACTCTTTGCAGAGATATGATTTGCATCAAGTAAAGTTGCAGTGTTTCTTTCTGTTTTTACACTTTTAAGGACCATGTACATGGATTACACTGAGTCCACCCAGATAAACCACAGTAATCTCATCTTAAGGTGAGCGAGCTGATTGGCAACCGAAAGTCCCTTTTGCCAGGTAAAATAGCAAATTCCGGGGATTAGACCGTTTTAGGGGGCCATTATTATGCCTACCACAGATGTCTACCAGCGATGGTGGGTTCTGTATTTGCATAATGGATGATTTTATTAATTCAAGAGGTCATACTAACCATTGCCAGAGCCATTAACAGCACCAATATGAGACTGAAAAGCTTTTTGGGAAAAGATAAAATCTTTTTTTTTTTTTTAATGTTATTTTCTAAAAAGAGGGATTGAAAAATCAAAACATTGCTGACATGCAATTAAGCCACTTAGTCTGAAGGAAGTAAGAACAATTTAGGAGTCAAACATGCCATACAAGGAAATGTTCAGTGTATTTCCATTTCCACATGGGGGAACAGAAGCCTCAACAGCACTAAGCAGTGGAGAGCCAGATCCCCTAGTAGTTAAATCACGGACTTGAGAGGAAACTTCCCACATTTATTACAGAGATATTATATTTAATTTACAGATGTTACAAAGCATTGCTTATGTAAATCTACGGAACATTTCCTAACACAAACAGTTTTGCATTCGCTTCTTTTCTAACAATAATATATCTTCTTGTAATTTAATGAACATACTAATGGAACTGGCAATGCTTGAAAGAATAGGAACTTAATTAATCCAAAGATAAAAAGTGTCACTAAATTAGATTCAGAAATTTAAAGTGTACTTTTTTTTGAGATTTATCATAACATCTAAGGAGGAAAACACTGGCAAACAAGTAGGTTTCTGTTCCAAGAGCATAAACATCCGATTCATTAATACTAAAAGGGATTTTCATATCTGTACTTTACTTTTTTAAAAAAATATTACAATACAGGTTTTTAAATATGAGAACTATATCTGCTGCATATTGAATTCTAAGAATAAAAAAACAATCTGATAATAAAAACTTCTATATTTAAAAAAATCTATATCCTGAGTAGTTTCAGTTTGCTCATAATGACTTGTTTTCTGTCTGGTCTATCACCTGGCGAGGACATATTAATCAAAGAGAACAATGTTTCAGTTATGCAAGATGAGTAAGTCTTAGAGATCTGCTGCACAGCCCAGTGCCTACAATTAACAGCAGCATATTCTTAAAATTTTGCTGAAAGAGTAGATCTTACGTATCTTATGTTATGTGTTCTTACACGTAAAATAAAAAAATAACAAAAAATAAAATGGGCAGTAGGAAACTCTTGGAGATTAGGGATATGCTTATGGCATAAATTGTGGGTATGGTTTCATGGATATATACTTATCCCCAAACTCTTCAAGTTGTACACATCAAATATACACTTTTATACATTAAATATATATAGGTCTCCTATCTCAAAAAAGTTCTAATTCTTGACTTGAGATTTAAAAAAACAAACAAACAAACACTTTTGGTACTAAAATAAAAGGTCACCAAAACAATCAAGTAAACACGATATCCAAAGTCAGAAGCAGACAATAAAGATTAGGAAACTCAATCTTAAGCGTTTATGAAGGAAAATATTTCTCACTAAAATTGTTATTTTCCATCCCATCAATCTTTTTGCATGGTCTATAAAGGAACCAAGTGTTTTTTTCATTAAAACAAGTGCCTTGGATGCGTTACATGTTTTCTTCATGGTTGGCAGCATTGGCCATCAGAAAATTAAACCTCTCATAAATGGAAAAGCCAGGACTTCGCCCTGAAACATAAGCTCTCCAGCTGAAATGCAGTCTTCTTCCCCTGTAGAAATACTCAGATCCCAGTTGGTTGTAATACTTTTGTCTTCAAATGCCAGGCCAAGTTCGGTAATGCTATCCTTACTGAAAACAGAGGGAAGATGGTCCCACGTTTACTGTTTTCTAATCTGCTTCTTATCAGAATGTCTAAGGATCTGGATTGTAACCATACACTTACATTAAAAAACAGTCACCTTACCCCCAATATGTCAAAATGTTATCAGGAAGCCCTGCATCTGAGATCTGATGTCTAACCTACTGTGTAGAGCTTCTCTTTGTCCGCTAACCTATCTCTTTCAGTAAAATGAAACCCTGTAGTTTATTGACATTTCCTCTCAGAAGGCATTTCCTTTAAATTCGAGATATGTTCTTCTCATACCAGCAGAGGGAGGCCTGATCCACTTCCTGAGCTTTGAGACTGCTCAATTAAGTCTCTCAGGGATTCTCCAGGAGGAATGTATGTTTCATCCTGTTCTAACCCAATGCTGTACCGAGGTCTGGTTTCTTGTCTTTTATACCTAAAGATGTATAGAAGAAGATAATTCAAGATACTGAGTGGCAACAATAGGGGTAAAACACTGCAGATAAAACAGTAATCACAGCAGATTTCATTTTAGCACAAAAGAAGATAAATTTTTAGTATTTATTATCCTTAGTTATGATTTCTAAAATACAAATCATAAGTATTTTGCTAACCTATTTTTAAGTCAACTACATGTTTTTACTTGGTCTCAACCATCTATAATTCTTCTCCGTTCAATTGCCTATTTCCCAGCAGGGATTCCAATAATATTTCCATATAACTTCAATATTCATTCCCTAAAATTTTTCCCCTTAAGGTCCCTAATTAAAGATGAAAATGTGGGATTTACAAAAGACATAGCAGCTAATTCTCTCATCTCAGGTAATGTATAAAGCTATAATACAAATAAATGAAATAAATTTTAACTTAGGAACATTTTATCAATAATTATGCTTCCAATTAGAAATGAATTCACTTGAATCAACTCTTTCTTGCAGGACAGTATCATAAATGAATGCTACAAAAGGCAAATGATAAAAATTTAAAGGTCCTTGATATCTCACAAAGTAGAAAATAAGTTCTTAGGTGAACAAAAATAATTTGTAACTGTCACAACTTCAACAGTCAAGCTTATTTTATTTGAATAACTAATCTATAAATTATGTTGAAGATTTTTCCATATTAAGAGGAAACTGTTAGCTTAAGAAATAAGGGATTACTAGAGTGATTCTGGGTTCAACATGGCCATTTTTCCACTCAGAATCAAACCTTAGTAACAACTAGTTCCTGAATTCCCTAATTACCCTAAATTCCCTAAGGGTGAAGTTTACCTGGGTGACTTTGATGTCTGAAGCAGAAATGAGATAGCTATCTATTAACAAGCTTCATTAAGACAAATATTTATCAATAGTCACTGATATTATCAGGGAAATCTAAGATTTGATTAAGTCAAAGAAAGCTGTGGTGAAAAACATCAACAGGTAGAATAGTCATATGAGGCAGATATTTTAAACCCAAAATTCTACATCTACACGTTGGAAACTTACCTGAAGTAACAGAATAAAATAATAAGGACCAATAGCAAACTACAGACAGTTACAGATATAAGTAAGGCCTTGTGGTGTATAGGTCCGTCAACAAAATCTGAAATTAAAAAGAAAAGGAGCCATAATATGGAGGATATTTTCACTTAAAAATTAGGAAGCAACTCTTTCCCAAAAGTGTTGGCTAAGCCCCATATGCGAGATGTCCCAGGTCCTTTTAATCTGCCCACAGAGAATATGGCATATTGCACGGTAAATATGTACACATATATTCAAAATTACAGAAGTTCAACTAGTGTGAATCATAATTCTCCTAGGCACTGTTTCAAGAGTGTGCATTTCTTCCCCTCTGGAAGGAACAGGCTTGACAAAGAATAAAAGTACAAAGTATGAACAAATGTAAATGGATCAAGGCCCCCAAAATTTAAGTAGGTGGTTCATCTTATTTCCGACCCAGTTGATGGGTTTACAGGTTTTTCTCATGTGGTTTCTGAAGTGTTCCATATCATGAGTTTGGATAAAAGCCTGATCTATATTCTTTGTACATAAAACACACAGTCATCTTATGATGGATACAAAGGAACAGGATTCCTCAAATGTTGCCAAATATAGAATATATGGATGGTGCACCATTTCAAACAAAGATGCCTTTCAAAACCACATAGCTAACTTTTCCATAAATTGCATCATGTTTTAAAACAATGGGTATGTTCTACTCAAAGAATTGTTGTATGATCCTTTTTAAAATAAATTATTAAATATTATTCATGTTGTTTTAACTCCACTTCTTGACAAAGCAGATTTATTTACAGCATGACTTCTCAAACTTCATATAAATAAGAGTAACTTGGAGAGCTGTATACAAATGCATATTTGCTGAATTCAGCCTCAGAGATTTTTATTCCAAGTATTTTATTTTTTACAATCATCCCAGGTGATTTATATGCAAAGAGTCTCTGAAACATATTTTGAGAAAACCGACCTAAAACCAGGTGCACTTATGTAGTAACAGAATTAGCAGTGTTCTTTCTTATGGGCATCATAAACCCTCAAGAAAGTGATTACTGTTATTTAATTTTTAAAGGTATTACTGTAATTTATGACTTTGGTTACTATGAACAAGAAGTTTTCCAACTGTGCTGTATACTTTTAACTGCATGGCTACCTAAACATTTTGGCTGGGAACCTTATCCTACTCAGTGTAACATTTTTTTTTCACTCAAAAGTATTATATATCCCATGAATAAAAACTAAAAAGCACCAACTAATGAAATAAATAAAATCGCCACCATCTCGCTACTTAGGAAAATCACTACTAACATTTTAACATATGCCTTTGCAGTATCATTTCAATGAACAGAAAAAAAAAAGTTTATGAGCAAAATATCTCACAAGAAGGCCTTATATACACCCATGTCCATAGCAGCATTATTCACAATTTCACAATAGCTAAAACATGGAGGAAACCCAACTATCCACTGACAGATGAATGGATAAGCGAAATGTGGTATATGTATATACATACCTGGAATATTATTCAACCTTAAAAAGGAAGAAAATTCTGACATATGCTACAACACGATGAATCTGAGCACATTATATCAGGTGAAATAAGCCAGTAATAAAAAGACAAATATTGTGTATGATTCCACTTCTATGAGATATTTAGAGTAGTCAAAATCAAAAGACAAAAAGTAGAATGGTGGTTGCCAGGAGCCGAGGGAAATTAATGTTTAATGGGTATAGTTACAGCCTGCAAGATGAACAGACCTACGGAGATGGAGGAGGGTGATGGTTGTATCACTGGACTTTACACTGAAAAGTGGTTAAGATGGTAAATTTTATGGTATGTGTATTTTACCACAATAATAAAAAAAAAAAACGATGCTCTATAACTAGATTATTTTCATTGATAATATCGTGAATATTTTCCAAAACAATAAATTTTTTCCCTACAACCTGAGTTTTAAAGACCACATAGTATATACACAGACACGTCCTAATTAGAAAGTGAGTCTTCTGATAATGTATATATATATTTTTTAAAAGATTTTATTTATTTTTTGACAGAGAGAGAGACAGTGAGAGAGGGAACACAAGCAGGGGCAGTGGGAGAGGGAGAAGCAGGCTTCCCGCGGAGCAGGGAGCCCGATGCGGGACTCGATCCCAGGACCCTAGGATCATGACCTGAGCTGAAGGCAGACGCTTAACGACTGAGCCACCCAGGCGCCCCCTGATAATGTATATTTAGAAGATTGTAAGGATTTTTCTGTGATACATCCTTGCCGAAATACATAAAATTCTGTGAACACTCTTAAATGTACATCACTGCACATGTCAGTGATTATTTCCTTAATCTAGATTCTTAGAAGTAGAACTATTAGTTCAAAGAATATATATTTTAAGGCTTTTCATACATTTTGTCAAAATATCCTTTTAAAAAGATTACAACAGGGGCACCCGGGTGGCTCAGTCGTTAAGCGTCTGCCTTCGGCTCAGGTCATGATCCCAGAGTCCTGGGATCGAGCCCCACACTGGGCTCCCCGCTCAGCCAGGAGCCTGCTTCTCCCTCTCCCACTCCCCTTGCTTGTGTTCCCTCTCTCACTGTGTCTCTCTCTGTCAAATAAATAAATAAAATCTTAAAAAAAAAAAAGATTACAACAGTTTCTATTTCACCATCAGTGTGAACATATGTTTTAATTATGTTGAAATAATTTCAGTCTTATAGAAAACCTGTAAGGATAAAGAGCTCTAATGTGCCCTTCCCAGAGATTTCCCATTTTTAAATGTTTACCATATTTGCTTTATAATTCTCTTGCTCTCTCAGTATGGATGTCTTTGTGTCTGTCCATATATATTTGTATTCATATTCATATTTATATTTATTTATATGTATGATTTGTAGATCATTTGAAGTTACAAATATAATGTCCCTACCCATAAACACTTCAGAATGCACTTCCTAAGAACAAGGACATTGTTTTTACAAAATGGTAATAAAACTATCAAAATGAGGAAATTAACATGAACATATAAACGGAAAATAAATCTTACTTTGAAATATTTGCATTTTTGTTATAAATTAAAATCCACAGATCTTTATACTAATTTCTTGTCCAAATCCTGTTATGATTAATGTGATGATTTACTCACATTTATACATTTTACATTAAAACATATGTTTAACCATTATTTATGATCTACAGTACTTGCAAGATATTAATGGAAGTAATCTGCATCCGAAAAGACTAAATAAGAGACCATTAAAGAAAAGCAGTTTTATATAAACCACCTCAGAAACACTGCGAATGGCCCAGATAAAAAGGAGTTCAGGAACTTGACCCACGACAGGACAGGTCCAAAAAGCCCTCAGGCTTCAGTGCTCACAGAGATCATATAAAGTAGCACATGCGTGTCTGAAAAGTGTTACTTATTAGGAAATCTGGAAAATAATCTGCAGACTCTTAAAGAGGCCAAGATTTTTACATAATGAATTGTTTCGCAAAATTTC
This sequence comes from Mirounga leonina, assembly GCF_011800145.1. Lineage (NCBI taxonomy): Eukaryota > Metazoa > Chordata > Mammalia > Carnivora > Phocidae > Mirounga > Mirounga leonina. Next base: position 3,491,580 of record NW_023270323.1, read on the forward strand.
CCTCCATTAGGCTATAGGCAATAAAGCCCAGGTGAGCACAATCCCTCGGCCGGTGAGAGCCCAATTCACTGTGTCTATACACATGCAGGTGCACACATGCCATGGTGCATATACATGCAAACACCGTCCCTGGAAACTTCGCGTAAAACAGGTTTCCAATTTTAAGGATAACAAAGGCAAAAAGCCTGAGTCTGCAAAAAAAAAAAAAAATGCTGGATACTCAATTAAAATTACAAGAGCTAACTACTGAAGCACAACGGATGATCAGTATTTGCATACAGAACACTTTTTCATTCAAGTGATTAATTGTACTAAACCTCTCAGGCTCACTGCCTCTTTCCATGTAAGTGCAGAATACACTCTGAATTGTTAGAACACTGTATTTATTACCCATCTTATTCGATGTCTGATTTATGAGAGCAACGAGACTAGAAAGGATCTAAGGGATTCTTTCCTCAACCCTCAAGCTCTTTTTTCTTAAGGCTAGCATTACCTCCCATTTTCCTTTTCTTTGCCCCTAATCCCTGCAACCTCATCTACTGCCTTCTTGTCTTCTGTCATGAATAGGCGATCTTTATCAATAAACCCTTTGTTTCTGTTGGTCATGCTGGTCGTGTTTTAATCTGCCATTACCTGTGCTTCGAGCATTAACAATGTAAACATTCAAGTCACTGCCAGAGTCTCAGAAAGCGAACCCTTCCCGATTCCTATCAGGAAAAGAACAGCGCGCACAGTTCTGTCCTAGGGCAGCAGATCTTTACCTGCACTGTCGCTCGAGCTGCTCAAGGAAGTAGAACGGAGAACCCTCCGGGCAAGTCTGGGGCACTCTTAGAAGCAAGTAAGAATCACCGGTGGTTTCTTAACAAAACAGCATTCTGTCACTACTTGTCTCTTCTTTGATCAGTAAGCAGTTTCTAACTGTTTAAAATGTCAGGGCCTGTTTGGTTTTGTTTTGTTTTGTTTTGTTTTTAATCAGGCCGTAAGATGGTTCCTAATTGCAATAAGAAATGGAAGAAAAAAACTGTGTAGCTAGAAAGAATCTTGGAAATAAGATTGCCCAAAGACATCTCTGCATGTGCTCTCAATATTATAATCATGGATAAATTAGAGATATCTTTCAACTAATAGAGCACAAAGCACCTGAAAAGCATATTTTTATCAGAGGATTTTAGTCAGCAAAGAATACTGTAAAAGTAACTTACTTCCATCTTATATTGGGTTCTCTCTTATAGTAACATCTAGAAGTAAATGGACTGTAACAACAAAGACATAATTTTCTAGTTATTTTCCTGCATAAAAATATTTAGGATTATATTTCTTGGTAACACAGTTGGTTAAGACAGATTTCGTTAATGGTAATTTTATTATTTACTTATTTTTGTTTTTACATACAGTTGACATATTAGTTTCAGTCATTCAACAGCTCTAGACAATAAACTGTGCTCACCAGGAGAAGTGTAGTTACCATCCGCACCATACGATATTATTACAGTATTAGTGACTAAATTTCCCATGCTATGTTTTTCATAACCATGACTTATTTATTTTATAACTGGAAGTTTGTGCCTCTTAATCCCATTCAGCTATTTTGCACATCCAATCTACTCCCCTTTGGCAACCATCAGTTTGTTCTCTGTATTTATGATTCTGAGGACAGAATTTTTATATCCAGATTATTGTGTTCAGTGAGAAGAAAAAGACTATTTCTAAATTACTCTCATCTGTCTCAAATACAAAGTTACCTAGAAATAGTTAGGAGCTAAACATTCCAAGAAATGCTAGAGCTACTCTCTGGCAAGTAATTTAAGCTTAGACTCATGCATTGGTTCATACTGCCAAGGGCATAATATATGTATCAGAAGGAAAATTCTGAAACTCATCTTTGTATTCTGGACACTATTATATATTCAATCTATCTGTGTTGTGGAGAACAAGGGAGAGGTTTCATTGGTTAAATAACTGTTCCCTACAGATTTTGATTTCTAATTGGCAATATCTAAGCTAAAGAATAACATTTTGAAGCAAATCTGTAAATTCCTCTGAATATATTTTTTAACAGAGTAGGAAAATAAGATAAATTTTAACTTTGCAAGTTCTGTACTATAATTTGACTTAAACTACACTGAGATTACCATATTTCAAAACAGAATGTTATTTCTGATACATTTTCTACGAAGTATACATTTGACATATATGAGGAAATACTATATTTTAACACATAAATATATCTATTTCAAAAAATCATATAAACTTTCTTTGATTTTATAAAAGCCAAATTAGAGGATCCCATTTAATAAAGCAACAGCTTCTGTTCATTTCAACACCATTCACTTCTTTAAGCGCTCATTTAAAAAATTAAACAAAAATAAGTCATGGGGGGGGGAATCTCATCAGTTTCTCCTGCTTACACACAATTTCAAGAGAGCATTTTACTCACAGTATCTTGGTCAAACCATCTGATGCTGAAAGTCCAGACATACATCATTCCTCCCAGCATTCTGGTGCCCTGATCAGCTCTGCAGGCAAGGAGCCAGACGCCAGGGCACCACCACTTCTCCCTATAAGCCTCTCCATCAAAACAGACATCTCTTCCGACTCTTAGCACCAGCTGCAATGTTACTTGGGCTTCCCAGATCATATTTTACTGTTTATGTGAAGGTGCTGCATTTGATCCAATAACTTTCCATATTTCCTCCTTCGAGAGAAAAAATGTTATCCTAGGATGTTCTGCTTTTCTGGTGCTGAAGGGGATAAGCAAAAGCAAAAGGAAGACCAGTATTCATCAAAGAATTTAAATGGTATTCTGGCTGCCCTTCATCTTTTTTTCAAAACAGAAGATGACAAATAAAATTTCAAGGCATAAATAAACGTTGATAAATACTTGTTGCATGGGATTGTGTATCTCTAATTTCCTGCTAAATGTACCTAAGTTTAAAAAAAAAAGTCAGAAAATTCTGAATTAGTAGAAAAGATTTTCTTGTTTGTTTTTAATAAGGACAAATTATTTGCAGGTTTTTACCCATATACTTAGTACTTCTCTGATCTCTAGTAATGAAACCTCGCCTAAGCTATTATGGAGCATCTAGTAATACAGATGTTTTGCGATATGGTTATTCATTTACCTTTTTTGGAAGAGAAATTACATAAGGAACAAGAACAACAACAACCAAAATGGTGAGCTGGGTATTTCAGCCTGCTAGTCGTCCGAAAACATACTCTCTGCTTTCTAGTCATCTGACATACAGATTTATAATGGATCTGCTATAATAATACATAATAATCTACTAGGCAATGCCGAGTACAGGGGTTCTCAAAGTGTGGTTTCTGAACCAACAGCATCAGCAACACCTGGGAACACTTGAGAAATGCAAATGACTGGGGCCCGCTCAGATATACTGAATCAAACTCTGGGTGGAGCCAGTAATCTGTGTTTTAACAAGCCCTCCTGGTGAATTCTGTTGCACCTAAAGTTTGAGAACCACTGGCTACTACAGAAGTGGGACGTAGTAAATGTTAATTTAGAAGGAAGGGAGGGGGCAGAGTGAGCCAGCATGTACCAGCACACAGGAGTGAGGGAGCAACCCTCCAATATCATAAGAGAGAAATGCTAATTTAATAAATAAAGCAAAGCAAATATAATAATCAGAAGGCTTTAAGGTAATGTTGCTTATCGATTAACTAGGTGCCATGGCTAACCATTATTTTATTGAGAGTTTCCTAACTCTTACATAAGGAAAACCATTTTTTTTTTTTGGCGGGGGGGATGTCATTCAGAGCTCTCTGTGGAAGATGCCATGAGATGACAATATTGGCCCATTTCTATCTCTACTACTTTAGCTAGGTAATCTTCACACGGTACTTAACCTCGCTGTTCCTCAGCCTGCCTGTCTGTGAAATGGAGATAATAACACAATGCCTTCCTCATCAGGTGATGAGGATTGAGTAAGTTAGTATACGTAAAGTACTTAGGAAAGAGCCACAGTAAGTAAGCACCCCATTCTCATTAGCAAATATCACAATTATGAGGATGATTGTCACAGACCCCAGGCCAGAAAATCAGCCTGGGCTCTGAGCTTTAGAGGGTTCCCCTCTGGCTCCCTCCAACCATGCCCCTTCCCATTAAGCAGTGGGTCTGCAGGACCCAGGGGATGTGTCCACCCAGAACTTCTCCCATCCCACTCTCCTCTTAAACCACTGGCCATGGCCGGTGCATATGGTGGAGGTTAAAGAGAAAAAAAAAATTTAAAAAGCAGTTTTATGGTAGACCTGTGTTAAAAAAATGCCTGCATTCTCAGACTGCAGCCTACAGTGACTTTTACTGGACCCCAAAATGACTGCGCCAGAAGGGTGAGGTGGAATCTGCAGAGAACTCACCTAGGCACCAAAGTTCAAAGCAGTAAACCTTAATGCCACTAAATTCCACCCAAGCCTACCACCTTGTATAATTTTGGTATTTTGCACCAACCATTCCTACGTCCTCCTTCCCATACTGCTCTAAAACAAGGATTATGCTGCTGTCTTTTTAGTCAAAGCCTTTTCACTCCATTCCCTAGAGACTTATTCTACTATATTTAAAAGTCCCTACATTCTCAACCTCCTCAGAGAACATTCCCTCAGCTGTCTAGTGCTAACTAGAATATGGCTCCATCTACAGGACAATATGTGCACTACAGCCCTTTAGCAATAGGAAGAGTCCGCATTTTCCTAAACCCTACAGCAACTTCTAGGACACAGCACTTTCACTTGCATGTAAGCAACCTTTTCTCCTTGAGGGAAGAGTTCCTAAAATCTAGCACTTCTACCTTCACGTCCAACCATTTCTCACCCTCCTCCCTCCCCCATCCCCAATACATAAGCCCCTATATCAGTGCTCTTCAAAAGTGTCTATAAACAGCCAACTTTCTGCAACTGGTTCACAAGAAAATGCTTACAAAACCTGAAAGTAAACATTTAGAAGTTTACAGCAATTTGACATTAGCAGACTTCTCTTTGAACAAAGTGTTATCAAACTCACATAGTGAGGCCAAGTGTGCTAGCTATACCCACATAAAGGTCCTTTTTCTACAGGAAGTATTACCCAAAGTGTAATGTGCCTACAAATCACTTGAGGAATACTGTTAAAAAATAAGTTTAGTAGTCTGGGGCGGGGCCAGAGATTCCACACTTATTTAATTTTTAGTTATTTATTTATTATTTATTATTTATTTGAGAGAGCGCAAGTGAGCTGGGGAGAGCAGGAGAGGGACGGGGAGAATCTTAGGCAGGCTCCACTCCCAGCACGGAGCTCCACGCCACACTCTATCTCAAACCCTGAGATCGTGACCTGAGCCAAAATCAAGTGTCACCTTAACTGAGCCATTCAGGCGCCTGGAGATTCCACATTTCTGATGAGTTCCAAGTGATACTAATGAGCAGATCTACGGACCTACTTTAAATAATGAGGCTTTTAGACAACTTAATTGAGATTTTCTCCAACCAGCCATGCTGTTTGCTATGCTTGTATGTTGCAAATGCTTCTCAAGTCCTGCAAACCAAATCTCTGCATTTACTACTGCCTCTGTTAAGAGTCACTGCTACCAAGAGGCTGTGCAACTTTGGGAAAATTAGGTAACCTTTCTGTGCTGCAATTTCCTCACCTTTAAACAAGGAATAATTCTAAGTACCTCTTAGGATTGTGGTGGGACTCAAATGAGTTAATTAATGTGATACTGAACATAATACTTGGCTTATGTTACTCATTATAATTTTTAAAAATTTTTATTCCTGTCTTAGCACTTAGGGAATTCCTGTTCATCCTTAAAGTCTTGTTCAAGTGTCACTTCTATGAAGCTCTTTTGACATCCTCCCACTCCAGGCAGAGTAAACCACTGACCCATTTATGTCCTTACTACACTTATAATTTAACTCTACTAAGATATTCCTGACCAAATATAATTTAAATATTTACATATTTCTCACATCCCAGTGGGCATGTCTTGAGAGCAGGAATTTTCTTCATCCATTTCTGTATCCCTAATGCCTACCATGCTGACTGAAAATAAAAAAGCTGTCTGTGAATGTTTTATGTGAATTATTATGAATCAATCCTTTAAAGCTTTCTGGGCTTCAGCAGAAACAAGTGTTATAAAATGTTATCATCAAAACCATGAAATGTCATTATATTTTGTTAGGAAGATTTTCTCAAGAAATAAAATCAATCATGAGAAATCATTTTAAACCACTTACATAAGACTTAAGCTTTAGGACTCTGTGACAATTCCAGTCATTTATTTTATGGTGAGAGCAAGGAAAAGAAAGGAAACATGGGAGCAGTTTTTAACAAAAAGTCTTTTAGGTTGCAGTATTTGTCTTTTTTTCCATGAGCAACACTTAAATGTGTAAGTTTTGAAATTAAATTCTCTAGACATCTTTCTCATTCTATCAATACACTGACATATGATTTGACTAAAATGTAGTTGCTCCAGCACAGACAAAAAGAAATACATCCAGCAAATAATCCAATTCAGTCCTTTATTTTTTTAATGCATGTTAGCCTAACTGGCAGTTTTTGAGAGAAGTGCAACTTCTGAGTAACACTTAGAGGTAAGCATAAAACACTGTCTTCCTCCTTTATGCTCCTGAAACATACTACAAGCTCCAGGACCTCAAGGTTTTACAGGGAAGTGGGAAGAAGTTTAAGAAAAGATTCTCCAGCATGAAGCCACATATGACTACTTTTCCAAGAACGACTTGAATTATGGCATCTGGCTTCGGTCCCCTGCCCCAGCAGTGGAAAATGATACAGGTACATCATTTAGGAAAGAAAGAGCAATTCTGGTTTTTATTTTCTTTGTGCCCAAAGCTCTTCCAGCCCCAAAGCTTCCCCCTCCTTACCTCGATTTTTCAGTGGAGGCAATGTAGGGTGTAGATCTTTATTACATTCATTCCGTTCTGTGCAGCACTCAATTGATCTTCTTTGATGAGGAATGGGGGTGTCCTAAAGTTGAACCCAAAAGCTATTAGTGGGTTCCCCTAAATTTCAAAGTCACATAATCTAAAACTTTTTAAAGAACACTATTTAGAGAGCTCACTTAAAATTCTGATAATTTTTTCTCAAACATCCTGAAAATGTTATTTTCTATTAGAAAATTTCTCTTAAATTCCCATGTATTATCTTACCACAGCTTCTGCATTTCAACAAAACTACTGTTACATTTGTAATAACCAGGGCACATAGTTATAAACTGAGGAAGAAGGCTTGGATTAATGCAATTAACTAAACTGGAATCTGAGCAAGATGACCCAATGAGTCACTAAGCAAGAAATTAACATTTGATTTTGAAATGAAGGCAGAATTGGCCCAATGAGAGAATTTTCAAATTATTTTCCAACTTACTAAAAAAATCGGGCTAGTCAAAAAAAGCAATTGTTTTATCTAACTTGAAACCTGACTGTTTGAAAGCTAGCAATGAAAGGTTACAAAGTAGAATCAACTTATCTTCCTTACCCGACACTGAAAATCCGAGCCTTCTAGTCCTAGACATCCAGAAGTGACCACAGGCATCCCAGAGTCATCTTCTTCTATCATTGTGAAACAATATCCATCTGTGCTAAAGACCAAACAGGCAAAGTAAGTGTGTGTGTGTGTGTGTGTACGGGGAAAGGAACATGTTTATCATTTGTTTTATTACACATAAGGACAAAGCCGATGATCATTACAGGTTACAATCTGTTAAGAGAATTCCAAAACTTCCTTTTATGAAATTTGATTTAATAACCATAAAACATTTGGTAATATTTTCTCTGTCTAGAAACTTGTGAGAAAGAAGGAGCCAAACTTACCATGTAACATACGCCATTAATAATCACATATACCAATTACTAAACACCTGCTTTGGCCCTCTATAGGCATCACCTCCACAAATCCAGAAAAATGACCCTGTGAGGAAGGCAGTATTATTCTCACCTTCAAATGAGGCTCAGAGAGCTTGAGCAATTTTTCAAGGGCCTTACAGCAAATAAGAGGCCCAGCAGGAGTTTGCCCCCATGCAGGTGAACATTTATGCTGGTTCTATTTGCTCCAAATGAAATAAACTTATCTCTTACTAAGGCACCAAAAGAAAGACAGGTAGGAGCTGGGATCAGCACAGCATCACCGAGCTAAGATTCTGCCATTTGGTCCCTCTACTTTGGGGCTGATCTGTCATATGGAAACATCAAGCTTTGTTGTAAGCACTGGGGGAGGGGGGAGGTGAGGATGAAGAACAGAAAGAAGGGGTCTTAACAAGACCACAGAAAGCAAAGAAACAAAATTCTAAATTTCTGTATGGCTTTCTAGATTTAAACAAAAAAATTACTTATTCTATCTCATTTAATCCTCTCAACAACAATGGAAAGAAAGTGGTATTATTTCTATTTTACAGATGAGGAAATTAAAGTTAGGGAGTCTAATAAATGTATACAAGGTCACAGAACAAACGGTAACAGAATGAGGCCTTGAGTCAAGGACCTCTTGCTTCCTTCATCCCCGCATTTTGCACTCTCCTCTCCTGGGGCCAAATCTGGAAAACAAGAACTCTGACATACAGAACTATTTATAAACAGACTTTACTGTCTTCACAAGTTAGGGTGATGAATGCCAGCAGACTCCTGATGTTAGTCACCAACCACTACTGCGTGTGCTAAGAAATAAAATACTAAATTATATCTCCATCTTTTTCTCATACATATGCTTGCTCAGCAACCAAGACAGATATGGCAACGTCGCCCTGGAAGGTCAAGGGAGGAAAGCTCTGAGCACGGCCGGCATTAGCCGTGATTTGTGGGCTTGTCTATTCGGTATCAGTGGTAGCAGTATTCTGCCATACATTAGCCCTCCAGTTAGCATCAACACCCTTAGAATTGTTTACTCAGTTTGTAACCCTCAAGTGATCCAGAATGCCTCGGTTTATAAGAACTAGACCTGCAAAGTTCAAATATACTAACGAATGACTAAGAAGGGCCAATGATAAATCTCTTTGTTAGACTAAGGTCAAATGCATGAATATTGTCAGGGAAGAAAGACTGCCTCTGAACAGCCCTTGCTCTGAATTCTTTGGGGGCATTTTAGCCAATTTACTGAAATTGCTGTGAAAATCTAAAGCATGTAAACACTGAAGGCAATAAATAAAAGAGCTGTCCCTTAGAAATTTAAACAATAAGAGCAAATAATACCCATGTGATTTTTTTTTTATTCCTTTCCTTCCCATTTAGACCATATGTGCAACTTCTATTTCTCATCAAAAATAAAATTCAGGAATTATCAGAAATAAAGTCACCTCAATTTTCTGACATTAGGACTTCACAGCTAGAAAAAGTGATACAATACGTTAAATCTAAAAAGATTAATTTCTCCTTATTTATGAGTTTCCCTTACTGAAAATCTGAATATATGGAAAGACACTCATAAAGATCAAAAAAGAGAATTTAAAAAGTTGGTTAAGCTGTTAGCAAGTTACTCTGATAATGTCCCGGGAAACATAAAGAAATCAGGGAGAGTAAATTCAAGCCTTAAAAATACACTCCCTTGGGCGCCTGGGTGGCTCAGTCGTTAAGCGTCTGCCTTCGGCTCAGGTCATGATCCCAGGGTCCTGGGATCGAGTCCCGCATCGGGCTTCCCGCTCTGCGGGAAGCCTGCTTCTCCCTCTCCCATTCCCCCTGCTTGTGTTCCTGCTCTTGCTATGTCTCTCTCTGTTAAATAAATAAAATCTTTAAAAAAATAAAAAAATAAATAAAAATTAAAAAAAATAAAAATACACTCCCTTGTGGAGCTAAAAATACAAAGAGGGTGTGGAGGAGGAGAGAAGTCCTGGAGAAAAGTCAGTGTCCCCTAAGTTATCAACTGGGACAGAAACCAAAAATGGAGCTGGAGGACAAGCCGAAAGGTTAGAGAACCATTTCAAGTGCATACTATCTGCAGCAAAGCAAAAATACTATTTTTTAAGACTTTATTTGTTCATGAGAGAGAAAGAGAGCGCAAGAGGGAGTAGTGAGAGGCAGAAGCAGGCTCCCCCGCTGAGCAGGGAACCCAATGGGGGGCTTGATCTCAGGGCCCTGGGATCATGACCTGAGCCGAAGGCAGACGCTTAACCGACTGAGCCACCCAGGTGCAAAACAAAGCAATGCAAAAATAATTTATAAGCTTCTCATTGAAATTACTAGCTAGCAAGGGACACTAACTGCAAAGGAGCAGTGCAATTATAGAAGCTTAAGAATCACTTGAGAACTTTCAATTCTTGAGCAAACATAAATGTAAACCAAGCTGTGCTCCTGAGTCAGAGCTGTTCAACTCCCTCCACTGAGAGACGGCTGCTGACTGTCACAAAAGGCAATTAAGTCTTGGCACTGGCTTATTTGAATATTCTGCTGCCTGGCTGCCATGTTTAAGCTTAGTTTTTAAAAGTTTTATATTGATTATTATTACCCCAGTATTCCCACGGTGTTGAAAGTGGTAACAAGAAGAAATGAAGCCTCATGAAGAAAACACAAGTAGAAACCATTTTTAAAAAAACTGAAAGCAGTGAGATGTATATACAGGGATGCCATCTGGTTACAGTAGTGATAATGAATTTTTAAAAAAAGGAAATTGATGTAACATTTCAAAAATGCTGCCCCTATATTACAGGTAAAGACAAATCATGAACAAAATAGAACAGTTGCATACCAAGGGGATCAGTCATCATCACTGACTGCCTCTCAATATTATGTTAATTTATGAAAAAGCAAAGCATTTGAGAATTTATAGGTCATGTGAAGTCAAAGCACTGATGATGAACTTTTGTTAAAACCATCGGATGGTGCCACAGGTTTCTGGCTCCTTGAATCTGCCCAAAACTCCAAAAGCAAAGAAGTGTCTAGAACATCTAGAGAGATCATTCAGGAATTAACTTCCTCAAGAGATTTTCAGTAAGAAGCAAGCAAGCGAGTAAGAAATGGATATACGAGGCCCAAAGTTTTGGATGGATGTGCATCCAGAGCCTGCACTCCTCTCATTTGTAGTCGAATTGGGTTCATAAACTGCCTCTTGGACTCCAATTCCTTCATAAGTTCTTGTAGAATAGTCAGAAACCAATTCCATAAATGTCTAAAGTTGCACTGCCAGCATCTTTATCTAAGGTGCTCTCTTTATTGTTTTGTTTTAGTGAATCAAGTGTTTGTAAGGTTTACTCAGGATGTGGTCCCTTTACCTCTATTCTTCCACTAAGATGTTATGTTTCCCTGTTGCAGATGCTAGGGTTGTTCAGATACATGACCACCACGGTTGAGGAGGGACTATTGTAGAAGTTTTTTCTAGTTTAGATCTTGATAAAGATTAATGTAACTATAAAATAATTTTTAAGCATTGGTTAAGAGTAGTTCATCTGTTCTGCTCAATCAGGGTGACAGGAATATTAAAATATTATTAAATAATATTATTAAAATATTTTTTAAATTATCAAATAAATTAATTACTGAGTAGTTTAAAATTTGCTCTTGACAAAAATTAATTATATATATGGATACCTGCTGAAATGGATCCCTCTGCCCATAAGGATTATAGCTCTCTTGACTGATCAATATTTATTCCAGTTTTATTTCAGTATGTGAGAAATACTAGAATTCCTAAATTTCTTTCAAATTTCTTTTAGGTTTCAGCCAGAATTGATTGGAAAGACTGTTTGATTTTAAGTAGATTTTAAAATCAGTCCTTGAGAATCTTTGTCTTCTAAAATACCTATTTCACATTCAAGGGAATAAAGAAAGTTTTTGAAGTTTTCTGTCACAGATAAACTCAAAAATACATACAAACTTTAGAGCCGTTATTTAAATCATGTAAATTTTAATTAACTAAAACAGTAAAAGCTGCTTAGATCTTTGTTAACAGTAGTTCATGTGACAAACATTTATTGAGCACATGATTCTGGCAGAGTTAGATGCCCAGACACAAGCTGAGGAAGATGCAGCCCTAGCTCTGAGGGAGCTCATAGTCTATGAATGCCACAGTCCTAGGAGAAACCAAGTCATTCAACTTCTAGCAGTAAGGATAGAAATCATAAGCTAGTCAAGGTGTTTTCTACAGACTTGGGAAAAAAACAAAGAATAATATTGAAAGTGGTAGTTATCAAAGTAATAGAATCCTAAAGTGTATATGTTTTTTTCCTTATCATCTTAGATGGGTAGATTCCCATAGTAGTGAGGGAAAGAGGGCAAAACATATATGGCTACTACTGCGCCCCATCTCTAGTTTTTGCTCTGAGACGTCGTATCTCTACAGGAAGGTGAAGTTAAAATACTGATAAAGTTCCAACGTGAGAGATGCCTTTTACTTTATCTTCAAGAATGTGTAACTATCTTACGCCCTTCTCTAGCAGCCATTCCAAGTGATTTGGCATTTTGTTCATTTTTTTCTATGAGCTACAAGATCTTTTGAATTTGTCTTCATTTTTATATGAATTGAGCATTTGTATATTCTCATCTCACCACCCCGTGCAGATGCTCTCTGTCTCTCACTTAGATTGCTCCAAGAGCCTTCTAGCAGCCCTCCCTGCCCCCTCCCACTGGACTTGGAATGACTGTGTACAGCACTTCCTGAGAAACCTCACATCTTCCTTCTCTGCTCGAAAATCTTCAATGGTTCTTTAAAAGATCATAAAGCTCAATATTCAGATGGTCTGAGCAACAGTGGAATAAAATGGATGCAATGGAAGATGTATAAACAGAGGAGAACAATGTGCATTTTAAACATTCTGAGATCCTAGGTCAGGAGCACCTGTCTGAAAACTCGCATCATCACATTCAGCAAGAGGTTTAAAAGTCTTGGGTTAATGCAAACACTGTAAAAAGGCTCACGGTCCCTAAGCTTTCCCTTTTTTCCCCCTGTGACTCTTCAAGGTACAGTCGGGAGACTTATCTAATTCTTCATTTAGACAGCCTGGTGTCATATGCACATCCTTCGTGCAAACATCCGATGTGATTTATTACACCTGTAAGCCTGGAAAACTGTCCAGGCAGAATTCTTGGTCAAACCCAGTAAGATAAATGGTAATGTATTTAAAATCATCTCTGAAAAAGAGTAAAAAATAATTTTTAGAAATGGATAGACTTGTGCGAGGGTCTGGGCGAACTTGAGAGAGGTGGTGAGTAATAACAAAAAATGACTATCACAGGCCAAGTCAAGTAAAACAGGGAAGGATATATAAAGCAGGACCAGATTATACAGAGACAAAAAAATAGACAAGGCTTGAAAATAAGACAAAACACTGGCATGGTGAAAGTCATGTAAAGAGTTATTGCAGGAGACTTTGAAGCATTCAAGGTGTGTAGTGATAGTCTCAGGTCCAAGGAATAAATCTAGAAAAGGAATGGGAAGGATTCACAAATGTAACAGCTGGAAAGATATTTAGAAGATAGATATTATCTTGAGAGAGAGAAAACAATGGCTTCACCCCTTATTTTGAGTTGTGGATATTAAAAAAGATTCTAATACTTTCTTCAGCATCCTTGCACTGCATCCTCTAACATGTATGCCATGAGGCAATGGAAACAGCACGGGTTTGGGAAGCAGACACACCTGCCCCGGATAGGAATCAAGGCCAAGAATGAGTCTGGCCCTGGTGTTGGCTGGCTGGTAACGTGAGTGATGCTACTTATGAAGAGTTTAAAAACCCTCCAAACTTTACACATATTTTCTGAATTATCAGGTGGGATTCCAGAATCTCTTTTAAGTAGGATATAGTCCTGATTCAGGCCACTTTTTTAGAGTATTCTGTCCAGAAATATGGGAGTGGTAATGTACCTGAGACCTACATAGGATACCCAGATTGGCTAAGAACTGCCTACTACAAGGTCTCAGGCCACACAGCTTGAACGAGCCCTCATCTAAGCTTCAACAAAGCATGCCCTGGGCTTTAGAACTGGTTTACCTAGGAGTGCAAGACTGAATGCAATATTACTCCCAAGTGTGTTCCCTTGCAGGTCAGCAAACTGCTTGTTACTGGTCTGTGAGGAGTTAATACAGAAATAGAAACTTGCCTAGCAATAAATTTAGCTCTAATGAGTCTCAATAATAGAAAAATAGAAAAATTTGAACATATAATTTGTAAGTTTTTAAAATTTATTTTCTAGTAATTCATTTTTATTGTACTTTATAAAAGTATCAGTGCAACTGATGGGGCGGGGGAGTATCTTTCCCCAGAAATAGCATGAGAAGTACTGATTGTTGGAAGTCAAAACAGTAGATCGTGGGCTTACAAGAATGGAGGCCTGAATTTATTCTAAGGTCTTGGGGCCCAGGAACAAAAGCAGCCCCTGTGATTCACACGACTGATCTCAGCTCACAGGAAACTCAAATGGAGTTAAAATCTTGTTAGCAAAAACGATGTGCGTTTTACCCAAGAGTGAATATTCACTCCTTTGATATCTAGGTTCAGGGGATGGCTGACGGTCAAGAATTCAGGACTTTGGAATACATAGTTCTAAACTGCACTTACCAAGGTCAATAAATCTGACCGCCAGGTTTTGGTTCTTATCCGACTTGACCTCTAACAGCTTCTAACACAGCTGACCTTACTTCCTCCCTCTGTAAACCTGGCTTCAATGATTACCATACTCACTGCTTTTTGTTCATTCTGAATCTTCTGAGAAGAGCCTCTTTGACCCAGGCATTAAATGTATCAAGGCTCAGTCCTACTCTGGTCTACCAGATTGTTCTATTACTCATGCCCCGCCCTAGCCATGGCTTCTCTCCAAAGCTGAGCTTGACCATATCACTTGATTTGGTAAGTGAAATGTTAGAGGACATGCCACAAGTACAAGAGGTTGCTCCCTCCCAGTCAAGTGAGAAAGAACATGCCCTGGTTATCTTCTGGTTCAAGGAGGATGAACAAACATGTGGAGCAGGCCGATGCCAAGCCCACCCAATCCAGCAGGACCCAGCACAGCTGCAGCCGATATGTAGACCCAGGAGTGAAAAAATAAATGTCTTCAGTTGTAAGTCATTTGTTTCACAACAAAAACTGACTCATGTTCTACTCACTCTAGACTCTTCCCGCAAACCCTTCATCTCAGCTCCAGATCCACATCCCATGGCCCACTCTTTGGTATCTCCCTTTGCAGGTGTCAAAAACCTTAAGCTCAGCATGTCCAGAGTGGAACTTAAATATTCCCCTCTGTCCTCTTTCATTAAAAGCCTACACTGTACATCTAAACGTACCTCCAAAAACCTGTGAAGCCCCTCTGGGCCCCTCGCACATCCAGTTCATCAACATAAAACTTTCCTTCTAAATAGCTCCCCAACACATGCACCTCCCTCTTGTGCCAGCAACACCCGAGTCCACGATCATGGCCTTCCGAAATCCACAGTAATACTACTGCTACTCCTGCTTAAACAAAGCCCCCTCCATGGCCTCCTAATGCTTCCAGGAATAAGACGAACATTCTTTTTAAAGATTTTTTTTTTTTTTTTAATTTATTTGAGAGAAAGAGAATGAGAGAGAGCAAGCACATGAGAGGGCGGAGGGTCAGAGGGAGAAGCAGACCCCTTGCCGAGCAGGGAGCCCGATGCGGGACTTGATCCCGGGACTCCAGGATCATGACCTGAGCTGAAGGCAGTCGCTCAACCGACTGAGCCACCCAGGCGCCCAAGACGAACATTCTTTTTTTTTTTTTTAAAGATTTTATTTATTTATTTGACAGAGAGAGACACAGCGAGAGAGGGAACACAAGCAGGGGGAGTGGGAGAGGGAGAAGCGGGCCTCCCGCCGAGCAGGAGCCCGATGCGGGGCTCGATCCCAGGACCCTGGGATCATGACCTGAGCCGAAGGCAGATGCTTAACAACTGAGTCACCCAGGCGCCCCAAGACGAACATTCTTAATAGAGCCTACCAGGCCATGGGTAACCCTTCCTGGCTCCAGGCTCAACTGCAGCCACACCTCCTCCTGCTCGCTGCACGTTAGGAAAACCAGCCTTCTTTGAACATGCCAACCTTCTCCTTCCCACACAGAGCATCTGCACTGCAGTGAGCCCTGTCTGATCACTTTCCTCCGAGTTAACGTAGGACACTCTAATGGCCTACAGGGAGAAGAGGACAAAATATTTAAAGTTGGGATAATTTCGGAAGGCCTACACATATGACCACCGGAAATAGCTCAAATGACACACCTAGATTTATTCTTAATTACTACACACTCAGGAAAAACAGTAAAATATCTCCCTAATATGTTTTCTCCTGATAATTTTTTCTTCAGAAAACTTTGACATTTTCCTGATACTTTTGCCATTTACTACAAACAGGTAGTGTTTCCCAGGAAATACGTCTGAGCTCTGGAATCATTTCACCATGGCCCAAGTCTCAGCGATCCCAACTTTGTTCTATCATATAAAAGCCGAGTTACTAGACTTCTCTGGGCCGTGAATTCCTTACGTCTAATGAATGGTAAGAAATAAGCATGCCCTACCATGCTGAGTCGTTTTGCTGATTAAAGGAGATATGTATTTATGAATATACCTAACATTCTTCCCAGTCATTCAGTTAATATATATTTCTTGAGCTATCTATCTCAGGATATGCTTTCTTTCTCAGGAAGAAAAAAAAAAAAGCATTCACCTCAGCTTCATGCTCCTTCCTGGGTAAAGAGGTTCCAAATGATTGCTCAGATATTCTGCCTGGACTTCAAACCTAGCAGCCCGTCTTCCCATTTAGTTCTATTGCCCTTCTTGAGAGAGATTCTGCTTTTCTGCCACTTTAACTCTTGAGATCTGCACTTGTCTGTTTATTCTGCCATGTCTCCCTGGGCACATTGGCCTCATGATGCTATACCTCTTTACCCACTGCTGTCCCCATGGGGGGGGGTGTAAAGGCAGGTTATAGTGCCTAGAAAAATGGATGTAGCTGCATTAAGATGTGTAAGAAAGAAAGTGGTAAACAGTCCAGTTTCAAATAAAGTTTTGATACAGATATGATTATCCACTAAGGAGTTTATTCTCTAATACTCTGGCAATGTCTTTCCTAACATCTGGTAGACTCATCACGTGAGCTCTATCACTTTACTGTTTCCCAGAGCCAGTGAATATTCCTAACAACTCAGGTGTTCTTTCCAAAATATTAACCACCATTGACATGATGAATTGTTAAAACAAAAAAAATTATCCTCACACATATGACACCCCCTACTATTGAATTTATTTTGGGGACAAGGTTTTTTGAAATAAAACATTTGACTTTTGCTCCTTGACACTTGTCCCAAGCCTGGGACTTGTGTTCTATGTTTATGTACATGTGTGATATTTGCAGCAAGGAAGAAGAATATCAGAACACCATTTCAGGCCAAAATGCAATTTAATATTTTTCTAAACACAGGCACAGCTCTAAGAGTTAATGGAGTTAGGCACTATTCCCCAAAATGTGTTCTTGGAAAACATCAGCCTACAATTCCGTAGTCAAAAAAGCATGACTTTTTGTTAAAATGAGGTTTAAATAATTTATATGACCAACCTGCAAATATTGTTGACTGAGTCTTCTGGACAATGGTGGTGGCATTTGCAACGCAAGATCTTTGGACGAGGGGTGGGGGCTGTACTCTCACCATCCTCTTTCTTGGTGCCCACATTTACTTTTCCTGAACTTCGCAAAAGCATGTTATCAAGTAAGTTTGCTGAAAAGAACAAACAGTAAGAGTTTAAGTATCTGTGGGATAGCCCAGCCAATGTCTTCTACCCAAAGAACAATGAGATTAAACAAAATATTAAGTATTTGTGATACTTAAAGATTTAAATATAAAACAGTGTTTTAATGATTTTGATATTAGAAATTATGCTCAGGATAACTCTACTTATAGCATTGTTATAATTATGTAATATATGTCTCATATAAAATACAGAAATTCTCATCACCCTTTCAGGATAGCATCCTATACATTAAATTATAATAGTTGTATTTGATTGAGTACAACGAGCTCAATGAGCACTAATATATAGATCATCCCTACTCTGTATGGTAATGGTATGGGTAAATATCATTCCCATTTGCAGATGAGAAAATTAAGACTCAAAGTTTAAGTGATCTGCACACAGCTAATAAATCATGAAGCCAGCACTTAAACCCAGATTGTTTGGACCCTAAAACTGTCTTCCTATTAGTCTTTTTACTTTAGGTGTATCATATATTTTTAAAGAAATTATTAGAAATATTTAATACGCAAAATTGGTGGGAAGATGCAAACTTAGTTATCACTAAGATACATCAAATGATACATCTTCCCCAACAGCATTTACATGAAAAGTGCCTTCCCGGGCGCCTGGGTGGCTCAGTTGGTTAAGTGACTGCCTTCGGCTCAGGTTGTGATCCTGGAGTCCCTGGATCGAGTCCCGCATTGGGCTCCCTGCTCGGCGGGGAGTCTGCTTCTCCCTCTGACCCTTCTCCCTCTCATGCTGTCTCTCATTCTCTCTGTCTCAAATAAATAAATAAAATCTTTAAAAAATAATAAAAAAAAAAAAAGAAAAGTGCCTTCCCATTATAGTAGCTATGGTTCTACAACTTGAATGGAAGACATGATACAACAGATGTGATCTCTAGAGACAGATTTTCTGAGTTCATAATTAGATTTTACTATTTACCAGTTGGTTGACCTTGGGTAACTTTATAAATAATCTCACTGTGCTTCACTTATCATTAAAGTAGAGATAATTGGGTGCCTGGGTGGCTCAGATGGTTAAGCGTCTGCCTTCAGCTCAGGTCATGATCCCAGGGTCCTGGGATCGAGTCCCGCATCGGGCTCCCTGCTCAGTGGGGAGCCTGCTTCTCCTTCTGCCTCTCTCTCTCTCTGTCTCTCATGAATAAATAAATAAAATCTTAAAAAAACAAATAAATAAATAGAGATAATTATAAGCACCTACCTCATGTCAACAGCTTAGAATGTATATGTTACATAATAATACTGGATAGATGTTAGCTAATAGTATTGGAAAGATCTAATCTTTTTTTTACTTTTTAAACAGTAAGATTTCGGGGTGTCTGGGTGACTCGGTTGAGTGACTGCCTTCTGCTCAGGTCATGATCCTGGAGTCCAAGGATCGAGTCCCGCCTCGGGCTCCCTGCTCGGCAGGGAGTCTGCTTCTCCCTCTGACCCTCCCCCTCTCATGATCTCTCTCTCTCTCTCATTCTCTCTCTCAAATGAATAAATAAAATCTTTAAAATAAATAAATAAATAGTAAGATTTCATTCGTATAGGGTGACTTATCACTGAGATGGTTTTCATACTTTCCCTCTTTACTACCACCTTTGGAAAGTAATGATGCCTGCCAGGTGGACATGCATTATCTGATACCTATTATGTTCCAGGCATTGGGGCAGGAGTTCTCATACATGCTACATCACTGAATAAACTGTCAACCTGAGCAATGTTTGATTTAAGATCTCTCTCACAACACATTGAGCTTGCCTCTAATTAAAACAAATCTTAACAAAAAATATGATCGAAAACACGTTGGATTAAAAAATTGAAATTCTAGGCCAGAGATGCAATATACTCAATAGATGTGTTATACAATATGCATGTGTTCATTTCTTAAACCACAAATTAATGCCTCTAGCCACTGGTCACATCAGAGAATGAGAAGTTTAAAAAGAAGATATATTTTTTCCTGACTTTCTGTATGGTAAGCTAATTAGGTGAATTCTTAGAGAGTAATAACTGATGGGGAAAGCAATAAAATGTATTAAATCAATTTACCAGAATTTCCCCAATCATTAATTCTAAATTCATTAGATTTTTCAAATTTATATAAGATGTGTACCTAACTTTCTCAAAGTTTCTTAAATTTTAGTCTAGAGAAGACATGAAGATTGTAAATGTGCATATGCAGAGTTTGTTATATGCAGAATCTCGGGCGACTCAAAGTGATTCTGATTCCATAGGTCTCAGGCGAGCCAAGGAAAGTGAATATTCAAGATCCCATGTGATTGTGAGACTGATCATGTGCAGACTCCACTTTGAGAAAATCAGGACTAGATTAAGCAAATAATATTTATTTAATCCAACCATATAATTCATTGCAATAGATGTATATTATCTCTATACAATAGGAGGCTTATCCTTAAATTCCAAAATAAACATATTATATGTTACTCTCTTGTATTTAAAGCATTTGTTACAAGTTTGCCTGCATAAACACCTCAGCACCGCTTGCTCTCCAGGTGCAGTGCGTGTCGGTAAGCCTATAGATCACCCTGCCATGTTGGCTTCCTTCTTTTTAAATCTGGTTCTCAATCTTACCAACTTTATGACCTGAGTAACATCGAAGTAACTCTAAGTGATGAAAATAAGTTATTTAAAATTTATTACATCCTGCTTCCTTCATACCAGACTGCTTCTCTTTTAAGTTTTAAAGCAAAATAATTAAAATTCATTTATTATGCATATATCTCATTAGCAAATATGTATCAGGTGCCTTTCCTGTTCCAGGCACAGCCTGATTATGTAGGATGAACTGAACATACACAGGATTTCCCATCTGGTGGGAAAAGTGGTTAAATGGAATGTTTACACTGAAAGGTCTCCATTAGAGAAGGAAGCATATCTTCATACTATCGGAAATAAGATGTCATTTAGTAAGAAACATTTTTAGAAAGGATTCATAATTTTCTCACATTTAAAATTTATTTAAAGACTGATATAAATTCTAGCTAGAAGGAGGTTCTTTGCAATACTGCTTCTAACAACCCACATTTACAACAGGGGATAAGTCAGATCTCTAAAAAGAGATTCCTATATAGTCATTAAAATGTTGGTGTGGATATATATTTATTGTTAAGAAAAATATTAAAATATATTTTTTGTTGGAAAGGGTAGATTAAAAAGTATTTTAATTATGAATCCCACTAGAATAACAGGAAAAAAAGGCTTAAAAAAATGAACCTACAATATAAAAGAGAGCAATAAAAAACCTGGTAAGCAGAAGGAAAGCAGTTAACTGATTTAACTAAGCCAAAGATGTTGATTCCTAGGCCAAAGGTAGAGAAAAGTCAAGAAGCAAAACAATTTTACCACTTAACTCCAAAAAGACCCCAAAGTGGTACCACAAGTTGCTTTTAGAAGTAGAGTTCAGCTGCCCTCTCCCATCCCCAAATGCTGGTAACATCACCTGCACCCTCCCCACCCCCGCATCCCCACAGAAGACTGGAAGAGTAAATCTGATATGCATATCACTGAGATGCCTTCCTTATGTTCCTGTTTTACCATCAAGGTGAAGGGCTGTAGAAAACTAAGCACAGGGGAGGGTGGGGGGTACAACCTTACTGCAAACATTCAGTGACCATTTACACTGGCTGTTGACTCCTCCTGTCCTCTCCCTCTACATGGCTTCCAGAACTTGATGCAGCCTGACTTATCTCTTCTTTACTCAGGAATTTGACCAGATCAAGAACAAACAAAATACCTAAAGACAGAGATATTAGAGGTTTCTCAGCGAAACAGCCCTGCAGTATTATCTTATGGTAAGGCCCGCTGATGACAAGATCTACTCAATGAACAGAGCTTCCAATCTGCTTTTACAGTGATCCATTCTCTTATGTACAAACCACTAATTCAGGGTCACTAGATATATGAAGAAAGCCTCAAACATCAAATATTGAGAACAAAACACACACACACAAAAGAATTCCACTTGGAAGAAACATACAATGGGAAAAAAAACCTTAAAAAACAATTAATACTGTCATTTTTATTAAAAAAAATACATCAATGAAACAAGAACGTGTTGCTACAAAAAGGGAGTAACAAATAAGGAACTCTAAAAATATGATTGCATAAATGAAAATCTCAATAGGTGAGTTGAGATAAAGATCAGGAAATCTCCCACAATGTAGGGCAGAACACAGAGATGGAAGAGTTCAGTAAATTAGAGCATCAATCTAGGAAATTCAAAACGTGAATAATAATATCATCTCCAAAAAGAAAGACTTGAGAAAATAGAGGGGAGGAAATCATCAAATAAATAGTGTACAATTCCCATAACTGAAAATCATGATTTTCTAGTTTGAAAGGATTCATAGAGTATACGAGTAGACCTACAACAAGGTATGTTATAAAATTTTATAACACTACAAACAAAGGGAGATCTTATAAACATATATTTTATATATTTAAAGATAAAAATAAAAGATTTAAAAGTAAGTATGGCACTGAATTTTCTACAGCAAAACTGGAAACTAAAATAAAATAGTGTCTTCAAAATTCTGAGGGAAAGTGTTTCAAATCCAGAAATCAATACCTGGGCAAATTACAAATCAAATATAACATGAAAAAAATTTTTGAAGATTTTTAAGGTGTCAAAAATTTATCTCCCCTACACCTTTCTCAGGAAGCTATTGGAGGAGATGTTCTGCCCGAATGAAACAAGAAAACAGAAGAAATGAGTTTCTGCTATGGGAGATCCAACCCAAGAGAAAAGTGAAGCATCCTCTCAAGATAATGGTAAACATGGATAGTAAGATGAAAACTATGACTGGACCGAAAGAACGACCAGACCTGACTGAAGGCAGGTCAAAAAATTCTGGGAGACAGAGGTCCAAAAAGTTAAAATTAATAAAATCACTCAGGTATTTTAAATTTAAACTGATTAAGAGTTAGGAAATTAATTTGTGATGGAAATATAGGAATCTAAGGAAACAGATAAGGTTTTAACTTCTATACATATAGCACAGCGGATGGAGATATGTATATAGTGGGGGAGAGAGTGGTAAAGCTTCAAAAGTGGAAAGTCAAAGGTAATGCCTAAAATTGAATAATCAAGAGGTAGCCATACAATTACCTGTTCAGAGAAACGGAGAAAAATACAAAAAGAAAGAATGTAAAAAGGAACAGGTATACTTGCTAGTAAACAGGAGAAATTGGAAGGATACTTTAAGAAAAAATAAGCCAGCCTCTTTATGTTAAAAAAAAAAAATAGGTTTTGAAATAAGGTATCTCATATGATAAATCCTCTGTAGTCTGTGCGTGTGTGATAAAAATGAAAGATTCACATCTATATGGATATTGAGGAAATGTATGAAGATCTTAGTTCTTGTGGAAAATTTAATTACCTCTGTCAAGAACTACTAATTTTGCATCACAAAATTTTTCATAGCTTGCATTCAAATGAACCATGATATGTGTTTTTACATCAGCATGGATCTATGGCGTAGCTATAGATAGTAGTTGGAGCTATTTAAATGCATTTGCAGATTGCTTCTCACTTCAAAACAGGAAGTAATTAGTCTCATATCCTGATGTGGAATAAAGAACATCAGTGAACAAGGAAAACTCAGGCAATCAAAAAAGAAAATCCAGCAAGGAAGAAGAAACTTCCCTAGATAATCTTCATTATGGGATACACCACCGAACCAATGATCGTTGGCTTGGCGGTAACACTAAATCCACTATGGTTTCCCATATTTTATGTGTTTGTATGTGTGTGTGCCTCAGTTTATATGGCAAGTAATCAACAATCTATTTTGAGGTATTCTGTAGAACATTCTAAGTTAACTATTTCAGTTATTAATATGGAAAGATACCTGAGTCTACTAGCTCCAAGCAAGTTTTAGTCAACTCCTGGCTCTCAAACGCTGGACAAATCAGTTAAAAACCATACTTTCTATATAAATACGGATGAAATAGTGCTGCATAATCTTTCTAAAATACTTAACATACTAACATGTAGTCAGAATGTATGTCATTTTACCAGAAACATTCCTCAAGAACAAAAAAAAGGAAAAAAAAAATATTGCTAGCTCATAATAGAGATACCATTTCTATAAAGTGAGTTAACAGATCAGATCCTGAATAAGCATGTAAGGTTGCATTCATACAATGTAACCTATACACGTAAAAGTGGTGAGATCATAAAATGATTTCTTTAATTAGCATTATTAAAGAAATGAATGGTTAAATGCAAATGAGACAAGGGGACACTTCTTCACTTGCTTTTGCCAAAATAATCAAATCAAGAGAGTAATTTATATAAAAGCATGCAACTGCTACTTAGGAGTCAATTAATCTATATGTGTTTAACTCCCCGTGAAATGAAATTCATTATCACACAATATTTCTCGTCGTGAGATAAAATAATTGAGTGATAATTTGGAAGTTAACAGAAGCATCAGCAGCAGAATGATGAAATGATTAGCAGAATGATCTGATTAGACTCATCTTAAAATCTAAGAACACTGTTAAAAAGAAAAATTATAAAATCTTTTTCTTATTGAGATATAACTGACATTCAACATTATGTAAGTTCCAGGTGGACAATATGATGATTCGCCATGTGTGTATATTGCAACAGATCATCACAGTAAGTCTAATTAACATCCATCACCATGCATTGGTTTTTTTTTCTTATGATGAGAACTTTTAAGATCTCTCTTAGCAATTTTCAAAATGCAAGATAGTATTGTTAACTGTATTACATATTAACTGTATAATGATATCATAGTGTCATGCTGCACATTAAATTCCCATGACTAATTTTATAAGTGGAAGTTTATACCTTTTGACTCTCTTCAGCCATTTCGCCCACTCCCCTCCCCTGCCTCTAGCAACCAACAATCTGTTTTATCAATGAGCCTGACTTCTTTGTTTTGTATTGTTTTGTAAGCCTCCACATATAAGTGAGACCATATGGTATTTGTCTTTCTCTGTCTTATTTCACGTTAACATAATGGCCTCAAGGTCCATCTATGCTGCCACAAATGGCAAGATTTCCTTCTTTTTATGACTAATACTATTTCAGTGTGTATTTATATACCACATTTTTTATCCATTCATCCATTGATGGACGCTCAAGTTGTTTCCATATCTCGGCTATTATAAATAATGCAGCAATGAAGATGGGGTGCATATATCTTTTCAAGTTAAGTATTTTCATTTTTCTTTGGGTAAATATCCAGAAGTGAAATTGCTGGATAATATGGTAGAGTTTTTTAATGTTGAGGAACCTCCATACTGTTTTCCATAGCAGTTGCAACAATTTAGATTCCCAACAGTAGGGCCCAAGGGTTCCCCTTTCCCCACCTCCTTGCCAGCATTTATACGTTGTTTGTTTCTTTCTTTGATAATAACCATTCTAACGGGTGTGATGTAAAATCTCATTTTGTGTTGTATTTCCCTGATGATTAATAAAGTTGAGCATCTTTCCATGTACCTGTTTGGCATCTTTCCATGTACCTGTTTGGCATCTCTATATCTTTGGAAAAGCATCAATTCAGATCCTCTGCCCATTTTCAAATCATTTATTTTTACTATTGATTTGTATGAGTTCTTTATACATTCTGATATATAAAGATATATCCCTTATCAGATGTATGATCTGCAAATATTTTCTCCCACTTAGTAGGTTGTCTTTTTAATTTTATCAATGATTTCCTTTTGGGTGCAGAAGCTTTTCAGTTTGAGATATAGTCCCACTTGTTTATTTTTTTGCTTTAGTTGCCTTTGTTTTTGGGGTCAGATCCAAAAAATCATCACCAAGACTAATTATCAAGGAGCCTATGCCTATGTTTTCTCCTAGGAGTTTTACAGTTACCAGTCTTAAGATCAAGGTTTTAATCCATTTTGAGTAAATTTTTGTGTATGGTAGAAGACAGTGGCTGAGTTTTCCCAACACCATTAACTGAAGAAACTGTCCTTTTCCTACTTTATATATTCTTGGCTCCTTTGTCATAAGTTAATTGACCATGTATGCATGGGTTTATTTCTAGGCTCTCTGTTCTATCAATCTATGTGTCTGTTTTTATGCCAATACCATACTGTTACGATTACTATAGTTTTGTAATATATAGTTGAACAATACTGGTATGAACTGTGCAGATTTTATAGGTAGGTTCTTTTCGATAAATACAGTACAGCACTGTAAATGTATTTTCTCTTCCTTATGATTTTTTAAAATAACATTTTCTTTTTCTAGCTTATTTTATTGTAAGATTACAGTATATAATACATATAACATACAAATATGTGTTAATCAACTGTTTATGTTATCAGTAAGGCTTCCAGTCAACAGTAGGTTATTAGTTTAGGGGGAGTAAAAAGTTATAAGTGAATTGTTGACTTCATGGGGGACAAGCACCCCTAAACCCCACATTGTTAAAGGGTCAAGTATAGTTTGAAATCAGGGAGCATGATGCTTCCAGCTTTGTTCTTCTTTCTCAAGACTACTTTGGCTATTTGGTGTCTTTCATGGCTCCATAAAAATTTTAGAATTGTATGCCACCGGAATTTTGATGGGGTTTGCACTGAATCTGTAGATTGCTTTGGGTGGTATGAACATTTTAACAATATTAATTCTTACAATTTGTGACCATGAAATATTTTTCCATTTATTTGTGTCAATTCTTTCATCCAATGTCTTATAGTTTTTAGTGCATAGATCTTTCATCTCCTTGGTTAAATTTATTCCTAGGTATCTTATTCTTTTTGATACACTTGTAAATGAGACTATGTTCTTAATTTTTCTTTTTGATATTTCATTACTAGTGTATAGAAATGCAACAGATTTCTATATATTGATTTTATATCCTGCAACTTTACTGGATTTAATTTACCAGTTCTAATGTTTTTTGGTGGAGTCCTTAGCCTCTGTAAACTGTAGTATCTTTACTTCTTTCTTTCCAGTATGGATCTCTTTTATTTCTTTTTCTTATCTAATTGTTCTGGCTAGGATTTCCAATACCATGTTGAATAAAAGTGGTGAGAGTGGGCATCCCTGTCTTATTCTGATCTTAGAAGAAAAGCTACCAGCTTTTCACTACTGAATCTAATGTTAGCTGTGGGCTTCTTGTAGATGGTCTTTATTATTTTGAGGTGAATTTCCTCTATACCTTCTTTGTCAAGAGTTTTTTATTATAAATGGATGTTGATTTTTGTCAAGTGCTTTTTCTGTATCCATTGAGTTGATCATATGATTTTTATCCTTCCTTTTGTTAATATGGTATATCACATTGATTAATTTGTGGATGTTGAACCATCCTTATATCCCTGGAATAAATTCCACTTCATCATGGTGAATGATACTTTTAATGTGTTATATTCAGTCTGCAAATATTTTGCTGAGGATTTTTGCATCTGTGTTCATCAGGGATATTTATTCATAATTTTCTTTTCTCCTGGTTTCCTTGTCTGGTTTTGGTATCAGGGTACTGCTGGTCTCATAAAATGAGTTTGAATGTGTTCCCTCCTCTTCTGTTTTTTGGAAGAGTTTGAGAAGAATTGGTATTAATTCTTCTTTGATTGTTTGGTAGAATTCACCAGTGAAGTTATCTAGTCCTGGGCTTCTGTTTGTTGGGGGTTTTTTAATTACTGATTAAGATCTTCTTCATAGCCAGTTCCCATTTGAGAAAAAGAGACAGTAAGAAACTGGACTGTTTTATCTACTGTTATCATTATGAAAAGGGATTTATTTTTTAAAAAGTAACTTTCATATAAAGCCATACTAAATTCGTGCAAAATCAAGCCAGCCTCAAAAACAAAAGCCAGGCATTTTGGAACAAAAACAAAACAGAACACATCAACTAAGGCATAAGAAGCACAATTACATGAATACACAAAGAATAATGATTTTATAAAAACATGAATTTAGCCAGATAATAATGATGCTGAAATAAGAATTAGAAGAAAAGACAAAGATACATATTTATGATAAATGTGAACATCCAGATAAACAACAGAATAGCAATCACGAAGATTTATCCCAAATATTAGATGTCTGATTAAGACAATTATAAAATTGTATTTTTTTATATTTCATTATATTTATTATATTTCTAGTATCCCTCCATTTGAAATAGGAAAAAGGTAGACTTCAAGAGATAATAAAGTTTGATTAGTCAGCTCATTCAAATAATGTAAGATCTTTATTAATTAGATCCTCACTTTGATTTTGTACTAAATTTTATATAAGATAATCATTGAAAGCAATTGAAAGATAACCATTAAAGAAACATCAAGTATAACTTAATACACCGTATTTTCTAAATCAACAGGTTAAATCTGTAAAAAAAATTTCTACTAAGGAAAGCTAAATAGTTAACAGCTTCTACTTAAGTTGAATAGAATTTCAACAAAAGTGATAATTTCTTACCAATAGCTTTCCAGCCAATTATGGTGGGTTTTTTATATATATATATTTAGTAACAATTATAAATAAACCTGACAGAAAAATGTAAGGGGAAAAATGGAAAAAGTCCGACTTCGAGAAATTTCTTAGAACACTTCACTGAATAAATCACTCTTTAGAAGCTCATTCCATTTTTCACTTTCCTTTCTCCCTCCTACCCTCCCCTTTCCTCTGTCTCTGTCTCTCTAATACCAATCTTGAGCTTAACAGTGTGAATCCAGACACTTCAAATGCTGTCTGCTTGGCATAGCTGGTTCCATTATAGTTAACTCAAGTAGTTAACTATCGAAATTACCATGATAATAAATAGTAGGACTGTGGAAGCCAATCTAAAATTTGTTTTCATTTTTTTCAGAAGATCATGAGATTTTTAGGGAGCAAATGAACCACAAGATGACTTCAAAACATATGTTTGCATGTTTGTGTGTTCTTAATGAATCACAACTAAATTATATTTATATTCCTTATGACTTTCAGACCTAAGAGACAGATTTATAGATTTTCAGGCAAATTAATCAAACTTCATGAAATAACCTAATGATCATCATGCAATAGTATGTGACTTCCATTCAATTACAAAGCTTAAATAGGAAGTTATTTTTCTTGAATATCTTGAATATCTTTAACTTGGATGTATGTTCTAGTTATATACATGTTTTCAGCTATTTTGTATATTTGTATATAGTTATATATAAGTTTTCTGTGATATTCTCTTCACTATGACGTATGAAACAGTCTTTTATATTACAAACTTAAAATGTTTTATTTGTGCTATTTTTGAAATGATAACGTTACTGAGAAAAAAAATTTTAAAAAAAGTTTTCTGTGGCATCTCTTCTTGCATAATTTAGGAAATAAGGCAGTGTTACGAAGAGTTTCTTTAAAGGACTTGTTTGGGATCAGTGGACAATTATTAGCTGGTAACTTGGTATAAACACCTCACAATAACTCATTTTTTTACGTATATGTTTAGTAATTCAATTATTTTTAAAATATTTCTATATTATTTTATATTACTGTATGCTCTTACGATTTTTACAGAAAAACAAAACAAGATTTTTACAAAAAAATCAGAAAACACAGAACAAAAGTAAATGTAAAAAAAAAAAAGAATTTACAATAGTACAACTCTCCAACAGATAAATTTTAACTTCCATATTCATCCATTGTATCCTGAAGTATATTTTAACTACATTTGGTTTAAATTTTTTTCTCAGTAACGTTCTTATCATTTCAAAAATAGCACAAATAAAACATTTTAAGTTTATAATATAAAAGACTGTTACATATGTCATAGTGAAGAGAATATCAGAATTCACTGTCACATTAAAACACAAAACAATCTTTATGAACAATAGAGATCTAATCAAGGAAACTTAAATTGTAATACACATCACAATGAGAATTGGATTTGACTCTTCAAAACTCCTTGAAAGATGACATATGATTATTTTGTGCCACAGGACCTACTAGTAATCTTTCTCCTTATTTTCTTTTTTATTTTCTTTTATTTTTTTAGCTCTCTGAATGTCTCAAAAATTAACAAAATTTTAAGTGTCATCCCTGTTCTACTCCATCTTCACCAGAGGACAGGAGG
The DNA here is from genome assembly GCF_011800145.1 of Mirounga leonina. NCBI lineage: Eukaryota > Metazoa > Chordata > Mammalia > Carnivora > Phocidae > Mirounga > Mirounga leonina. The sequence goes on from NW_023270323.1 coordinate 3,521,318, forward strand.
AGCAAGAAGAGACATTGAAATTCCTATCACACAAGTGTGTACTTTCAGTATCTTGGATAAAAAGATTAATGAAGAAACGAAAGTACTGAACTAGTGAGCAGTGCTTTGGGAATGATCTATCCTACTCCTATCCACGTTGTTATGATAATAAATAATGTGACTCAATGCCCATTGCCTTTCTCAAACAAAACTGGTTTAAACACATTGGTTAAAACAAAAGTTTATGATACATAGGAATAAATCTTGAATCAGAGCTTAAAAACAATATTAATCTTTAAAATAATTTCTGGTGATCTCAAATAATGTGTTTAAATAGATAACTAATTTTTATTTTCATCATTTAAACCTTGAATCCTTTAACTCAGTTCAGTGATTTAATTTACTGTCTAGTAAGTTTATTGAGTTCAAAGGCCTGACCTCAATTTTCACTGCCTAGCCATCTTTTCTTCTATGAAGCCATTTTCAGATAAATTGTCTAAGTTGTCTGCAAAAAAACTTAGAAAAAAATATATATGAACAAAATGAAACCCAGTCATTAATAAAAAGTTGGACTACATGCCTAAATTCTTAAAAAGTAACAAAATACAAATACAAGTCTGATTCAAAAATGCAAAGCAAAATCACATATATTTTATGGGAAGAGTAAACTTTCTCTTATTAACTGTAATGTTACCTGCACATGAATCTTTCTGCTTCAAGAGTCTCCGAGGTCAGAGGACAGAGGGACAAAGGTAAGATTCTGTGGTAAGTTCCTGGGCATGCTATGGTGGGGGGAGAGGGGGACGGTGTAGGAAATGAAATGTCAGGTGAGAAACCAGTATCAGGTATGGTCACCAAAGCAGTGGGCCCAGACTTGACCAAGACAGAGGATAAAACAGACAAAATAGCTCAAGCCCCAGCTCAGCTGTTCCCTTGCTCTGGGCCCTTTGCCAATCCCTGCACCTTCCCACACAAGATGCAGGGAGCAGCTGCCTCACCAGTTTGCTGTGAGGACTGGATGAGGTGTTCCAAGCAAAGACTTGTCATAGTTCCTTGCAAGCAGAAGGAGTGATATTAGTAAATCGCTGTCATGTGCTGTGCTGCTTAAGCTTACTATTCAATTTTTGTGTGTTCATTCTTCAGATTTTTCTCTCCCTATCTCAAATTTTTTCGTTCCTTTCCCCTACTCCTTCATCTCCTATGCTATTTTTCTTTTCCTTCTCGCCCCATCCTCTTTCTCTCACTCTGACTCTCTATGCCTCTTCAATTCCCCTTTCCTTTGCTTCATTTTACTTACTTTTAGTTTCTCTCTTTCTAGATTCATCACTGTGAGCAAAAAGTCTATAAAATATAGTTAGGGATTTAAGAAACATTGAAAATTTGTGTAAGGCCAACTAATACACTGTTATTAATTTTTCTTTTTCTTGTTGCACATTAATTTATTTAGCAAATAATCACTAAATCCATTCCATTCACAAAACACAATGGCCCAGAGCACCTGAAGTGCCACCAGTAAAATAACAATCTTGCTGGTGAGACAAATCAACTACACGTCGAACATGGTAAGACAAATCAACCACATATGGAAAACCAAAAAACAGTATATGAAAACAATCAAATAGATGTCATAATGCCACATGTAACTGTCAAATGTAAGTCAGTCCTAGGTAGGAGTGCACAGGAGGGAAGATGACTATGGGTGGCAGTAATGAACCAATATCTTTTACAGAAAACGTAAGCACTAAAATCAGGGACACTGAGAGGTTTTCATTTCCGTGGTTTATTGTTGACACTGTTGAGTAGGTTAAGAAAACATATTAGTTTATTTTTTTAATGTTTTATTTATTTATTCATGAGAGTCAGAGAGAGAGAGAGAGAGAGGCAGAGGCAGAGGGAGAAGCAGGCTCCCCGCCTAGCAGGGAGCCCGATGCGGGACTCGATCCCAGGACCCCAGGATCATGACCTGAGCCGAAGGCAGACGCTTAACCATCTGAGCCACCCAGGCGCCCAAGAAAACACATTAGTTTAAAAATGTTAGAGATGTGCTGACTCTCTACAGAAGCTAGGGCTTTTATCATAAAATATTTCTACATGTTTCCATTTACTGGCAATTGTTTCTCTTTTCACCACATTCACACATCCACATTACCACATCACTCAGGCTCTGTAGGATAATCATGTTTTCAACATTTTACATCATAAAAGCCCTGCCAAGAGATCCCAAAACATCTGGATTAAAAAGTGAAAGCTTCAATCATTCAAGTATTTTATTGTATGGGATGTTAGATGATGACTTCAGCTAATCATGAAAGGATTAAATATTATATAAATGTGAACAGACCACATATCCATTTATATTTACTTGTTTGGTAGGTAATTAATGCAGAGTTATGAGCCTGAGTAAACACAATAAGTGATTATGATTGAGTTTAGTTCTTTGGACATCACATATATACTCTTTAAGGGTAAAACGGCAGTTGGCCTTTCTCTCAGGTCTTAATAGGCTTTTGAATTTAGAGAAACTCAAACAACATGTTCAAATAAATTAAAAATCTTTGAATATACTCAAAGCTATAACATGGTTAAAGGTATCTTAATAAAAGTATCAATACAAGAAGTGATGAACATGACAAGCAAGTAACCACTATGTTTAAAAATAATTTAACATCAAACAATCTATATCCATAAAATAGCATAATCACAGCTGATAGTATGGTTTAAAAATTAAAAGTATCTGTGTATTTTATCTCTGTTTAGATCCATATTGTTGGCTAAGAAACTGAATCACAGTCCCCGTGGCAATAATGTCAGAGAGTCAACCTGAACTTGGCAGATTTCCACACCAGGAGTTATGGTTTTATTCAGTGACTCCTACGAATGCTCTGCTCCACAGAATTCTGAGGCTAATCAAAGTCGATGTTTGACTTGCCACCACACCAACACTTACTCTGCATAAGGACTCCCAAGACAGCTTGATGTGTAAAACTACTTTGCACAGACTTATATAGGTAAAGAAGAAAAGTCACAATGAAGGCTTTAGAAAGAAACCAAATCACCACGTTCATGCTATTCTTTCTCCCCAAAGAAGAAAACCTGGAAAGCATTTAGGATCTCTTTGTTTCTAATCCTTTCTGTAACCTCTAATTGAATAATTAGGTGCATATTGACCTAAAAATACAAATACATCGCTATCTCAAATGTTTAAATATTTGAGGCATAAAACATAGAGACTCCACATATTTATATTTTTAAATCTTAACTTAGAATGCACTATTACCAGCTACTATCATCAGCAATAACTTTAAAGGTTTATCTCTGGTGGCACAATATGGAATGATGGTGCCAGCAACAAAATGTATTAAAACAAAATCTGAATACTAGAAAGCCCTCCGAGTTTTAAGAGTAAAACTGTGAAGAAACAACACCGTTCAAACGCTGCAGTGCTTTGTACATAGCTTTGTTTACATTGATGCGTATGCTTCATAACAATGTCTTCTGAGATAGATAACAAAACTGACACGAAGTACTAAAATATCCTTGCCTTTGTTTCTGAATGTCTACCTTGCTAAAAGAATTTATAACATTCCTGATCAAAAGTAAGTGACTCAGTAACTACACTTTCTAAACATTCATGTGTGCTAATATTTAAATGCATAATTAATACTTTTAACATAGTCTTGGCATTTTTTCAAAAACCCTCTTTGGAAGAAAGCAACCTTGACTTTTATAACCTACGAATTCAGAGTTACATGTCAGAGAGAACAGAAGAATTCCCGGTGTCAAAACTACGAACAATTAAATTACACCACAAGGACTTTCCACAACCCTAACACTTGATTCTAACCATGACAAGTGTTGGAAAACATGTAAGGGTAAACACACACACACCCCACTCCAACACATATACAGCACAAGACACATGTAAAATTTTTCATAGTTAAAAGTAACCTAAATTATACACTCCTGGGAGGGCTAAGCTAAACTGCATTTTCTTGACATGTGATTTTTGTGCAGAAAATTTTTGAACCCCCTGAACTGCTCTATTCTAGACACCCTCTATGCCAAGAACGATTAAGTTCTGTCATCTTTTCTTGTGCTGGAATAGGCTTCACTGCTCTTGCAAACAATTTTTGGAGGGCAACAACAGGCTCTGAGACATAAAGCTTCTCCCACTACTCACTTTTGATTTCTGTACGCTTGATAGATGGTTGCCAGGTTCCCCGGGATGAGACATGAGGAGGCGGCACAGAATTGCTAGGGGTTTCCACTAAAAAGACCAGCACCGCAGGCAGCACTAATCCTGCACCTGTGATGTGTTATTCAGCAGTTAAGAAATGCAGTCCAGACTGTGGTTGCCTAATACAGCTCAGCTGTTTTTTCAGTCCTCCCTTTGATTATAAGCTGGCAAGAGAGATTATTCCAGTCAGGCATTGAGCTATGCTCAGGATACATGGCATATGACAGTGGAAAGGTAAAAGAGAAAGGAAACCTCAGAATCAAAAAAAAATAAAGAAAAAGAAAGAAAAGAAAAAAAGTCACTGACCACAGTGTATTACATATCATTTCCAGATGGTTAAAAGCTGCCTCTGATTATAAGCAAGGCAGAAAAATATAGGACATTTAAATATCTAGAAATCTATTTTTGATATTTCCCTTCTGCCATTCTGAATGGTACTTAAATGTGCAATTCTTAAGTTTATTTTAAAATAAGCACAACTTCACAAACTGATCAGGTACGTAAACATTTTTACATCTTTCTTTAAAGAGGTTTACCAAACCTAGAAGTCAAAGTCCTCTTATAGTTGGGAACCTTCCAAAATGTTGGGAAACCTGAAAACCAAATGACTGCCATGAATTTTTTCTTTTTATTAAATCCACCATATCGTTTGACGTATTAACATTTTTGATATAAAATCTGTATTTAAGACATAACTATCCTATTCACCATGTATGGTTAAAGCAGCATAAAATATTTATTTTACCCAGCATTAAATTACTAGCAAGTCCAAACTGATTTAAGAGACACATGTCACTCACAAGGCTGTCTACATGGCACTGTGGCTTCACAGAGATGAAGAAAAAATGGCCACGATGCTCAGGAGCCATAAAATCTAGTAGCGGACAGTGGAACAGAAGTTACTTTCTGTTGTTGTTCTTGTTCTTTAGTCATAAAAGGGCTGCTGACCGTTTCCTCACACCAACGCCTGCACTCCATTTCCTTTTACACTCTATATAAGCACAAAACCATCTGGCCCCCAGGCTAGTATCTGTGCCATTTTAAATAAATAATCTAAAACCTTACCCCCCAAAAACAGATACCCTTTCTTAATAGCAGATGGTTAAAAAATAAAAACAGAAAATTCATTTATAGGCACAAGAAGAGGTGAAGAAAATATATCCATTTCAAAAAAATTAAAATTTAAATATATACATTAAAGACAATGTTTAATGTTTTATTTTTTTCACTGACTACATACTAATTACCTGCCAAGCCAAGCAGTTTACAAAAAATATTAGAAAAACTCCGTATGATATATGTTAGGAACAACAGAGTAAAAAAAAAAATTCCTGTGTCCATAAAAACATTCTCTCTAATCAGAATTTGACAAGTCGTATGACTTATATTCAGACTTTGGGGTTAGAGATAATACTGCATTTAGAGTTCCAAGTAACACTCTCAGGCCAGCTGAAGGAGGACCAAAATCTAGGAGGTATGCCACAACATGTTATATTCACCTTCTCCTGACTATTCCCATAATCCAGTTTGTGCATCCGAAATAAAACAAGATGGTAGACTTGGGTCCTGGGTAGGTATATGACTAGCAACATACAGACTTTTGATATTTTAAGATGAAAAAATTTTTTCTTCTGAATTAATTGGCCATTAAAATAAGGCTGAGATTTTGAACCACATCTGCTCTGTTTGATTTATAGGAATAAGGTTGCCAAAGGAAAATCTTGTTGACTTTTGGGCAGAAACACTGAGGAAAGATCTGAACTGAGGCTATGTTATTATAATGATTGTGTTATCTTAAATCTGAGTATGGCACACATTGGAACATTCTGGCCTGATACTGCTCAAGCTGTCCCTCTTTTGATAAACAAATGGCTTCAGTTTTCAAAACATTCTCCAAAAGCAATTTTATTATTTTTAATTTTTAATTGTATAAAGACTCAGTGGCCCAGACTTTGAAAAGTGCACCTTTAAATTTGCTTCCTTTGTATTTCTTTATCCAATTTGTATCTCCTCATTTATGCTAATAATATACATACCCACACACTATATTCTAAGGCCAAAATGCTTCCTTCCTCCTCCTTCAAATAGTTATCAGTATGGGGTCTCATGACACACAAAAAGCCAAAAAAGAACAAAAAACCTGAATCCAAGGAGGCTACAAGAAAAATAATTACCTCTCATAAACCCTTTCTTCAGATAATTCTGTCTTTTAAATCACATTGACATAAGGTATCTGTGTGTGTTATATTTTTTGCCTGAAATATTTTGATAAGCTGGGTATATGATTTTAAAGTTCAGAACCAGTATAAGAAGGTAAGAAATCTATACCTGCTTACGTTCTATTTAAATTACCAAAGTGCTCCCCAAGACGATTCATACTGGTATGGGAGCAAAGAACAGTGGCTCTCTTAATTAGTTTAGTTAGAAAGTTGTCCACATTCACATAGAGCATATGAGATCAAACAAAATATTTTACCAAAATGTAAGAGTTGATATTTCAGCTATTAAGAAACCGTTCTCTATGTTTACCTACAGAATGTCCTATTCTCCACCTAAAAACCCAGAAAATAATTCAGTAGAGAAGGCAAGACTTCTTATGATTTAATGAGTTGGAGATTGGTAAAACTTATCAACTCTAACAATTATGGTCATCAGACCTGTTGATCCTCACTAGGAGCAAAGTCTCATACCAGTTCACTGTTTTGTTTTGTCTTTTCCCTAAGGAAAAAGCATGATGATCTTTCAGAATGAATAGGCCCCACTCACAATAAATGATTACTTAACAATTAAAGTTATTTCTTTTCTTTCCATCTTTCTTGGAGGACAAAAAATATTTGCTTTCATCACTAAAACCACAGTAGCTACTTGATAGTAATGTGAAAATTTGCTGGTGACTCCCATTCTCTATCACCAAGTCAAATAGCCTGACCAGAAAAGTATTAAACTTGTGCTAATTATTAATTAGATAGAGGATCTGAAATAAAACACATCCCTCTAACAGCAACTTCCTAAAATAGTTTCACCCCAGCTTTTGGAATACAGCACTTTGTGCATGCTAAAATTGTGGTAAAGGTAACATTGCTCTTCCAATTTCATACCAATAAGGGGGAAAGAAAGCCTTACCCAGTAGGTGCCATCCCAAACAGTCCACCCAGCCCCAACTGTGCCAGGCTCTTGCCTTTGTGGAATTCAGTGTCTCCTCACTTGCAAGAAAGTCTAAGCAGAGAGATCATTAGTTATGACATGTAGACGCTAGCAGATAATGTTGACTCACTTCAGGAACTATTAAACTATAAACAGTGTGCTGAAAGCCATTTATCTGCATTTTAGGATAAACAGCAGAAGCTACTCAATTAAATAGACTGCAACGAATAAGCTGCTGAGGCCAAATGAAGTGAGGCTTAATTTTGAGAAGAAAAACCTGTGAATTTAATAAAAATCAATCCAGGATCCCATTTTATTTTATACTATAAATATAAAAGATATAACATATTTTAAAAGGCCAACTGATTCAGTTACCCAAGTTATTGCAGTTTCGTTCCAGTTCAAAGTAAATTTACTGATACTCGATAGATATTTTCCCTTAAGTGACAGCATTTATGGTAATACTTATGTTGAACAAATGTATGTTTATTAAGGAGCGCTTTACCTATCACTGTATAAAAGGGAAAGCTGAATTAGGTCAGTTTTCTTTGTCAGCCGTCTCCCCACTCACAAGCAATTTAACTATTTGGAGAGATAATTTCTAAACGACTCTTCCTGAGGAAAAGAAACACAACCTGAGTGCTATTTTACTTTTATTTCCATTTTCATGTAAATAAATATACATATTTCTACCCCCAGCATGTTAAAATGCTTCAAGAAAGACCCTAATCTATCATGGAACCTTGGATTCCACAGTTAACGAGGACAGCAGGTCAATCAAGGCCCTTAACTACAAGTACCATACGCAGGTAAAATGCTGCATTTAGAACTTATTTTTCCTACTTGTCAGAAAACAAATCGAAACCTGCTCTCTTTCACACTCCCAGATGTCAGAAGCTTTTCAAAACAATTCTGAGGTCAGGGAAGAGAACACACAGGTGTGTGTTATGTCAACTTCTGAAAGCAACTGAAGGTCAGCCTGGCATCTGATCCCTCCACCAACACATTCTTGTGGGCATTACAAACGCTCCCGGAAGGAACACCACACTAATGCTGACTAATTTTAAAAAACATCCCAAACCTCATTAGATCTACTCCTTAGCAGTATTGTTCGAAAGTATCTCTGCTAGTAACAGCAAACTCTCCACCACCTCTCAGCGAACCTTTAATCTCTTCTCCAACGTCACTTCTTCTGTTCTACTTTCATTGACAATACAACAGGTACGGCAACAATTAAATAGTCAACATCAACACACAGGTTTCCGTCATATCATGAAAACTATGACAACCCGCAAGAAACTTAAATGTTGGGATATCAGTGACGAATGCTTAAGAGTAACTGGCTCACATGAATGGCCCCTGGGCCTTGGGAGAACCATTCTACATTTTGACCGTTGGATGTAACCAGCCTGAAACAGAAAGATGGCGGTAGCATTTCGGACCTGCAACTACCAGTGCTTATGCTAAAAAGCCTCTATTCAACGCAAACAGCAACCTAAACAGGACACATTCTTCATTTTAATAAAAGAAGTGATCAGAATATTCTTGCCATTGAATGACTAGGTTTCAATCGAGATTGGAAAAGTTCTGCCTGCCAGTAAAATGACCCAATAGTCACAGATTTCTGATTATGTTTATTAACGCTCCAGAATAATCACATCAATTTTGACCTTAATAATTCACTGTCAATCATATTCAAAAGATTTAGTATTTATATAACCCTTCCTCTTCTCTCTCTCTCTCTCTCTCTCTCTCACACACACACACACGTATCCAGAGTGAGGATCCATAAGTAACAAATCATTGCCACAAAACCTGTCTCCTCCTGCCAAAGGTTTCTAGTATTTTCCAAACCTCAAAAATGTCTCACTACTGAATAACTGCCCCTCCAGCTAACAATGAAAAAAACAGAAACATTCAAAACATTTTTTTCCCTTTTTCTTCTTCTCAGTCCATCATCAAGTGCCTCAACAGTCATGGCCTGAACAAGAGCTCATGCTCAGTGGGGTGCACCATGGCACTCTCAACTTCTGCTGCGGTATTGGTAGCAGCTGGCACATTTACTTATAGATTTCTTATCTACATCCACCAAGTTCCTTAAGCTTTACTTTTCTTCTTAGTAGCAGCAAACACAGAGGCCTTCACCAATGAGATTCCACAATACACGGGGAAACAGGAGCAGGGCTCGCTCTCTATTCGAGTATATGCGCAGAATATGCTTTTTGATCCGAGATCCTTTTCTGCTTTCCTTTCTCATTTTTTGTCTCCCAACCCCCAATGGCTTCTCAAAAACTTCAATATTCTTAAAGGCCCAGATGTCTCTTCTTCTTTCCCACTCCCACTGAGAAGATAGGAAACACCATGTGTGAAATATCCCTGTTTGCCCCCCTCCACCCAACACATCCCCCTCACTGCTTGTGAGCTTTCATCCTTGCTTGTCATCTCAGGAGAGTTCCCCCCATTTGTCTGTTGGACCTCATCTCTTCTCCCACACCCAGATGCACCCCCAGGACCACAGTCTCTCTCACAGAGAATGATGTGCCTTCATACTTTGCTTCCCAGGTTATGAGCAAAGAGTTTTCCCAGCCTAGATCAGCCCAGCTGAAGAAAGGTCTTAGGACAAAGAGAAAATGAGTGTACTGGAAAGAAAGGGAAAAAAAAACTGAAAGGAAAACTTGACATGTTTATCTTGTGCCTTTATATCAAAAGGTAGTAACTTATATACAAAACATGTAACCAAGCACCAACTCTTACAATAGGCCAAGTCACATGTGTAACAGGATAACTAGACTCCAAACAGGTGTAAGAATCATGATTTCTAACCTTAGCAATGCTACTAACTCGAAATCTCCAAACGATCCATAATGGTTTATTTTAAAAAACCAGCGCAGCGATGATTTACCAATAAGACTTAAACAGTAAACACAGGTTCTCAGGACATGTTTGTGTAAGGAATACCGATGAATGAATTAGATCACTAGAAAAGACTCAGCCAAACACAGCTGTCTAGATTAGAAATTTAGTGTGAAGCAAATGACCCTGAGTCAACACCATCATATAGCAGTGCCCCACAGTGACTGCTTTTCCCATGACTGCATTCCCTGGATGGGCAACAAAGAGTGATTGCAGGTGTTTCTAGAGAAAAGAATCATGTGCAGCAAGATGCCATGGTTGCTCTGGTAACCAAAATATTGCAAACCCTGTAACATGTTACACGTCTAACTATTTCCAACTCTATTCTCACTTAATAAAAGAATTTGGGAAAAGGACATATCAGGCAAAGGTCCCATTGCCTAAGATCATAACTAGTCATGGACAAGAGGAATAAAAATAAATCCGAGCCTGCCTGACTAACAAACACAGGAAACCATTCACAACTAAGTACATATATTTTTTATATATTGGCTATGGATGTAAATATGGACATTCCTGACTTCACTCACCTAATTTCAGGCAGATTTTAAGGCTGACATTTACCTCTACATATTGAGGGACTATTATATAAATGTTATTTATGCTTGTGAGGCTGCATTACTGAGTTTACTGAGAAAGGGACTGGAGTAGACTGCAAAGAGACCATGCTACATTAGAGAAAGGGGAGCAATAACAGGAATGGCCAAAAATGAACAGCAGTTGTGAATTCCCAAAACTAAACTAACAGAGTAGTCCGGAAATAACTTTCATTTCCCTTGAGCTTATTATTTACATAAACTATATTTAAATAAAGTTTGAATTTTATGTTGGCACAGTATACTAACTCAATCGACTAAGCTTGTTTTATTTTTTTTTAAGATTTTATTTATTTATTTGACAGAGAGAGACACAGCGAGAGAGGGAACACAAGCAGGGGGAGTGGGAGAGGGAGAAGAAGCAGGCTTCCCGCTGAGCAAGGAGCCTGATGCAGGGCTCGATCCCAGGACCCTGGGATCATGACCTGAGCTGAAGGCAGACGCTTAACGACTGAGCCACCCAGGCACCCCTTGTTTTAATTTTTTTTAACGATTTTATTTATTTGAGAGAGAGAGAGAGAGCAGAGCAAGCCAGAGAGAGCATGAGCAGGGGGAGGGGCAGAGGGAGAGGGAGAAGCAGACTCCCTGCTGAGCAGGGACCTTGAGATCATGACCTGAGCCAAAGTCAGACCCTTAACCAACTGAGCCACCCAGGTGCCCCACTTGTTTTAAATTCTACTTAGTAATAATAAAATGCAAACAAACTAGGAAGAAAGGCAAAAGGAATAAATAGAGTGATGGTGCCAAACCTTAATTCCATCCTCCATAGGGTATCTTTGGGTTATAGGTGAAGAGAGGAAGCCTCAGCACACACTCTACAGTAAGTACTATGCCCTCCTCTCTAGCAATCACCAAAAACATGAGTGTTATCCTGAAATCTTATTAGTCTGCTCTGAGGAGATGGGTTGTCTGACCTTGACTATCATAAGCACTTTCCTGTTCCAAACACCTCCAGTTCCTTCTGCTTTAACACGGTATTAGTCTCCCCTCATTCACCCGTTTTAAATCACTTCAGCTAAATTTCTAACATGTACTAAGTTCCTACGGACCGAATAAAATCTATTGGTAATTTTGTTACCAACAGAAGTCAGGAGTATCTGTCAGTAGTCGTAGAAGGCTATGGCTATTTTACCATAACCTTGTGTCTTTCTCATTTGTTTTTGTTTTCATTAGCAACTATGTGAGATAAGGTAAGTGTAATTCTTGCCAAAGATACTGCAGTTCTTTTCATCTGGCCAAACAAAGAGGAATAAAAGGAGGCTAAGTAAGAATAAGAACAATTATGTTAAAAATGCTGCCAAGTTCGGGGCGCCTGGGTAGCTCAGTCAGTTAAGCGCCTGCCTTTAGCTCAGGTCATGATCCCAGGGTCCTGGAATTGAGCCTGGAGCCTCATGTCAGGCTCCCTGCTCAGCGGGGTCTACTTTTCCCTCTCCCTCTCCCTCTCCCTCTGCAGTTCCCCCTGCTTGTGTACTCTCTCTCTCAAAGAAATAAATAAATAAAAATACTGCCAGGTTCAAAGCAATTTAGGGATCACAATACTATATACTTGTGCACCCTGAATTACTTTATCAGTAAAATAAGATGGTAGCAAGAGGGGGGCCTGGCTGGCTCAGCCAGAGGAACGTGTGACTTTTGATCTTGGGGTTGTGAGTTTAATCCCCACACTGGGTGTAGAGATTACTTAAAAGTAAAATCTTAAAAAAAAAAGATGGTAGCAAGATATGTTCTCTAACCTCCCTTCTACTTCAAACACATTATGGTCCTACATAACTTTACTTTGCTGGTATCCATTCTTTTTTTGTATCTATAGCATGAAAAGAGGGTATTAAACATTAAATTAAAAATGCAAGAATTTCTGCTCTGCCATTTATTAGTTATGACCTTAGGCAAATTCTTAATTTCCTTTAGTCTCAAACACTTCCTAATAATAATATCTACACTTCAAGGAGTTTTTGAGAGGATTAAATGAGATATAGTCATTTATCTATACCCTATTATGTATTTATAAATCTCATATAATATACTCCTCAAAATGCTCATTTTATAAATGGGAGACCTAGAGCTGAGAGAGGTGACCCACCTGAAAACAAATGAGTGAGAAGCAGGCCAATGTAAGAGGTAAGCTCTGGTCTCTGTTTAAGAACAAGTACTCCTCCAGATGGCGGTTCTCAGATGTCTTGTTCTCAGGACCCTTTTCATTATTAAAAATTATTGAAGACACCAAATTTTTTGTTTGTGCAATTATAGTTATCAACATTTACCATATTAGAAATCAGAAGTGAATAGTTTTTAAATATGTGTAATTCATTTAAAAATAATAATGAACCCATTTTATTTTACAAGAGTCAAGATATGGAAGCAACCTAAGTGTCCATTAACTGGCGAATGGATAAAAAAGATGTGGGCTGTGTGTGTGTGTATACATATAATGGAATATTAGTTATAAAAAAGAATGAGAACTTCCTATTTGTGACATGGATGGACCAAGGCAGTATTATGCTAAGTAATGTAAGTCAGACAGAGAAAGACAAATACCATATGCTTTCACTTGTAAGTGGAATCTAAAAACCAAATGAACGAATTTTAAAAAGTAGAAATAGACCCACAAATACAGAGAACAAACTGATGGTTGCGAGAGAGGATGGGTGGGGATGGGAAATATGGGTGAAGGGGAGTGGAAGGTACAGATCTCCAGTTACAGAATGAATAAGTCACGGTGATGAAAGGTACAGTATAGGGAATATAGTCAATGGTACTGTAATAGTGTCGTATGGTGGCAGGTGGGCGCTCCACTTACGGAGGACATGGCATAACCTATGGGGCTGTCGAATCACTCTGTTGTACACTTGAAACTAATGTAACATTCACATCACTACACTTCAATTAAAAAAATTTTTAATAATGAATCCATCTTAACATACTTTTTAAACAGTGAGAAAAGTGGAGCAGTTTTACATTTTCTCAAATCTCTTTAATGTTTAACTTCAAAGAAGAAATTGGATTATCTGCTTCTGCATTAAATCCATCACAGTGTGTTGTTGGGGCTGACATATTTGAAGTATAAGTGGCCAAAAATACATAGCTGGAAAAGGAGGGATATTTTAATAGCCTTCCGTAATAATGGTTATTCTTTGATACTACACAAAAACTGGACAAGTAGGAGTCTCCTAAAAGTTAGATGCAATGTGGAACCTGAAACCCTACTGATGAAATTTTCATATTCTGATAAATTAAAATCTGTCAGTTGCATAGTTTGAATGGGTTTTTTTACACATACATGAATATGAAACATGGGCAAAGGTTGAAGCAAAAAATATTGATTCACTCAGCTAGGCAGATCAGTTCTGTAGATACAGGCTTTCCAAGAGCCTAATTTGTCTTTGAAAGTTTGAGTTTTATCATTCGGAATAAATACTGTCATTTGTTTTCCTTGAAGTAACAGGCTCACTTCATTCATTTTTGAGAATATGCCTGCAAATCTAAATAACCATGGTTTGTCATTGTTTCTAGTAAAAATTGTGTTTCATGAAGAGTCTTGAAGTAACCACTGATCTTCAGTATGCTGAAGAATTTCATTACATATGCTTCACATTTTGTCACCCAGAATATAAAGACATTGACTCTGAGGTTGGAATTTAATAAAATTATTAATTTTTACTACTTCATTCAGGATATTATTAGATGAAGCTAGCTTCCTTTGTTTGGTGTTTGGTTGGTTGGGTGGCTGTTTATTTGGTTGGCTGGTTTGGTGTTTCGTTGGCTGAATGGTTTGGTGGCTTGTTCTTACTGTGAGTACATTGCAGTGAAGAATATAAGAATATAGTCTGGTGCTCTCTGTTGATTTGTGCAAAGATTCTACCAGCAGTTCTACCCACTATTTCTTTTGTATTATCATTGCAAATACATTATTGTTATGTATACACATATTTATTATGCTTGCAAATCGTACTTTGAGAACTGCCACACTGGATGACCAACTACTGGTTATCGGAATTGAGATAAAAAACTAAATATATCTTAAGATAAGTTAGGAGATTTTAAGGATGGTGTAAGAGAAAGGAGTAGAAGATGATTTTTAAAAGAAAAAAATTTAAGAAAACATTGAACCCTTTTGAGATCTAAAGAGAGATTTTCACTTGGAAACACTAGATTGCTCACAAAAGTATTATGTACACCAAATACCTGCGAAAGAAATTATTAATGTAAATGTATGCTTTAATGCTTTTAATTGGTCCCTAAATGGCATAATTAAAGTATAGAACCTTAACTGACCTAGCACCACTTAGATGCTGCCAGTTATGAAATGCTGAAAAACTCTTCAGAAGAAACTCTTCTAAAACAAACAAATACAGAAAGTTCACATTCTCAGAAAAGTTTAATTAAAAAGAAAAAAAAGAGTTTTCCAAATGTGGCACTAATTAGTCTTGGTTGATTTTTGTTTGCTTGCTTTAATTTTTGGTTGTAAGCTATCACAGGCAGTCTTTTCTATTTCTGCTGTGTAGTGTTTTGTTTTCTTTTCTTTTTCATATGTCAACACTGAAAGGCTGACTATAGGGAGACAAGCTTTTTTCTAACTTTCACTACATTTATGTCTTGATTTTAACTCGGTTGAAGTCTTGATTTCCAAACACCAATTAGTTTTTCCTTCATGCTGCAGAAAACAGCCAATTCTGAATTAAGAAAAGTCAGAGATTTTATACCATACAAAGGTCTTGAAGAAGGGGTACACTTAGCAGAACTTTTCCCCCTACCTACAAATATTATATGGAGAAACCCGGAAAGTATCTTTCTAATACGAGGTCTTAAATGTGCTCTTATTTCACACTCAGGTGAAATATTTAGAATATTCCATCCAGAATATAAACTGCATAAGAGTAAGAGTTATATCTCATTGGTTAACCACAACATCCTCACCATCTAGTATAGCGTGAAGCTCCTCGCAGGCATGCAATAAATTCTGTTGATTGGGTGTGTAGAACAACTACTCTTTTGTGGAAGTTTCAAGGCTCATCTGAGCAAATATACAAACACATCTCACATATATTTATGATAATGATGTTATCTCAGATGTGTACGTGTATGTGTGTGTGTTCTACTGTGACTGTCATTTGGTAAAATCTCCCCTTTTTAAAATTGAAAACAGGGGTACCTGGGTGGCTCAGCCGGTTAAGCATCTGCCTTCGGCTCTGGTCATGATCCTGGGGTCCTGGGATTGAACCCCACATCAAGCTCAGCAGGGAGTCTGTTTCTCCCTCTGCCCCTCCTCCAGCTCACGCTCTCTCTCTTGCTCACTCTCTCTCAAATAAATAAATAAAATCTTTTTAAAAAACAAAATAAAATTGAAAACAAAAATTCAGCTGAATTTTTCTGACACTCCTTTTGCTCCCTAGCCATAAAATCTTCAACCTCAAACACAGACTCTGACAGAGCCAATTCAACTAAATTATATCTTAGGTTAATGAGGAGTGTAACACTGGAACATGGACTTGAGAGGAAGGTTCTGAACAATGTCTCTAATTCCAATGTAACCTGGACAGTATTTACAGAAGAGAGGGCATGGCTGGAGACAAAGCCCAGCTCCACTAATGAGCTGTAGGCCTTTGGGCAAATACATTAGTTTCTCTAGACCTCCCTTTCTACATCTTGAAAAGAGGTGTAACAATGTCTACTTCTCACGTGACTGTTACTAAGATTAAATGAAATACTATATAAAGCACTTAGCACAAAAGGCCCAGTGACTGAGACAGAGTAAATGCTCAGTAAATGTTAGTTTGCTTTGTTTTACGGAAATCCAGGCTTCAAATTTGACAGTAAAGACTCTGAGGTTTGTAACACAGAAAAGCATACACCTTTCACTCCAACTACATATGGTATAAAGCCACTATCAGAATCCACCACCAATTTAAAGACACTCTTTAGTTAAGAATTAGACACACACAAATCTATTTGCTAGAGCATGATAAGTGAGCTACTGGTATTCATCACTGGTAATAACTACTGATACTAATTCATATTTCCAATTTTTGGTCAATTTTAGTCACTTTCTAATTTGTTTTATAAAATGATTTCACTATTTAGAAGAAAAGACATGTGGAAATTTCATTATCATGGCCTGCTAGTACTGATAAATAAATGTGGTACTGTTCAAGGAAACAACATTACAGAACACTAGGCATCATGTGAAATATGCCAACATTACTTATGCATATTCAGGGCTATTTAGCATGTCATATCAACTTTGCCTTCAAAGCACTTCCCATAAATGTATCTTCAACATAGCATGCCTTGTATGCCATATTTAGTTCACTTTACATGTTATTGCTAAGTGCTAGGTAATATTAACTACCACTTTCTAACGATATTTTATATCCTCATAACATCTTAAACTTTGCAAGATACTTACATGAACATGTGTGTGTGTGTTATCCAGAAACTATACACACGTGCATTGTATAACATCCACATAAAGTGTTACTGAAGCTTTAAAACTGGCCTACATGTAATCATTTCCCTCAGCTCTTCTATTGATATATATAATCATGTAAAGCCAATTATATAATTTCACTGGACTCTAATTTTCTGGTTTTTAATAGGAAAAGAGTTAAGAGAATATATATGTAATATGGAAACTCACTTTAAAATGTATGAAGACAATCTAAAAATTGTAGAAAATGGCTTGTCAATTAACCTTTACTGTCTACAAAGTCTACCACCGTGTGCTTCGTATGCTGCATGCAAGTAAATAATGGCAGAAATAATTAACAAATGAAATACTACTATTTACTGAGTACTTACCAAAGGTGAAAACACTGTTCCAAGAGCTTTACCTGTTTTCATACAATTCTTACCAGAGCCCAGCAAGGCAGGTACAATTATTCCCATTTTTAAATGACTGAGGCTTGGAATTAAGGTCTTAAGGCCGAGCTGAGACTTTCACTACTCCACATAACTGCTTTAACCAAATCACTCAATAAAAATAGTAATATTAATAATAAATAATAATGATATTAAGGAGAAGGAGGATTACTCATCACCACCATCCAGCAGGTGTGTGTAGCTTTGATTTATTTTCCCCCAAAGCAAGGACAGGTTTTCCTAAGTCTGTCATGTCCCCTTGTAGCAAAATATGAGCTACTGGCTGGAGCCCCTCCTTTCTATCCCCTTAATCCCTGTCCCTAATCGGTACTACTATAGTACTCTCTGATCTCTCCCCCACTTTTATAATCCATTATTTGCACTGCTGCCTTCTAAAAATAACAACACACATTCATGAACTTGCAAAACTGAAAGTAAACAAAAGCTCTAATGGTTCTAAAGTTCTTAGGAAGGCATTCAAGGCTCTTCATGAATTGGCCCAACCTATCTTCCTAGCCTTATCTCCTCTCATGGTCTACTCCCTATCCCCACTTTACTCTTACCATGTTCACCATGTTTTTCAGATTCCCATGCCTTTGCTCATAATATTCTTTCAGCCTCTAACAGTGTCCCTCTTCTTCACCATCTACATCACATTGCCCAATCAGAGATATATGCATCTTTTTCTGATGTTTCCATGGAGATACACCATGTTGTATATTTTACTCTATCTAGAGTAATAGTTGCACATTTATTCCGGCCTATCAACTGTCACCAGTAAGTAGTATAATTTACTTATAAGTCAGTCAATTGACTATTAATTTGAATGATTAGTTGTGTGACCTCAATTTACCTCCAAGAATCTCCATTTCCTCATTTGTAAAATGAGGATAATAACAGTATTTGTTCATTCATATATGTAAAATAGCAGAATTTGCCCCATATAAATGTGAACAATTTCAATATTACTATTAGCTGAAATTTGTGACCAAGAATTTCATTATTTGATGCTAACTGGCTCATTTCTTCAACTCTGATTTCAGCTTTCGCAAATCTTCGAAGCAATTAGTTTTTCAGTATAAAATTGTATTTTTAAAAAAACTATAGTACTTACTTTATAACTTTTCAAAGTAATTTATATGAGCAAACATAACCATTATAATATTGGGCTAAAAGACAAGCTAACTATAATACCTTTCTAGAGTATACTGCTAATAAAGTCAGAATGGATTCCTGCAGAGCACGAAATAAGCTCATCCCTCCACCCAGAGCCTCAGTTCATCCTGAAATTTTACTACATATATAATGAAATGAGGGTTATAAATTAAGGTAGGACTCTTGGGAAGAGATAAGCCTATTCACTGGACATTTCCATTTCTGCACACAGTTTAGGAAACCTTTCTGAATGCTTCCAAACATTCTGCTATTCACACAAAAAAATTAAGCCTGTTTTCCAGTTACAGGACATTCATAGTTCAACATCTGTGACTCCTCTTCTTTCTCTTTGCATTAGGCAGCTTAACAGCTTTGACCCCTTAAGTCTTGGTGTCTACAACTAGAAAGCAAATGGACATTGGGGTTGTGACAGCAGCTGGATGGGAGAAGCAACCCATGCCCTACACTGAGTTGGGAGACAGAAGCCTCATTATGGCGTACAGCAAGAAACAGACTCATCAGTACTCATACTGAGTGCCTCCTTGGAAAATACAGAAATAATTAGCTGTGCTCTCTAAGCTAAAGAGTCTGCACTCCAAAATAAGGATTGGATGGCTAAGAATAATAAAATTTAACAACATCAAAACTAGAAGTAAATACCCAACTACACAACAGTCATTAAATGGTAAAAGCATTATAATCTAGTATCAGGGTCATGACTAATACTGTATCATGCACGTATAACCAGGGGAAATAAAGCCTCCTTATGATGCATGTAGAAAACTGAAGAATAAATCACAGAAGATTCCCCATCATCTTCTCAAAAATCATAAATATATCAATCACTTCTCCAATAGAAAGTAATTATAAGAAGTGAAGGTTTACTCAGTTACTGTGAAACAGATCTAACACCTTGCATATACTGAGAAGAACAGATGGTGAAAGCAGTAAAAATTCCAGTGGTAACTATGACTAATTATTATTAAATTTATGAGGCTTGACTTAAAGATAAGTTCTGAGTTAAATAACAGCAACTCAGCACTTCACAAAGACAAATTTAATCTTATGACCTATAGTAAGCAAAGTAGGATGGTAAATTACTTAAGAATAAGTGGGATGTTCTTTAGAGGAATATATTTATCAGTAGAATTACCAAGGTTTGGCTTCCAGGTCAGTGCTGACATCTGCAAGTGTTAAGCCTCACAGAAAGAGAAATACGTGGATTGATGCTTTAGGACTCCTCTGCTCATTCCAACACAGACTTCTATTTCATATTTAAAATAATGATGAACAGGCATGTAACTTTCTAGGCCCCTATTTGATTTCATGCCCACATATTTCTTTATTTCCATACTACCAAATAACAATGATTTATATGGAGTAACAGCGAAAATGGTGTAACCACTCTCGCTTCAAAAAGCTTGTTGACTTTAGCAATTTCTCATTCATAAAAGACTGTGCTTTTGAAAGTGAGTAAATATATATGTAGGCATTCTTGTGGACCACGAGAATAGCTGCAGTCCAAGGTAGCTGGAAGTGGCCAGACACAGAGCCTTAGGGGTGCTGGGAACAAAGAATGGAGAAAATCTAAAATAAAAAAGAACCTAAGATGCTACCCATCAGAAGCGAGGATTCATTCACCAAATATTCCTTTGCATCACCTCAGCCAGGGGGAAACAAAGACTTTTCCAAAGGTCCTAAAACAAGGGCCAAAGAAGTGTAAATTGAAAGGAAAGATTTCTCAAGGCCAAGAAAACCAGTGTGCCAGGCATGATTTTAAGTGTTTTTCGTGCATTAACAGGTGCTTTGTCTAACAAGCTAATGAGTCATATAGCACCATTTCCCCCGAATTACAAAGCAGAAACTGAGGCACTGAGAACTTGCTGGAGGTTATAAAGCTAGAAAGAGCTGAAACTCAAATTTAAACATAAAAAGTCTAACTCCAGAATCTGATCTACCCATGATGTGACATAGGAAAGCAAGGTTTCTGAGTATCTTCAGAAAAACAAGCCAAAAATCACTCACCCAGACAATAGTCAATACAAAATTAAAGTCACCGTGTAAAAATCAAACATGTCTATTATTTTCAAACTACTACCTAGAATTGTTTTTTTAAAAAAATCTGAGTTCATTTGCAGAAATTCTGCCCTGACAGTTCACAACAGTGAAAGAGATGGGAGTTTCTTTCTCCTTGCTACCACCTTCGGCTTTGGCCTTAAAAGTGTTTTTAACTCTCTTCTTTTAAAGTGAATGTTAATGAGTCCTTAATTGTCAAAGACTTCATAAATATTCATTAAACATCAAGAGAAGTTGTGTTTCCTTTCCCTAAAAGCTAAAAGAGAAAACAGTTAAGACTCCAAAATGGAATAAGCATGCAGAAGGACTAAGTAGATTTATAAACATTCAGTTTTGTCTTAGATGTTAATCTGAATCGTTCACATCATTAGAAAACTTAAAAAACTTCTTAGTGTAGAGATATTTGGATGCTTTTCTTTTTGCTTTTATAAGAAGTTCTCCAGAGTATCACCTTTGTTGGAGATATTCCATTTTTATCTTTCATCCTCTTCTGAATGATCCAAAACATTTCACCAACTCTTCATGCTGCCTTCTGCACCACTGAACAGTAAAATGATTATGATGATGGGAGGAAATGACTTTGATCTAAATCAACAGGGCAGGCCCAGCCTGCCCTGAAAGTGCCACAAACCTTCATTAAAAAAAAAGTTTTTCACATTGGATTTGAGTCTTCAAAGAAAGCATTTGCCAAAGTGTTGTATTTTACACCAATCCTACACAGCAGTTAGGTAATATTATCACACAGATAGCTTCCTCTTGATGAAGCCACAACCTCAAATATTTCCTAGGTGCCAAAGTGGGGAGATGACCACCAGCTATCACAGCAAGGCCAGTGTTCCCAAGGTCAGCTCGGGAAATACAAAGGGCCTGGCAAGTCAAATATTAACTCACAGAGAAAAAAAATCTCCCCAAAACCCACCACATCTGATTCACTAAAGCAGGCTAATTAAGTACCTATAAAAGAAGAAATAATATGTTTGCTATTTCCAGATGTACAGCAACAATTTTCCCCCTTTTCTCTTAGTATTTTTACGTCCTCAACCAAGAGAGATAAATGCATAGCTTTCTATAAAGCTATGTCTATAAAATCTATGAATTATGAAAGTAGCTACCTTGTCATTAATCTTGCAACTATAAATAAGAGACACACCAGTCACATTTGGAGAAAATAAGACATCGATATTGAGAAAATTGGAATGTTTATTTAATGGAGTCCCTAGTTCTATAATTTCTAATATGAGCTAAATTCAGAATTATTAAATCATTTAGGTTTTTCTTAATTTTTTAATTTAAAAACAATTAATCACATTTTTGTTTTGTATTTGACTCTGAAGTGTCGAAATAAGCCAAATACACTTACCAATTCTTGAAATGGTTTCCCCAATTGCCTTGTATTTCTCACTCCCTGAAATTTGGATGGGAATGGCTCCAGATGGGATAAAGACAGTCATTACACACCTGTACGGATCTAATAAGCTACACTCTGTGGCTAAATAATTGTGTTTATATAAGGACGCTCCTGCTTTTTCAAATAAAAAATAAAATCAAAACTTTGTTAACCTACCATGTCCAGTAAACAGAAACATTTTACACTGGCTGAATTCAGAAACACATAGCACAAAATAGCTCACAATTATGATATAAGAATAAAATAATGCAACTCAGGGGCAAAGAAAAGTGCTGAAGAATATTTTTACGATATCTACCAGATGATTTTTTAACAGATTAAGTTTATATTGGTTCATTACTTTACAATTATACTACCACCTTCATGGTGAATATATGTTGTGATATAAACAAATAAAAAAGGAATAAAAGAGAAAAAGCAAGTATATGTTTTTCTTAATGTCTGTTTAATAATTTAAAATTCAAATACCATCAACTTTTTTCAAAGAAATGGAACAAATAACCCTAAAATTTGTATGGAACCAGAAAAGACCCCAAATAGCCAGAGGAATGTTGAAAAAGAAAAGCAAAGCTGTGGCATCACAATTCCGGGCTTCAAGCTCTATTACAAAGCTGTAATCAAGACAGTATGGGACTGGCACAAAAACAGACACATAGATCAATGGAACAGAATAGAGAGCCCAGAAATGGACCCTCAACTCTATGGTCAACTGATCTTTGACAAAGCAGGAGAGAATGTCCAATGGAAAAAAGATAGTCTCTTCGGGCGCCTGGGTGGCTCAGTTGGTTAAGCAACTGCCTTCGGCTCAGGTCATGATCCTGGAGTCCCTGGATCGAGTCCCGCATCGGGCTCCCTGCTCGGCAGGGAGTCTGCTTCTCCCTCTGACCCTCCCAACCCTCCCCCCTCTCATGTGCTCTCTCTCTCAGTCTCTCTCTCTCAAATAAATAAATAAAATCTTAAAAAAAAAAAAAAAGACAGTCTCTTCAACAAACGGTGTTGGGAAAATGGGACAGCCACATGCAAAAGAATGAAATTGGACCATTTCCTTACACCACACACAAAAATAGACTCAAAATGGATGAAAGACCTAAATGTGAGACAGGAGTCCATCAAAATCCTAAAGGAGAACACAGGCAGCAACCTCTTCGACCTCAGCCGCAGCAACTTCTTCCTAGAAACATCGCCAAAGGCAAGGGAAGCAAGGGCAAAAATGAACTATTGGGACTTCATCAAGATAAAAAGCTTTTGCACAGCAAAAAAAAACAGTCAACAAAACCAAAAGACAACCAACAGCATGGGAGAAGATATTTGCAAAGGACATATCAGATAAAGGGCTAGTATCCAAAAATCTATAAAGAACTTATCAAACTCAACACCCAAAGAACAAATGATCCAATCAACAAATGGGCAGAAGACATAAACAGACATTTTTCAAAAGAACACATCCAAATGGCCAACAGACACATAAAAAAGTGCTCAATATCGCTCGGCATCAGGGAAATCCAAATCAAAACCTCAATGAGATACCACCTCACACCAGTCAGAATGGCTAAAATTAACAAGTCAGGAAACAAGAGATGTTGGCAGGGATGCAGAGAAAGGAGAACCCTCCTACGCTGTTGGTGGGAATGCAAGCTGGTGCAGCCACTCTGGAAAACAGTATGGAGGTTCCTCAAAAAGTTGAAAATAGAGCTACCCTATGACCCAGCAATTGCACTACTGGGTATTTGCCCCAAACATACAAATGTAGTGATCCAAAGGGGCATGTGCACCCCGATGTTTATAGCAGCAATGTCCACAATAGTCAAACTATGGAAAGAGCCTAGATGTCCATCAACAGATGAATGGATAAAGAAGATGTGATATATATATACAATGGAATATTATGCAGCCATCAGAAAAAAAGAAAGAAATCTTGCCATTTGCAATGACGTGGATGGAACTAGAAGGTATTATGCTAAGCGAAATAAGTCAATCAGAGAAAGACAATTATCATATGATCTCACTGATATGAGGAATTTGAGAAAAAAGACAGAGGATCATAGGGGAAGGGAGGGAAAAATGAAACAAGATGAAACCAGAGAGGGAGACAAACCATAAAAGACTCTTAATCTCAGGAACCAAACTGAGGGTTGCTGGAATGGAGGGAGGTGGGAGGGATGGGGTGGCTGGGTGATGGACACTGGGGAGGGTATGTGCTATGGTGAGCGCTCTGAATTGTGTAAGACTGTTGAATCACAGACCTGTACCCCTGAAACAAATAATACATTATATGTTAATAAAAAAAAATAATAATTTAAAATTCAGAATAAGAAACTTAATTTTAGTCCCACATAGCTTGCTCCAATATACATGAAAAATGTCTTAGTGAAGAATGTAAACACTGAAAAAACTTGTGGGTTTTTTTCTTGGTTTTATAATACTTTATTTTGGTCTTATTAAGGGGTTACCTGCCTCCCGTCTTCTATTTTAGATACTGAAAATGTCTTACCTTATGCTGAATCCACAAAGCTATGCTTAAAACGCTTATTGAGTAAATGAATTTGAATAGATTTAAAATAAACTATTGTGATGGTTAATTTTATGTGCCAACTTGACAGGGTCAAGGGGTGCCCAGATATCTGGTCAAACATTATTCCGGTATTTCCATGAGGATGTTTCGGGATGAGCTTAACATTTACATTGATAGACTGCATGAGGCAGATTGCCCTTTCTAATGCGAATGGGCCTCACCCAATCAGTTGAACACCTACATAGGACAAAAGAGCTGACTCTCCCCCAAATAACAGAGAGTTCTTCCTGCCTTCAAGTTGAGACAGGTTTTCTCTGCATGCAAACTCAAAGTGAAACATCAGCTCTTTCCAGTCCCAAGCTTTCCCAGCTCTCAGACGGGAACTATATCACTGGCTCCAGCTTGCCAACTACGCATTTTGGGAGTTGGTTCTGTTTCTATAGAGAATCCTAATACAGTTATTATTTGTTTTCAAAGTTTCCTTAAATACCCAGGCTTCTTTTAAGTAAACATAAAAGGTTCTTTTAATTAAATATGAAGTATCTTAGGTCCTCGAATTGTGGTTCTCCGAATTTCTTCCAGCTAATGAAGAATCGTAATTTCACTGTCAGCAAAACAGCTGAGATCTCATGTATGTATTCAGAATCTATGCTCTATTGATAGCAACTCAGGCAGTGTCGCCCCTAATGTCTCTGTGCCCTGGGGAGTATCCAATGCAAGCTAAGACTATGAGATCATTAACATCTTATTAATGTAATGCAAAGTGTCAACATGAGATGAAATAGCAAGGATTAAATTCAAATAACAAGATTTCGCCCAAAGCTAAGGTGTACTCACCAACTATGAGATGATCACAGATCAGACGTGATTTTGTTTTCATTTCTGTAAATTTCTTTGGGCAGTATCTTTCCCATCTCTTATCCTCTACTGCCCTAGAGATTTGTATATAGTAATCTTTTCCAACAGTGTTGACCCCTTGGGAAATCAAATTGTTTAATAAACTTCTAGGTTGAAGACCAGTTCAAAACACTCAACTCTCTACTAAATAAGGTAATAAAAATCACCAGAGGTATAAAAGCTATTGGCAAAAATCTAAGCTTCAAAATACATGAAAAATGTTGGTGAAGAGCACACCCTTAAAATTTATATTACTAACCAGACAACATATACCAGAAATCTTACTTGAAACATCTAGACATTTTTTATTACATGCATTCTGGATGTTTTACTAAAGAACTTACTCATTTCCGGTGAGTAAAGGGGGAAAAAAGTACTTCAACATGTTTTCAATAAAAGAAGATGGCTGTGAAAGTAAAATACGGAGTTTGAGGTTGGCCAGGACAAGCTCAAGGTAAATTCTTTGTACTCCAGAGGTACTCAGACACTTCATCCTAAGATAAATGCCTTTTTCATTTTTTCGAAATGTTCCAACAAAAATGAATCGAGATTTTTTTCTTTTTTTTCAAGGTTTTTTCTCATTTTTTCTAAAATAGGCAAGGAAAGAAATAGTGACCACAGTTAAGAACTCCTCTATTCGTATAGGAATGCAGAGTAATATATGGGTTTTCCTTGTTTGATTTTTGTGAGAGCACTACCTCAAGGCACAACTCCCTTACCAGCTCTAGTTAATCCCCAAGTACCCTTTTCTGAGCTCCAGTCCTACCCAGTCAACGGACTCCTGGGTCTCTTATCATTTCATGCTAAGCGGTCTTGCTGAT
Source organism: Mirounga leonina (assembly GCF_011800145.1). Taxonomy (NCBI): domain Eukaryota; kingdom Metazoa; phylum Chordata; class Mammalia; order Carnivora; family Phocidae; genus Mirounga; species Mirounga leonina. The sequence continues at coordinate 3,547,911 of NW_023270323.1, forward strand.
ACACCAAACTCAGTGTATTTAAATATGAAGTTCTCCTTCCTTTCTCCTTCCTCCTTCCTGAAGCCTCTCTGCCCTATCACCTCCTTTTCTATAAGTCTGCTCTACCTTCAGCATCTCTCTGATGACTCTAACCACCATTCTCCCATCTGCCTAAACCAAAACCTGAGACTCTGCCTAGAGGCCTCCCTCTCTCTTATCCATCAACAACACAATCATTTTACTCTTCTAATTTTTCTGTCATCTTTCCTTAATTCTCCACTGATGCCCTTAAAAGAAGACAAATGCAGCCTTCATCATTTCTTACCTGGTTGCCTGTGATAAGCTCCTAATCTCTGTTCTCTAGCCCTACCTTCCTTCAACCATCTTTACTTTTTCTAATATAAGCATTCATTCACTTGCTTAACACAGTAGTTATTTATTGAACACCTACTGGGTACCAAGGCTCCGTGGTCTGCCCAAAGATGGAACAGTCGAAAGAAACAGACACAACTCCCTGCCCCGACAAAGCTTATAGTTACCAGAGGAAAAGAGAGAGTAAGCAAAATAAACCTGAAAGCATATTAATTATGCTAGGTGCTGTGGGAAGAAATAAAGCGAGGGAGGGGGTAGAATATGCTGGGAGTGGTTGTTATTTTAAAGTGAATGGTCAGAATTTCCTCATTGTGGAAGTAATTTTTGAGAAGGGAAAGGTGAAGAGAGGGAGTTATGAAGTGGAAGAGATCTCCAAAGAGAGGAAAAAGCAAGCAAGAGCCCTGAGGTGGAAGGGCACATGGAGTCCTTGAGGGAACAGCAGGTGCCAATTTACCCCACACCGGGAACACTACTAGGAAGAGAGGTCAGAGGGGAAGTCGGGGCAGATCCTACAGGGTCTTGCTGGATAGAACTCTTACTCCACTTGGCGTCCCAAGAACAGACTATGGAGGGCAAAAATAAAAGTATCAAGCCAGTTAGAATACTGCTGTGGTAGCTGAAACAAGCACTGATTGTGGTTTGATGGCTGGTAGTAGCGAAGGTGATGGGAAGTGGTCTGACTGAAGATATATTTTGAACGTACTGCCGCGACCTTAGTTTCCCAGAAAGGTAGCGCCTAAGGCAACTGTGTTCTCAGAAGTAATTTATTTGGGAATGTCATCCCAGGAAGCAGGAGTACATGACCCAGGCTATGAAACAGGGAAGGAAAAAAATGGTGATTTGAGAATGAGTTATCTAGTTCACCCCCACTAAAAGTATTATGACATGAGTTTCAGTGTATCCATCCTGGGGAACAAAGAAGTGCTTCTCTCTCAGCTCCTGTCCCCCATCGGTCATTTCTGGCTGCCCATGGTAGCTATCTCCCTATTCCTTGCACGTGCTGCAGAGTGGTTCTGGCCAGAGTCTCACAAGCTACGTCAAAAAGGCTGCAGGCAAGAGGCTGAGAGCTAAGACAATATCCAAAGCCACCATCAGAGAGCAGGGCAATGCCTTCATGGAACCGGTTGTTGCAACTGTGGCAGCATGAGGGGTAGTTCCAGGAGGATTCTGAAGTGGTACACGGGGGTGCACAATATAGACATTACCAAAATAACTCTCAAATGGACTGTATGTTTTATGTGAGAGATAAAGAAAAGCTAAGGATAATACCAAGGGTCTTGTCCTAATCAACCACAAGGATGGCACTGCCATTAACTGAAAGGGAAGACAATGGGAAATATGATTACGTTACTTCCTCCTTCAAAGCCAGTCATGGACCTATGCAATCCACTGGAAAAAGTATGTGCTTCTTGGGCTGGGTCCACACACACACACACTCATCTTCTGTCCCCTGCTTACAACCTCGAATTAGCCACTCACTACCCCTCACCTCCAAATCAGCAGTTAACACTAAACTCGGCCATCCTCTGGTTACACCTGCCCTCTTCGGTCTCTTTGGGATTTTGGTCATGTTGGTTCCCTCTGGGTGGAATCTGTTTACTTCCTTTCTTTGCCCAGATAACTCCTTATTAACGTTTAGTTGCCAAATCAGTTGACACTTCCTTTCAGTCAGATATTCATCTATTTGTTCCCAAAGTATTCTTTGTATTTGTCTGCCTCCCCTCAGAATGTGACCAGGGAATATTTTCCTTGAGCTCACAAGGCACATGACAGCCCTGGAAGATACTAGGTGTGCAATAAAAGTATGATAAATGAAGGAACAAATTGCTGGCTTCTCCAAGTCACTATATATTTATTTTAAAGATACAATATCCATGCCTCAAATCATCTTTCCATATTCACTCTTTCAATATTTTAATATACCACCTCATCCTCTGAGACAATGAAAGTTATGCCCAAAGTCATATCAGTATTTAGTAGGTCAACAATTAAAATTCAATTTTTCTGATTCCTATCAGAAAAGGTTATTGCTAAATAATGCAATATATGTTAAGAAAAAAAAAAAGAAGAAGATAGCAGGAGGGGAAGAATGAAGGCGGGGAAATCGGAGGGGGAGATGAATCATGAGAGACAATGGATTCTGAAAAACAAACTGAGGGTTTTAGAGGGGAGGGGGTGGGAGGATGGGTTAGCCTGGTGATGGGTATTAAAGAGGGCACGTTCTGCATGGAGCACTGGGTGTTATGCACAAACAATGAATCATGGAACACTACATCAAAAACTAATGATGTAATGTATGGTGATTAACATAACAATAAAAATTTAAAAAAAAAGAAAAAGAAAAGGTTATTGCTTTTTCCCCCAACTTCTGGACAAGACCTAAGTCTAATATGTTCTAGGATATATTATAGGATTAGGTTGCTAAAGAGCAAAAATGCCTACTGCATTTTAATACCAATTTTCCACTTAAACATAAAAATAAGACCATCTGGAAGTAAAAGAAAATTGTTCTGGAGATCTTAAATCTTAATGACTTCTAAGGAGAGATATAATATAATCTGATTTTATGTAGTCGGCCCCATCTCAGACTTACAGGTAAAAGATCTTTTTCAACATGTCTATTATCTACAGGACTAAATGATATATTTAGTTAATGCTATTCATACAAGGCAGAGACCAGCAAACTTCTCATTGTACCTTCTTGGCTTCATTCCATTTTAATTCTGATGGAAAATGTGAGCACATTAGTTTTAGATTCAATATAGGTTTCTATCGGGTAAACTTCTTGGCCGACTAGATTTTCTAAACCTAGTCCTTCTCACTTGGAACAAATGTGTTATTCCAGAAGATGCCAACACATCATGTGTTACTGATACATAACGAGATTAAGAGGAAAAATGAAAACACTTAAAATGCAAAACATACTTGGGAAAGAATTACACAGCAAAGTGACCCGGAGAATGCCCTCAGCCATTTTCTGAAATTATTTGGATAATATCTTCAGGATTTAAGAGTACACCTAGGTCCTATTAAATCTACAAAATGTTCTAAGTTTAGGGAATAAAATGGCATACAAAAGAAGGCCTCATTCTATAATTTCCAGTGAATAAAAATCACTTGTCTGAAACTTCCAAAGTTCTATTAAGTCATTAAACAACTCTCATATTAAGTTACCAGAAAGTACAGACTAATATACCCTTCTGAAACGTGTGGATTAAATGAGATCTTCAAACACTGTGGCATTTTTATACTTTCCTAAACTAAAATTCCTTTACTAGAAAAGTAAGGCAGAAGACCCTACTATCTAACTAAAACACTTACCGTTCCATACCTCTGCTCATAAATCATCCATGAATTTCCACTGCATGTGGGATAAAGTTCAAGTTTACTCAGCAGCAACATAATGTAGTGCAGTGGTTCTCAAACTTTAGCCACACATCTATATAACCTGGAGGGCTTACTGAAACACAGATTTCTGGACCCATCCCCCGAGCTTTTTGATCCAGTAAAACTGGGGTAGGACCCCAAAATTTACATTTCCAATAGGTTCCCATGGAATGCTAAGGCAGGGACCACAATGTGAAAACCACCATCCAGTCACAATCTAGTTTTTGTGCGCTAACTTCCACTCCCCCACACAAACTTCACATCCTTTGATTTTGTTTAAACTATTCCAATTGCTCTTACATTTACGGGCTCTGAAGTTAGAAGAAAGAACTTTTACTTAACCTGTACTCTACAGGGCAACTGTATTTCAACTGTATTTAAATGCTGCCCCAACTATAGTCCAACTTACCCTGAGTCAGCTTTAGCATCATTTATTATTAAGACTCTGATGTACAAACCTCAAGGCCCTGAGTGGGAGAAGCATGAAACAAAATTCTGGGAAAATGTTTTTGTTATGACTATGAGCTCCTCCTATCTGAGAAGGGCTTGTCAGTGTGGGCAATTTCCCAACCACTCTAACCCCATGACAGGAAAGGCATTTCTGCTACATTAACAAGTAGAAAAGGAATGGGCACCTCTGATTCAGGCTTGAGCCCTCCTGGACTATAGGCATGCTCTCTTTCCCCCAAGCCAATCTTTTAATCTGTGTAGGGAAAGTTCATGATAAAAGTTCATAAGCAAACTAATAGATTCCCACAAGGCCCAGACTCAGAATTATGAACAGCAGCTGTCCCAAGAAGATAACTTTTCCCCTTAATTGAGCAAGCAGGGTTGCAGGTGGGCTACTTGGCTACATCTTTAGCAAAGGAAAAATGATCTGAATTTAACAAGAACGAATGGTACCTCTTAATCACAAAGAATTTTTCTCATAAACCAACTAATAAAATGACAAAACGCCTCACTAAAATTCAGATTTCGGAGATAATATATTATTATAATTGATACCAGAAAAAGCAAACAACAGTCCGTATAGAAGCCCTATTACAACATTTCATTTGTAGAGAGTATTTTCTGGAGTCAAGGTCTTTAACAGGGAAAAGGAAAACCCATTATGCTTTCTAGCTAAAAGGGGGTAGAGTGGATTTGTACTTAATTTTGTTTCTAATTATCTCTTTTGTGATATAAAATTCCACAAGTATACAAAAAAAAGTTAGAGACTACTGGGTTCTTAAAACTAATTTTTTATAAAATCTTAACAGATTTTTTATCACCGTGGAATAAAATATTATAGAAGAAAGCCAAATGAGCCCCTTCTCCCATTTTCCCCTGCTCTCCTAATTTTGCTACTTATCACTCCTATGAATATTTTATGAGCTTTATAGAAATATAATCCACATGCCAAAAATTCACCACTGTAACATGTCCAATTCAATGCTTTTTAGTATATGTACGAAGTTGTACAACAGTATCACAATCTAATTTTAGAACATTTTCATTACCCCCCAAATAAGCACCATACCCATTAGCAGTCACTCCCCATTCTTGTCCCCAGCCCCCATCCCAGGCAATTTATGGCTACTAATCTGCTTTCTATCTGTATTGCATTACCTATTCTCGACTTTTCATAGAAATGGAACAATACAATATACGGTCTTTACTTCTGGCTTCTTTCGTTTAGCATAATATTTTCAAAGTTTATTCATATTACAGCATATATCAGTTCTTCATTTCTTTTCATTGCTGACTAATATTCTATTATACAGATAAACAACATTCTATCCATTCTTCAGCTGATGCTGTTAAGAACATCTGCATACAAGTTTTTTGTGGACACTAGGTTCTCATTTTACTTAGGATATATACCCAGGAGTGAAATTTCTGGGTCACAGGGTAACTAAATGTTTAACATTTGGAGGAACTGCCAGACTGTTTTCCAAAGTGGCTGCACCATGTTATATTCCAGAAGTAGCGTATGAGGGTTCCAATTTCTCCACATCCTCAACAACACCTGTTATTATCTTTTTGGTTACAGCCATCTGAGTGGAAGTGGCATCTCATATGGTTTTGATTTGAATTTCACCAATAGCTAATGATATTTAGCTTACTTCATGTGATTATTGATCACTTGTATATATTCTTTGGAGAAAAATCTATCCCGATCCTTGTCCATTTTTAAGTGGGGCAAACAATCTTTTTCCTATTAATTTGTAAAAGTTCTTCATATAATCTGGACTCAAGTTCATTATCAGATACATGATTTGCAAATGTATTCTCCCATTCTGTGGGCTCTTTTTTCATTTTCTTGATCGTGTACTTTGAAGCACAATTTTTAATTGATGAGATCAGTTTTATTATTTTTTTATTGTCGCTTATGTTTTTGGTGTCACATCTTAAACTATTGCTTAATCTTATGAATATTTCTATATAACTACTATCTAGATCAATAAATTATATTTCATTCCTCAATATGATTGAAGCTATGTTCCAAGTATTAATGATAAGGGTTCCCATTTATCTGCATCCTTGCCAAATGTTGATAATCTCAGACCGTCAATTATTTTGCCAGTTGACTGTAACCTGCTAGCTCATATTATTTTTAACTTGCAGACATTCACACATTAAATGATAAGAATGCTGACATTTGTATTCTTGGGTTTGTGAATTATAAAATCACAATGAGGTATGTCAGTGACTATTAGATGATTAGTATTTAAACTAACTATAAGAATGCTGCTTTCTTCTTTACCCCTAAACATTTCTGATGATTTAGTAGATAATAAGGTAATGATTCATTGAAAACCACAGGAATAAGAAACAAAGACTCTAGACTAATAAGTAAACATTATAGAACTTTTGGAGGGTAATTTTGCTCAAGTATCTTGAAAGTACAAATATGTGATATGACATCCTCAGCAGATCTTTAAAACCTCTTAAGTAGCAAATACAAGAATCAAAACAAAGCCACAGGACAAATGACCAAGTATTTTCATTCCATTTGCAAAAAAAAAAAAAAAAACCCAGTCTGGATTCACAATTACTGAAAAAACAGTCAGTGGAGAGGTAGAAAAATTATGATAAACACTACAGAAATTTTACCTGGTAAAGACAGTTCATCAATTATTCTAAAACATTCTACAACAACGGCCCAAAACCATAAAATCAAATGTGTAAATCTAAAGGATCCCAGTACAAATGACATCCTACAATGGAAAGGAACAATAACCTTGCAATTTTAGCATTAAGAGATAAATCTGTAGAGGTGTTAGCCCTCACTCTTGAGGTGTAAAACTGCAGATCACATTTCTTGTTTGCACTAATAGCTACTCAGGATATTTTACAAGTAATCTCTAGCTTAACATTTGCAGGAAATCTTGGGAAGAGGAAAAAGAAAAGGATGCTCCATTCTTCAATGCAGGATGCAAATTTTTTTTCTAAAAAATAACTCAAATATGTTCCTAACATTGTCTTCTTTTCACCTCAGATGGTAAGGTACTGCAACTCAGAACTGTGTATAATTTGCATTTCCATAACACTAAATTAGGACAATCTAAGTGTGGTTGAACATAGCGTACTTTTTACATTAGCATGTATTCGAGGGGGAAAACCAAAGTGGAGATTATCAGTTCTGAGTTTTATTCACACACTGAAATATTTATTTATGGTGGCGATTGTGTGTGTTTTTATAATGTTTCTTAAATAAAATGTTCATGTGCCAAAGGCTTTGTTTCTACTTTCTAAACATTCAGCCTGAATAGAAATCCTAAAGTCAAATTTAAACGTCATTCCCAAAAGAACACGAATGACACCTGGAACCCCAAGTTCTGGGTTCTGGCTCTAGAAGTGATAGACTTTAGATAAGTAATCTCACAACTGTGTGCCTCACTGCCCTCACTTGTGAAAATGAGAAAACACAAGGAGAGCATTAAAATTAACTAGGTCTTTTTAAAATGTAGGTGCCTGTATCATATATTTCTGCTGGGTTTACTTTAGGTTGTGCAGATGTTTGTTTATATAATGGCACTTTATTTTCTGTTAAAGGAAACCTTCGGCTCCATCATCCCACACACAAACTACTTCCGTTCTTACTTGAAAGGAAATTCCTTTTCAAGGTTCACAGTACATTAGAGACAGCTGCATTGCTGAGCTTCCTCCAGAAACTTTAAAAAGTTGCAGATGTAGCTCATGCATGACATGGATCATGGAATGAGACAATGTGAAGCATTTAGATTGCCCCTTCTCTTACCCTCTTTCAATGTTATATTCGCTGGGGTGTTGCTCACCTACATTAAGTGGGAATGTGTGTGTGTGTGTGTTTATTTTAAATCAAGTCCCTGAGAGAAGGCAGGAGCTCTCTAAAGTGACTATCTTGAGTGCTAATTTCCAAAGCAAGATAAGGTAAAAAGTACATTTCCAGTTAATGACATTTTAACAACAGACCGTCACTACCTATTAACTTCCAAAGAGGCAATCCTCACATCAACCACACATTCCCTGGCTGTTTCCATATTGCCCTGGAACTCAAAAGTGTTTGTCTGGAAAACTCAATTCTGAACTAATAACAAGCAAAAGAAGAATACTAAACTATGGTCATAAGAATTCTGGTATGGGGCTTTTTCAGCAGAAGCAAAGGAGAGAGTTATGATGCAGTTTATGTTCAGAATAGCCCCCCAGATTGCTATATGGCCAGGAAGACAAACTATTTTCATTGGGAATAACATGCTGAGTGTAACTGGAGGTGGGTACAGGGCTCAGGAGCAACCGAACAACAAATATGGTGCTTTCTGAGGATAGTTCACAGAGCCAAACTCTAAAAAGATTTCCGGGAACCTACCAGGTGTCCAGTGACTTTTTTGGAGAAAGAAATTAATTAATGTATCTGAGAAAGAAAGAGGATATTTGGGATTCTCATTTCTGTTTCACTCTCCCAGAAATCCTTCAGTTCATATTCGGATTGTTCCAAGTAAGTTAAGACTTACTATCCCTTCTTCATCATTAGGAGCAAAATTTTAATAGTGCTAGAACCACTGTTTTATTACACAACAGGTCACAATAATATAATGTTTCCTGAAAGAACATCTAAATTGGATATGCGGTTAAGCCACTTTCGAAACAAATTCTGACAATTCCTTTTAAACACTCATTAATAAAATAGGTTCTTCTTTTGGTCAGAAAAGGGAGTTTAGAGGTTCTGTCTGTAGGTAAAGAATGAACTGAAATTTACTAACTCCAATCCATGTGTACAGAACCCCTTGGGGTAGCTTAATCAATTGCAGCTTTCTGGACTCGGTTCTGAAATATTTGACTTAGTAGCTCTGGGATGGGGTATAGGGAACTGCATCTTAAAAATGATTTCGTGATTCTGATGTAGGCACTACGGTGAACCATGCTGTGAGGAAAACTGCAGACTCCTTGTTTCTTAAATGGATGACTGCACGTTGCTCACCGGTTGATCCTCAACAGCCACCGAGCGAGCCTTCAGCCAGTGCTCCTCGAAACACCTGCGACCAGTCAAGCCAGAAAGAGGCGGAATATCACCTGATCCTGAATTCAGGTCTCTTCTACCACACTGCACCAAGCTGCCACAAAGAAAACACATTGGCCAACTGCTATATTATTGTTGGCAAGCACCAAAATTTGCTCAAAACCTTTACAAATGAAACCCAGCTGCTTAAGCTCAATACCAGATGTCTTCTACAATGTGTGGCTTTGATAGAGTAAATTGAGCATAAGAAAGAGATGAAATATATGAAAATCTAATTTGCAAGATGTTTGTCATTAAGTCTGCAGAACAAAAGAAGACAGAAAATTGTATTTTTCAATGCAAGAGGTTAAGTAGGGGAGATTAATAATATTCATAATAGCTAATAAAATGCATGTTATGGATAAACTGTTAGTATTCGTTCACAAAATCCACGCCAAATCTCCAGAAATTCCCACTGAGAGAACGTCATGTGTCTGTGAAATCACATGATTGAGCATAAGCGTCCTTTTCCTTTAGACCCACTCCCCAATTTGAACACGTTTTCACTCAGGGCCTAGGAAATTAGGTAGGAAATATTTAGTGATATTCTCTGATTTCAATAAACTGTAATAATCCTGTGAAAACATCCATATAAGAAACATATGTGTATGGCTATGTATATGGTGGAGGTAAAAAGGCAATCTGTTTAGCAGCCTCAATTAAGTGCCTCCCCCCCACCCCCCCACCCCCGCTTCTGCTGTTACCATGTCCCCCGAATGCTCTGTTGTTGTTTCCAGACCACTGCACAGGTCTCAATAGCTTTGGCAGATTTCAGAGACCACGTTAAACTCAGAAAGCCACTCAAGTATTCCGCCAATGAGCTGCTGCACAGTCCCTCACTCAAATGAGCTGATGGTTCATGGGTAAATACAGCATATTACTTCTATAACATTAACCTTTTTTAAAAAAAAAATTGAGGGCGCCTGGGTGGCTCAGATGGTTAAGCGTCTGCCTTCGGCTCAGGTCATGATCCCAGAGTCCTGGGATCGAGTCCCGCATCGGACTCCCTGCTCCTTGGGAGCCTGCTTCTCCCTCTGCCTCTCTCTCTCTCTCTGTCTCTCATGAATAAATAAATAAAATCTTAAAAAAAAAAAAATTGAAACATAAAAAGATGTTGTAATGGAATATGAAAACAATACTCAATTGAGCATCTTAACTCTAACCAAGACAAAAGCTGGGTCAGGATTTAGCCCCGTAAGAAAGTACATCATTAAAATGATATGCAATTATAATTGGCAAGTTACTATTTTTTCCTATTGGAGAAAAATGTTGTTTTGGTTTTCCTTTAGACAGAAATCAAAATAAAGCTAAACGCTTTAGCAAAGACATAGTTTGATCATGAATATTTCTACAAACGCAGTAACAGAAGGATAATTTCCCGCAGAGTTTCCAAAACAAACCTGGCCTCAGGTTTCCTGAAGCTCCGCTGCTATTGGCGTTGGCATAGTTTATATCTGAAGGTAAACAAACAGGCCACACACAAAAAAGTAAGATTTCTTGTTAGGTTCAATTGCTTCACATGCCGCTGGTATCTCCTCAGTGCAGTTCCCACATCACAGAAGTTCCACAGATGATGCAAAAGTGATGTAAGTCACTGTCTCCTTATACGTTAACACTCCCGTTAAAATTGTGAAGATACCAAGATGAATATGGGACATCATGTACTATAGGATACTATGAACCAAAGCCAGTTTTCTGCATGTACTCGTGAAGTTTTTAAAAACCTCATGAATTAGATATGTACATCAATTTTCCTCTAGACTCCAGAAGGGATCAAAAGCATATTTTCAGACACTAAACTCCCAGAGTCCGAACAAATGAAAAACGTATACTGTTCGCCTAAAACTTGTGGCCTGTTTAGGGATCGTAAGGCAAAATTTACAAGAGGTTCTTTGTGAGACATAAGCTTTACAACTACCTTTTTAATAAAGGAGTGAAAATTATATGCAACGTTCTGACAGAACTAGTCTTCCAAGTGATGACACTACTTGTTTTATGTATTATTTTTGCCACCGTCTTGATACCTTGAATTTTCTATAGCATCTTTTTATATAGAGAGAAAAAAAATTCACACCATTTCATTTATTGCAAAAATAATTCTGTAGAAACTAGAGAAATATATTACCATTATTTTTGGTAGTAACATTTCCTGGATACCAAAGTTCATATAAAAATATTTAAATGTTTTTTATAATTTTTCTAAACATACAGCTAGTAAATAACTCAGTAGCCAACAGGAATTCATTTATAAACAAGAGTACTAGAGACATTTATGTCACTATTACAAATGACAGTAGCAGCTGTATTAGATGTTTCTGATTGTCAATCTAATCTAAAACTTCTTCCAAAAAAAAACTTCTCCTGCCCACAGTGTCTGTTGTTGGGTGGCCATCTTGGTATTGACTGACTACATACATCCCAGCTGCGTTACATAGGATTACTCTAAGGGCCAGCAGCCAATCAAATTCTCTCTCCACAAAAATTAGAAATAAGAGACAGTGAAACATTTATCAGTTAACTCTATAGAGCTAAATAAAAAAGGTCCTGGAATAACAGTGAACGAGACTGATGAGTATGGCTAGAGAGATAGTCTTCTCTATACGCCAAGCATTGTGCTATGCCCTGGGGATACAGCAATAAATAAAATGGGCATAGCTTTTTCCTCTAAGAAGCTGAACTTCCAGCAGGAGAGTGACATTCATAATGACAAGTCATGATATATACTATAAAAGAAAAATAAAACTTACAATGAGGGCTTATATGAAGGGGAGCCCATTTACTTTGGATTGTTAAGGAAAACTTAGTGACATTTAAGCAAATGGATAAGCAGAGTAGAGAAGCGAAAAACTGTCCAGGCTCTGGAAACAGAATATATATATGAAACACCCAAGGAGATAAAAGGTTTGGAGGATTTGGGACAGGAAAAGACCGATGGGGCTGATGGTCAATGTTTAGGGAGATGAGCTGGGAGTTAGGGGCCCTTGGATACCAAGGCTACCTGGCCAGGTAAAGATCTGGTTTTCAACCTAAATGCAAGAGGTCTCCATCAAAGAATTCCAAACAGAAAGAAGGAAAGAGACAGAGTCACATAGAGGAAAGAAGAAGGGAATGTCCATGAGGCCCCTCAGAGACACAGATGAGCAGAAGCTCAGACCTTTGCGGCCTCTGGATCCCATGAGGCCTGTGTTTCCCCTCAGCTTTTCTCTATATCTCTACTCAACTTCTTTCTCTACTTAAGTTTCCATTCTTTATGACCAAACTATCAATAACAATAATGTGATTTTATATGAAAAGTTAACTACTGAAGGAATGTGACAAAGATGATATCAAGCAGAGAGATCAGTTAATCCAAAAGCCACAGTCTCACCAATGTTAAAAGAAAAATGGTGGGGTCTAAAAACAAGCTTAAGGTTAGTCTGAGTGCACAGTCACAAAATCGTCTTTAGAGATTTTAATATGAACATTCCCACCAAAAAATCCACTAAAATGGAAAAGGTAACTATTTTACAGATTAAAAAAGTATAATAATCAAGACCCTAAGAGTCCATCTGAACCCAAAATATCGCAAAAGAAAGCTTGATAGGCCATTTAACTGATTAAGATAATTTCCCTATAATTAATTGCCAATATACTTTGTCTTATTTAAGGATTTTCCCCATGTCCTGTATGAATTCTAAAATTAGGTATGTATTTGAAAAATTAGGGAACAAAAAAACATATTCATAATTTGTTCCTGGCAGTTCTAAGTCAATAAAAGATTTGTAAAATGTTATTTCAGAAAGAAAAATGTCATTTCAGATTCAACTGGCTTACAGAGGCCAAAAAAAAAAAAAAAACTTATTTGAGTTACTCTGATCTAATACTATTATTCTTCCAGAAGCCTTCACGTACTTGTAATTTAAAGATTAAAAATTATGTATAGATACACACACAAACACACAGCTTACATATATGGTTGCCACCATTAAAGAATATAACTTCCTGTAACAAAAGTAAAGCCAAATAATTGGGAGTCTGTGCTCAACAGTTGTGTGAATGTCTATTATCCAGTATACTCTGAAGAATTTAAGTTGAGAACTCTAGTTCAGCCACTTTCCTCCCAGGTAAATTACCACAGAGATCAAATTTCTTCCATCTGTGATGCTCACCACAACTTGCAGTTACTGCCGATTAATAGCCTGAGATTAATTGTTGGAAGTGCCACCTAATAGCTGTAGTAGAAAACATTTTAAACACAGAACCACATTTATGCCCTTAACAGCTGTGTTGGTCTAACAGTTCAGATTTTCACTGTATTTTGCCATATGGTAACAAGGATCATTTTTCACTTAAAAATATTACCCAAAATTGACGCCCCATAGCACCATTACCATTCTCATTTTGCGCCCACACATTCTCAGCCCATGTCTGTTATCCTCCTGTCACTATATTCCCTATTTGTCTTAATTTTAGTTAAAACATTTCATAACATAGTTTTTTTTTTTTTTTTTTAATGAGTGCCAACCAGATCAAACACAAGTATTATAATAGGAAGTGGAATAGGACCTGGCAATGAAGAGGCAGAATGTAATATCTGGGTTCTATAAAACTGTAGGAGCCAGGAAGACTGGGACTTATTTTTGTTCACTAGGCTTGGGGATTTTCCTGTATTCAAAAACAGCTGATTACTACTTCCTATCTCACCATTTTTCCCTGTAACTCATTTTTGATGTAGAATTATTCCTAAGGACAAAAAGTTGGCTGCCAATTTTGATTTTAATCTGATTGCTGTAATAATCTACGACCATGATTTTATGGAGGGGGAGGGGACTGTAGAAATGTTCACATATATATTTAACAGGAAGCTAAATAAAAATCTCACCCTTTTAAATGCCAGAACATGAGGCCCATCCATGTCAGGAAAGGCACACTGTTGCCATCAATGTGTTAGAACAATAAACAGAAAGAGTCCTTTAGTTTTTAGGTCTGTCAGTTGATCACATTTATAACCTCCCTAAATTCCTTTGGCAGAACTTAAGAAGAATAGTAGTGGCCAAAGTGATACTTTAATACTGTTTACCTATTGCACTACATTCACCATGATTGCCTGTGATTTTCTACTGTTTTACAAATGAAGGGGCAGCTCAGTCCTCAAAAGAAAACATTTCACAAGGAGAAATGAACACTGCAGATTTTCACCACACCAGGTCCTATTTTCACTTTTAGAAAAATGCAATTCTACATTTCATGATTCTAGCTTTAAAAAAATCCATTTCTGAAGCAATCACAATGTGCCAATATAAAAAAAAAAAAACAAAGTTCAAATCTTCTACCAAGTTGTACCTTTGTCTCCCTTTTTCTTAAGCCTGTGTGTCCTCAAGTGAAACATTCTAGGACTTAAGCAATGATAAGATTTAGGCTGATGAGTCACCTACCCACAGGCCACCCTAGCTATTCTGTTCCAAGTAAGAAGAATTCTCCTTTCCACTCACTGTGACTCTACTGAGCTTTGTTCCATTTATGGTATAACTGGAGTGTTGTACATATTCCTTCCATATAAAACTTTTAGGTTTCCATATGTTTAACTAACAAAATACTTTTATTAGCCAGATGCTCACATTCTCCAAATGTCTCAAGTTGTCATTTTGAAATACATCTACTTTTAAGAAGGATTTAAGGTCTCAGAACAATATTCTTAGCTTTGCCATTCACTGAAGAATCATGACCACTTCATTTTTCTGTATTTTCTATTTATCGTAAGTTTTGTGATCATTTTCACTGAAATATATGCAGAATTAATGATAAAACATTACAAGTTATCAATGAATAATAACTTTGATAGTCAAAGTTGTTTAGTCTTGATGAAACTACTAGTCCTTATCTATAGCACATTCTGTCTTCATTGGGGCAAAATCATAAAAACCATGGAGCTTATTTTTTGTAAAACTATTATAAAAGGTTACAGATAGAGAAACTCCTTTTAAAAAAATTAAAAGTTCATTTGTGACAAAGCTGGGAATATACATCGGGATTTAGCATGTTAATCACACTAAGGTGAGTTATCAGATTCTTTTAAAATCATGTCTTAATTTACATTTCCAGCTTGGTTGTCCCCTATTCCTGCATAAACTATTAATAATAATATGAATAGTAACAAAAGCTTAGGAAATACTATGTATTACAGACACTGTTCTAAGTGCTTTCCATGTACTTACCCATTTAGTAATCAAATCAACCCTATAGCAACACACACACACACACACACACACACACACACACACACGAAAGAGCCCTGGACAGAGAATTTAAAAAGACTATGTTAACTAGAGGAAGGCAAGGAATGTCCCTGGGCTTCAACCTCCTCACCAGGAAAGTAAGACAGTTCTCCAGTATTATTTTAAGGTGTATTCTAAGCCTAGCATTTGTAATTCAAAAATTCCATGTGTAGCATATGGCTTCTGCTTTTTATTGATATAAACCAATAATGAGTTCAGATATTCATATTTTTCAAGGAAAATGCTAAAAGACTGAAAAATTAGCTTCAGGCAATCAAGAAATAGTAGTAGCATGAATAGAGGAATAAGAATTTCACCTCACACATATAATTCTTTGAGCTTCCTGGAACATTCTTAAGAAACAGTTTCCCTGAGGCTCTACTATTGTCTTCTAGAAGGCACCATATTATTATAACAATTTTTGGAAAATAAATTAGCACATCAGGTAAATGAACTACCTACTGTTCCTTCATAGCAATACAAAAAACTCCTTTGGGTTACATTTACCCATGCCAGAAATTAAAAGCTTTCTTTCATAGAGCCAAGACACAACATATAATATTGTGGTAGTGCCATGGAATATTTGAGATTATGAAAACAGGAATCTTATAAATGCCAATCAAAAGTACATGCCAATCGGTAATACATACTTCCCAAATAAATTGTATTGCCAAACTGGTTCTATAAAGTGCATTTGCAAGGACATGAGGTTGAACTGTAAATGCATTTCCATCTCATACATATTCCTTTTGTCACCTGGCTTAATTTTATATAGTCACTCTCTCTTTATCTCCAACTTCATGACTCCCTCTTTGCAAATCACTATCACAGAGAGTTGTTTCATAATGTTATCTTTCCTCTATTTTGAAAATAGTTTATCTGCTTTTATAATTACTCTTTTATTTAAAAGTTTAAAGTAACTTTTAAAAATTGCCATCCTTTTACAAATTGCCATCAACTTTATACAAGAATCATTCTGGACAAAATGATCATTAAGCAAGCCCCTGTTCTGAAATGTGGACAAACATCTGATATATTCACAATTTATAATTATTGCTATTATAAAACTGGAGATTTACTCAAGGCATCTACATAAAAGTTGTAATGAACTTCAAAGTTAATTAGCTAACCTATAAAAATCTAACAGCATTCAAATTTAAATGATCAAAACAAAGTTTATTAGAATTATTTTTGTAAATTCTTTGCATACAAACTGTCTCAGTATGTTGACAACCGACTTCATATTCAAAGTTCCAAACTGGACTGGATTGAATTCTTAATTACTAGAGAAAACAAACTTTGAATACCTTTAAAAATTATCCTCATACGCTATCTAGTAAGCTTTTGCTCAAATAGAAAAAAAGTAGTAAAATTACAGAGCAGTTGGAGGATGGGGACTGGAAATGTTTAGCCACTGCACTTCTGCCCAGAACTTTCCCTTCTGTGATAAAAGCCACACAACCTGACGTAAACGCAGCCCCCTGTCAGCACTGTACCATGGGGCACTGATCTTCTTACCCCTCGTGTGCATAGACAGAAGAATGAGCAAGGAAATGTGAAGCTGCCAGTTTAGTTCTTCCAGCCAACCCATTGCGCAGGAGAGCAGTAAATGTGACCCGCCTGTTTCAGCCTCCTGTTTCTTGCCTTTCCTTCTTTCACTGAGCCTTCTCTCTTGCCACTCTTGTCAGAGCTTCCGGCAAGCCTGCCAGCAAGCCTGAGACAGGACCGCGAAAGACAAGCCTGTTACAAACTGGTTCTGTCACCACAGAGACTTCAACCGATCACCTCGTGGGGAGGACAACAAAGGGCGGTGAGGACCCTGAGCTGGATTGTTTTCTTAAGAAAGGAGCCTGACCCAGCTGCCCACACAAGGGCCGGTGCATGCGGGGGGATTTGCTCTGCACTGGCCACGCCAAAGCCCCCCAAATCTCCCAGGCAGCTAGGAAGGGACTGCAAAGGCACACGCATCTGTACTTTGCTGTCATGAATTAGCTTACTTCTTTTGTCAAGGTTTTTTTTCTCTTCTCTTGCTGAGAATTGTTCACTGGGAATTGTAGAAAGACAAGGAAAAATAAAATGCTTTCTTTGATGAAATGATAGAAATAGTGCAACACATGAAAGTGTCATGTTAGGACAGTTTTCTCACATCACTATTTAAATAATGGAGCAAATACCTCTGAATCAAGTGCACAGACATGAAAAAGGGTCCCGTGTAAAGAGTATCTCCAATGACTATTTCAAGTTAAAGTATTCCATTAAGCTATCAACTAATTTTAAATGACTAGAGTCTGAAGTTTCCTATGTAGAAAAAGTACTGTGAACCTAACCGATCTTATTAACATAAGTTATTCAATTTTTAAGATTTTTACTGTAATCGTGCCTAAACATAAATTATGAACAGTTTGTAAAATTCCATTTTCAATGACATCCTGAGTGACCTTTTTTTAATACTAAAGAACTTTTTTGAAGTCTATTCGTTGTCCTTGACTCTGGGAACTGTCAATACTAAAAGAACAGCAAGAAATATAAATGAATCGACAGTATGTGGAGAAACTACAATGTCACCATAGATACAAACAGAAGTAGTTATTAAATGCCATCAGTTTACATGATAAAGAATTTATGTTAATGAAACCAGAGACATATTTCAATGATTCTATCTCAGATACCATCGGAATGTGTTTACTTGATATTTTAAAAATTCTTTTCTTGGAAAAAAAAATCTCTGCCATCTTTTCATTCTTAACAGGCACCCACACCCCTCCACACATCCCAGCACCTCCCAGCACTACCCTACTGGGTACCATTCAAATCTACTCTCTAGTTAGGAACACCAACAATTGCTTTCTATGAATTTACAAATACTACTATCAATCCAATGCCCTCGATTCACATTTTCATGAAATAAAATGTAACAGAAATATAGTATCTTTAACAATATATGAGATTTTGGAATATCCTAAACTTAAGAAACTATACATTTTGCATTTCACAGAAGCCATGCAACGGACTTGTCAGAAAACTGTAAGTCGGGGGTGGTATCATTTCAGTATCATTTACCCACATCCCTTTTAGCTAAGAAGGGAGACTGAGGCATACTAAAATGAACAAGAGTGACCAGGAGCAGAGGGTAATATGTGGGAAAAGACGACAAAAATCAAGCAATAGAATCTCTCATTCAAACCTATATTCGGCTCAGAGCCACATCACAACATGGTTCCACTGCCAATTTGGAACCCAGCCTTGAGCTCTGGGAAGACGAGTGAATGGCTGAAATGTGGGACAGCTCCCACTGCTCGCATTTCCCCAATATGAGTATCCATAAATGGTTCAAAGCGTAAAGGGAGAGCCGTTGCTCCCTCCCTAGAATCCTATTTCAGTTCAAAGCAATTCATATCAGCAATCATTTCTAATTTTGCACTATGTGCTCGCTGAAATAAATGTACTCAAGAAGTTTACGATGCCACGGCAAAAGCAGTATACATAATAGAGAACTGTGAAAAATGTAACATTTTAAGATGAAGTGCCCTCAAATGGAATAAAGATGGAAAATCAGAGTAAGAGATGGATTAGACTGGGCCAAAAACTGAAGGGAGAGCTGGACGCTGAAATAAGAATTGAATTTATACAGCAATAGAGGAGATGGAAAGGAAGAAATTACACGAGCAAGGATTAGAGGTAGGATTAAATATTTCATTTGTGTAATAGCATGAGAAGAAAAATCTTACTGGAGCAGACAGCTCCTATTAGTAAATGGCTGGAGAGAAACCTAGACTGAGTGGAACCAGACTATGCAGGATTCAGAACGTAGATTACAGAGTTTAGACTATATATTACATAAATAACTAAAGGCGTTTGAACACTGACTGGCTCAATGAATTAAAAAAAAAAAAAAGGTTTAGAATTTCAGCATATAGGATGAGTCTCTGAACCTGAATTTCTAACTCTGTGAGGAGAAGTGAAAATCAGAAGCATGAGAGGCTCCTACTTGGTCAAGCTTTTTGGTAATACAGATTTCTTTCTTTCATTTATAATACTAAGAAATTCAAAATGAATTTACCCCTATTAATTCCCTCCATTTTGCCTTTTATTGTTTAATATATGCTGGGTGCCAACCATGAAAGAGACGCTCTCTAAAATGCATAATGAGGTTCCAGACAACGAGGCTCAAAAGATATAATAAAACTCTTATAATGTAGATCAGAAATCTGGCTTAGCAAAACAACCCCGATTTGCATATGACTTAAGCCGTTCACCCTCCAGTACACACCCAAGGAGGCTGCAAAGAAAGCTCTGAGAGAATATTAAGGGAAAGGTGTTCATTTGAAAATATACACATGAGAGAAAGGGCAAGGAAAGAGAAAAGGAGGACTACAGCTAGGGCTGCCTGTATGAGTAGGCTGTGCAAAGCTACCTGTCAACTGTCAAATTCTTCAACAGACCTGCTCATTCTAGATTTATGGAGCCTGTGCTCTGAAGTAGAGAGCCTAGTTCTGCTCTTGGACAAATATATAACCTTGGACAAGTCATGTAAACTTTGTTCTACACGTTGGTCATTTTCTAACGTAAGATTGTTATATAGATTATACAAGGATATGAGTATTAATTAATGAATACGGTGCCCAGAACATAGGCAGATATCAGAAAATGGTCAATTTCCAAAACACTCTCACTAGTCACTCCCCTGCCTCCTGACAAAAACATCCTTTGTTAACAATAACGTTCCTTAATGTAACATTTGCCAAACTGTTCCCGTCACAAACAATGTGGTCACTAAAGCAAAGATAAAAAAGGTGTCTTATGTTAAATCAGGTTTTAAAAATTCGAATTACACCTACAAAGGGAAATGTTTAATCAGTCTCCTTTTACTTAGGTCACTGAATATTCAGATACTTGAAGCAGAGGTCTATGACACTACTGTTTTAACAATTTCTTTTTATTTTATTTTATTATGTTATGTTAATGACCATACATTACATTAGTTTTTGATGTAGTGTTCCATGATTCATTGTTTGCATATAACACCCAGTGTTCCATGCAGTACGTGCCCTCTTTAATACCCATCACCGGGCTAACCCATCCCCCCACCCCGTCCCCTCTAGAACCCTCAGTCTGTTTCTCAGAGTCCATAGTCTCTCGTGGTTCATCTCCCCCTCTGACTTCCCCCTTTTCATTTTTCCCTTCCTACTATCTTTTTTTTAAAAAAAACATATAATGTATTATTTGTTTCAGAGGTACAGGTCTGTGATTCATCAGTCTTACACAATTCACAGCGCTCACCATAGCACATACCCTCCCCAATGTCCATCATCCAGCCACCCCATCCCTCCCACACCCGCCACTCCAGCAACCCTCAGTTTGTTTCCTGAGATTAAGAATTCCTCATACCAGTGACTACTGTTTTAACAATTTCAATCTGTGACTTATCTTCACACAGAAAACTCCCCAAATCTACTGATTTTATGTATATACGCAGTTTTTAAACTGAACTGGGGGAACTGTATCTAGTAAATGGGATAGGAGAATGTTTCTTAAGAGACAGGACCTGCCCTCAGGGCACGACTGACTGTGTAAGTTGAGGACAAGCATACAATGCAAATGACCGAGCAGTACAGCTACTGCCTGGGGGACAGCAGGAACACAGAAAGTACAGTGGACAAAGATGAATTCGGACTGGGGGTGGGGACTGGACTTGTGGGGGAGAGGCATGCCAACTAGGTCTTCAAAGATAAGTAGGAATTCACTGGGTGAGGGGAGGGCAAAGGAATCCTAAGCAAAGGGAACGGAGAGTACAGAGACTCAGGAGTAAGAAAAAGAGCAGTGTTTGTGGAGAACGTGGGAACCTGGATATGCCTGGAGAACAGAGACAGACGTTGGGCTGGAAAAGTAGATGGGAGAAAGTGGGAAGGACCTCATGTCTCATAATGGGATTCTGTGGGAAGCCATGCCTTCATTTCTAGAGGAGGTATTTGCACAGTTTATTTTCCATTATGGGAACTGACTACAACTACTTCTCGCAGCTGATTACATTTCAAAAGAAACCAGTAAAGTTTTCAATGCTACGATAATAAGTATATTCCTTTGTATCTAAGAAAATGTAACAATACCCGTGTAATTCTTGACGAGAACAACAAAGTGAGTGTTATTTTCTTGATTATTTGAAAATCCCTACAAATACTGTCCGGAGCAACATTAACTTTTTAATTAAACTTCTGCTCAAACCCAGGCACATAACAAGTTTTTTCCTTCTTCCTTTTGCAAGCTATAGCATTTTCGGTCCCTACCATTCCGTTGAGTTTTGCCCTAAAATACATTTTTTTTTTAAACTTTCATAATGGTTGTACCAAAACGAGAAACGTGCACTCAGAATTGCACAGGCTAATTCATCTCCCAACTGTGATTTTCAGCTCATACACTCATACAATGATATAAATAGTTACTGCATTATGGAGGAACACATGAACAACAGAACTCAAGTGTACAAAAACGTTTCTCCTGACTCTGGGGTCTATAAAGATCGCAACTTCAGATGCATTCAGGCTGCCTCCCACCTCCCCACCCCGGTCTCATTTGCAGCCTTCCACATCACTGGTCATTAACAAGCCGAAGCTCCCTTCAGCTGCACAGTGAAAGACCAGCACATCATTACAAATAAACAATTCCTTCCTCCCTCCGACAAGTGACACATTATTCTGAGCACGTCTCCTCTGCTTTCATTGCTCTGCCAAGGTCCCCCGTGAGTGGGAAGGGGTAAAAAAGAGAGAAAAAATATCCCACAACTTGTCTAAAGCGTGTGGAGGATGATTTGTGTTCTTACTTACGGGATATGACTGTCACTGTTGATCTGCTTTCAGGCCTAGATTACATGTGATAAGGGCTGACCTTCTTTAAGTATTCACACATTATGCACTCATGGAGAGCATGCAGGACACAAAAGTCCTTCAGATGTTCTGGACATCAATCAAGTGCACAGCATGGAGCCTGCCAAACTTTTCTTCCATTTACTTGGGAGAGGAAGGGGAGTCCAAGACAGACTTAATAAAGTTTAAAGCTATGCCACAGTATATTTGGGGAGACCATTGTTATTAAAAGGGTGCTGTTTGAAAAAAATTCTCTATAGTTACCACTAGCAACAAAAAAATTCACACGCAAATATAAAGAGACCACAAGATTTCACTGCAGCTTTAAAATTTCAAAACTTTTACTATAAACCAACCAGGTCTCGATGGCTTGAGCAGATTGCTATTTTTTTCTCCTGAAATAATTGTTCATTAAGGATATACTTCAAAAACTAAAAATATAATTTTTTTGTAGCAGCCATACATAAAAGGTACCTTCTTTGAGGCTTTTATAAAAGTAGTAGAGAAAACACATTTGTTATGAAATGCTCTGAACATATCTTCATATAAATTAAGCACTAATCAACAACACAAACCATTTTTTACCTAATACAAATATTATTATTAACAGAGGAGAGCCTCAATATTAGGTGATAGACATGACAGTATCTTCTGATACAGGCTTTCAGTGTTGGTCTTTCACCTTCGCTACTGCCCACAACTCATTAAAGGGATTTGAGATGGCTTTTGAAAAAGAACAAATAAGTCCCAAACTATATTCTCCTAAAACACTGTAACACTGTATACTCGGAGGGTATAATTTGATCATCAGCACAACCAAACCCATCAAAGCAAAATGCTTCATGGAATTTTATAACAGAATGATATCTTAAATCTATGACAGTATCATTTTCTTACTGATTGCAGAGTTCTTTTTAAAAGCTCATGTTAGACCATGAATATAACAAGGCTATGCACAGCCTGCATATAAAATAAGAAGACCAGACACAAAACGCAATTAACATCAAAGAATAAGAAGAGAACTAAGGGCAACTTGCATGATTAAATTACCAATGAAAATTAACTCAGTGAATTTGCTAAGTTCTACAGTTAAAATAAAAACAAAATAAAACAAACCTCCAGACCACCCCAGGATTCTGAAGTCCCATGTATGCATATAATTCTGTCCAGTTTATTATCTGGTTTCAGTATCATTCAGCTAAAGGCTAATAAGATCAAACCTGTACCCTAGTAATAATGAGCCAGGTGAGACTATAAAATGTGAGATTATCCTTTACATTAATCACAAAAGAGTAATGCATCACCTGATCAGCACGATTATCTCAGACCAGAAACTAAAATTGAATGGGAGGAAAATGCCTTTGGCAGGAGTTGGCAAGCAAGGAACTCAGGGAAGAAAAAGAGAGTTATTTCTAGATAGAATACAGAATGATGATGATGATGATCCATACCACTTGGTGGCTTTTACTATTTGTTAGGCACTATGTGATATAGCTAACATGTTACCTCATTTAATCCTCACTCCCTTCCTGGGTGGTAGGTGATGTCGTTCACATTTACAGATGAAAGTACTGTGTGTGCCTGAGTCAACAAGGTCTGGAACTGGTTAAGGCTCAACAGGATCAGACACTAGTACTTAACTAGTTAGGGACCCATATGTTTTTGCTCTGCAAGAAATGACTAGGGCAGAAATATTCCACTCAGTAGATGGAGGCCTCAGAGATTCTGGGGGCTGGTGAGATTCATTCAGGGAACATGATCGCCAGAAATTCTGAGGGCTGGAGCAGAAGACCAAACCTATCGATTCAGAGGAGGGACACCAGACACTCACATTGTTCACATCGATTCAGAGGAGGGACACCAGACACTCACATTGTTAATTAATAATAATTAACAGGAAGCCACAACAATGTACTCAGAGGTCAGAGGTTTCAGATCAAATGAGAGATGGACCTCTCCTTTACAGCATGTGCATTATTTGTTAAGAATATGGTAAGCACAAGTAAAACAGATATATTATCATTAATTTAAAGCAGTTCTTGTAGACATTCTTTTTAACTTGCCCAGCAGCCCTTCAATGCATATATTATCAACCATATTTTACAAGCAAAGCAACTAAGGTGAGTGAGGTGCCTTGGAGTTAAGGAAGGAGGTTTTATTTCCCTTGAGTAGGCCTGTGCCTTAGGAGGTATAGGGAGGCCACTCTGCAGCCTCAGAAAGAAAAAGTGGACAAGTGATGTCACCATAACCATGTAATGTGGTCCTCAGATGAGTCTGAGTTTGTTTTCACAAAAGAGGCTGTTTTAACTTCACACTGTGGGAAGACAGTTCCAAAAGACCTACTCTGCCCCACTTGTAAGCAACTACTTGAGAAAGGGGTTTTTGTTGTTCATTTAAATAACAACAGATACACCCTAGTATCATAATTATTATTATTGGGCCCTGGACTCCTCAGAATTAAAGTTACACACTATGAAAATCATGAACCACTGAAGCTACTAACCTGACTTACCCAAAGCTCTATTTCAAAGGTATTTAAAGGATATTTTCTTCTTTATCAAACTAATGCTAAAGCATCCCTGAGCAGAAAATCAAAATCTCTAGTACCTAATTTGAATTTCGTGCCAGCCATTATAGAAACCTGAACATAGTTTCATATCAAAATCAATTTCTTGAAGAGGATTACCATAACTCTTACTTCATCCTAAAGTCAATGGTAACACTGAATTTATCCAAATCCAACTTCAACTGATATTAAATAATAGGTAAATGGAAAATAAATTTTAAACAGAAATGATAATATCAATAAAATTTTATTTTTTCTCCTATGTTCCCTTGTAACTCCCTTTGAATATACTTTAGAAATAAGGAAGGTGCACATTAGTATACAGGTAAAAGAAATACAAAAGGAGTTAAACTATAGTTCCTATTTAAACGCTTGAATAGCCTATGCTTAAGTGGACACAGCATATGCAGATGGCTCTTAGGAAATCCATTTCCCACTCTTTGGAAAGTACCTAACTATATATAGGAGGAATCAAAGGAGAAAACGGGACGCCTGGGTGGCTCAGTCGGTTAAGCGTCTGCCTTCAGCTCAGGTCATGATCCCAGAGTCCTGGGATCGAGTCCCGCATCGGGCTCCGTGGGGAGCCTGCTTCTCCCTCTGCCTCTGCCTCTCTCTCTATCTCTCATGAATAAAGAAAGAAAAAAAAATAAAAGAGAAAAAAAAAGGAGAAAAGTTTTTTTAAAGTAAAAGAGAAGACATTCATATAAAGAAAATTTTGTTTTTATTTCGCATAGAACTAGCTTTTCCATAGAAAGCCTCAAGAATATTGCTGCCAGTAGATGATTTCTGAATAGACTGCGCTCTTAGTAGTTTTTTAAAAATTGATGCTAGAATACAAAAATCACAGAAAGCCAAGTTTTTCTTTAAGTGACATTTAAACTCTATGTGCTTGTAAAAGTGTTCTTAATAAAAGAAAAAATAATGCCATGATTTTCAGTTCAGATTCATGACATGTTAAAACCTTTTCCTCTCTTCTACCAGCCAGAAGTCAATTGTGTATATTGAAATCCTTTCTTAATGACAGATGGTTCATGCCAAAAGGATGCCTGAAACCTACTGTTTATATATATATACATGTGTGTGTATTTTCCTCATCGTCTTTCACCTGTCCCCAGATATAAAGCCCAGCTGCTTATGTTTTAATTTTTTTTATGAGAAGCAACAGTTTTTGATAATCTCACCAAGTCTTTTCTAACAGACTCCATACACGGAGAGTTTTCACAAGACAAAGGATTGGTTTAAGCGTTCACACAACTAGTTTGTAAAAATAAAGAAATACAATGAAACCTCACGTATAGACTTTATTTAATCAGAAATGTCACAGTATAGTGAAATCAGACTTACTGAAACCCTTTCTTTCTGTGCTCTATGTAGAGCATTACATGAGCTAAATCAGAGATACTAAATGTGCCTGGCATGACAGAAGATTCTTAAATTATGGAAGTAAAGGAGATGAGCTTTAGTGATCATATCAGATAAAACCAGTGATGTAAGTAGACACAAAAACAATTCTCTACTAGTCCAATGGGAATATATGAAAGCATAACACTGTCCCTGTCTAATATACAAGCTTTAGTTACTTAGGCATTTTTTTATCTGATCGTCCTGCTCTACATATCTCATTATGGTTAGTCACCCCACTGTGTGGTTATGTCTGTTACTACCAAACACCCACCCGAAAAGTGGAAAATTTAGCAAGCAGTGAGTTATCTTAAGGATTATGCCAAATGAAACATTCAACTTCAACCTTAACCAAAATTACAAAACTTGCATTTATCTACATGATTTAAAGTCTGTTCGGATAACCAATCTGATTTAAATAGTCACCATAATTTTCTACCCTGAGGTCTCCCAAAAGTTTACAGTGGAAGCACTTCAAGGTCCTCAATATACCTCATTAACACCTCTATTAAAAGATGTGTAAGAAAAAAGAGAGGAAGTTCAAAAGAAGTAGTTACTCTTTTAGAAACGCTTGTTTAAAAATGATTTTCAATTTTTTTATTGAAATGATATGTATATAATCAGAAATGGACAAACAACAAATGTTTACTTCACTCTAGGAATTCAGGCAAAAAAAAAAAGAACCTATAAAATTATTCATCATAGTTTACCTTCTGCCCCTTCAATAAAGAATCTCACCTTACTTTACATCGGTTATATGGCATCATCCCTTTGTCTGCATTTCTACATTATCTCTTTCTGAAGTTGTTTAAACAGAAATAGCCTATGCAAAGTAAGCTTGAACTTTTTCTGAATTGTATAAGCTGTAGACTACCTCATACTGGTAATCTACAGAAGCTATCAAAGAGCTATCAATCCTAGAGTAGGCGCTTTATAATGTCCCTACAAATTCCTTATGGTAGTTTACAAGGTCCTATAAGAACTGGCTTCCAATGATCTCATTGGGTTGTTTTCCTACCATTCTCTCTCTCGCTTCTTCATCCTGTTTGTCAAACACACCGTGCATGTTCCTGCTCAGAGCTTTGTGGCGTCTATTCCTCTGCCTAAACATTCTTCCCTTAGATACCTACTTAGCCTCTTCCATCAACTTCTTTAAGGCTTTCTCAAATCGCAGCTCTAATATACAAGCCTTAGTTACTTAGGCATTTTTTTATCTGATCGTCCTGCTTAGCTTGCAGCTCTATTTGCCAGTACAACCACCCAAATACCTAGCTGACCCTACTGGACCTCTATTCCCCACCATTCTAGAGATTCTTCTTGCAAAGATCAACAAATCCCATCAATTTTCTTACTCTGCTTTACCTTTTTTTTTTTTTTCCCAGCACTTATCACCTTATAACCACTATATAATTTACTTATTTGCTAGGTTTATTGTTAACTATCTGGTGCCTCTCACACTCCTCCAGGACATAAAGATCCCAAGGGCACTGATCTCTGTCCATTCTGTTCACTTACATACTCCAAGTACTTTAAATAGTTACTATGTAGTAGGTGCTCAATAAATCTTTTTTTGAAAGTAGTTCCTTTGACAAGTCCTATCTTCCTTTTCCTAAAGTAACTGACCTTGATGCCCCCAATTACTGTCATTCCATTCCAATTACATTTTCCTTGTTCATCTCTATCTGCCTTCTGGATTCTACCCTCAGCATCCTAACGAAATTCTTCTTTCAAAGGTCAACAAATTCAAAGATTTTTTCTTAGTCTTCATTCATTTCATCCCTAAACAACAGTGAGCAGCACTGCAACCACTTCCCTTCTTAACAGGCTCATTCAGTTAGAAGTAAACTGAACAAATACAATTTTCTAGGCACTCATTAGAAGCTTTTCCTTTGGTTTTCCTGATAAAGGCCTATCCATCCAAGTTTCTTCTTCTTGTGCTCACACAAATACAGGTGATAACAATTCCTTCCCAATGATCTCTTCTTCAAACATGTTCCCTTCTAATGTCAGGGCTTTAGCTAATATCACTGACTATCAAGCTAAATCTTTTTCTGAATCTCCTCCCCATATTTCCACCTGCCACTGCCTGTCTAAATCTTACTATTCCTCCCACAGCAGTGCAATTTTTACCTCTCTCAGCTCTGTGGACATTGCAATATTTTGCAGCTGCCTCACCTTAACCCCTTTTCACTTCCTGTAGGTTGATATTTTCCACTTGAGGCAGAACTCTACAAAACAGAAGCTAAAAAAAGTCAGATTCTCACTTTTGGCCAGTTCTAGCGGCGACATCCAGATCTAGGGTTGATGGGAACAGTGTAAGTCAGTGTCTATGCTGAAGTGTGGTGACAATGGTGTCCTTATTACAAGATAAATTCTGAGGTGGAATTTTAAGTATTGTTCTAGGCTGTGTCTCTTCCAGTTTTGGTTCCCATATCCTCCCGGAGAGTCTATAAACTAGCAAATATCCTCTTAGTAAGTGTGTTTTTGGTGTAAATTAATCATGGTTCGTTTCTGTTGCTTTCAAATGAGAAATCTGGATGACTATATCCAGCAAGACCCACCTGGTCCTCTCCAAAGAATTGTTTTCTCCTCTAAATGTCCACAGCATTTTATCAATATTATTTCTATGACATTTATTCCTTTACCTTGTATTATAATTATTTATGCATGCTGTCTTCCCCACTACATGTTATATTTCATGAGGATGAAGTGCCTGTCATTTATCTTTGTCCATGCTTTTAACACTTGCCCCCTTGTCTGTTTCAGATATCCTTCAAAAACAAAACATTGTATGTGTGTTCTTTCTGGCTGAGGGAGTTACTCTAAGTTCCTCCTTCTGTGCTCTTAATCTGACAAGGCCCCACAATTATTTTCCTGGAAATACCTCCATGACTCACTTATTTAGAAGATTCCCCAAGGCGCACCTGGGTGGCTTAGTTGGCTAAGTGTCTGCCTTCCGCTCAGTTTATGATCTCGTGGTCCTGGGATTGAGCCCCGAGTCTGCTTCTCCTTCTCCCTCTGCCCCTTCCCCCTACTTGTGCTCTCTCTCATGACCACTCTCTTTCTCTCTAATAAATTAACAAAATCTTAAAAAAAAAAAGATTCCCCAAGATTCTTGTAGGTTGTTCCCTCATTTCTATGCACAAAAAGCATCCCTTTTTTCTTCGCTCCAGCGGTACGTACAGAGCACCAACAAGGTTGCCAAGACCATTCAATAGAGAAAGGACAGTCTTTTCAACAATTGGTGTTGGGAAAACTGGATATCCACATGAAAAAAAAAAAAACAACAACAGAAAAAAACCTTACCTTACAGCATATACAATTAACTCAAAATGGATCAAAAACCTAAATGTAAGAGTTAAATCTATAAAAATCTTACAAAAAAACAAAGAACAAAACAGGGAAAAGTTTCATGTCATTGCATTTAGTAATGGTTTCTTGGATATGACATCAAAAGCACAGGCAATAAAAAAAGGAGATAAGGGGCGCCTGGGTGGCTCAGTCGTTAAGCGTCTGCCTTCAGCTCAGGTCATGATCCCGGGGTCCTGGGATTGAGCCCTGCAACAAGCTCCCTGCTCCGCGGGGAGCCTGCTTCTCCCTCTCCCACTTCCCGTGCTTGTGTTCCCTCTCTTGCTGTGTCTCTCTCTTTTAAATAAATAAAAATTCTAAAAAAAAAAAAAAGGAGATAAATTGGACCACATCAAAAGTTAAAACTTCTGTTCAAAGGATTCAATCAACAACATGAAAAGGCAACCAATGAAATGGTAGAAAATATGCAAATCATATATCTAACAAGGGATTTTCCAGAATATATAAAGAATGGCTTCAACTCAACAACTACAAAAATAAGCAACCCAATTAATAAATAGACAATGGATGTGAACAGACATTTCTTCAAAGGAGATATATATATATATAAAAGGCCAATAAGCACATGAAAAGATGCTCAAAATCATTTATCACTAGGAAAATGCAAATCAAAACAACAATAAGATACCATCTCACACCTAACAGAATGGCTACTATCAAAACAATAGTAAGTATTGACAAGGTTGTGGAAAAATTGAAACTTTTATGTACCATTGGTGGGAATGTAAAATGGTACAACTACTATGGAAAACAGTAAGAAGGCTCCTCAAAAAATTAAAAACAGAGTTACCATATAATCCAGCAATTCTATTTCTGGGTATATGTTCAAATGAATTGAAAGCAGGGTTTTGAAAAAATATTTATATAGCATAGCAACATTATTCACAATAACCAAAAACTGAAAGCAACTCAAATGTTCTTCAACAGATGAATGGATGAACAAAATGTGGTATATACATCCAATGAAATATTATTCAGCCTTAAAAAGGAAATTCTGATACATACTACAACATGGATGAATCTTAAAGACATTATCCTAAGTGAAATAAGACAGTAACAAAAAGATAAATATTGTTATGATATTATTTTGTTGAAGTCATAACCCCCAATGTGATGGTATTTGGAGGTGAGGCCTTTGGAAGATTATTAGGTTTAGATGAAGTCATGTGGTCATAAAGTGTGGTGTCCATAATGGATTAGTGTCCTTATAAGAAGAGGAAGAGAGACCTGGGCTAACTCTTATGTTCTCTTTCTCCTGTGCCATGCAAGGACACAACAAGAAGGCTGCTGTCTACCAGTTAGAAGAGGGCCCTCACCAGAAACCAAATCTTCTGGCACCTGGATCTTAGATTTCTGGTCTCCTGAACTCTGAGAAATAGATGGCCATTGTTTAAGGCACTCACTCTACTATATTGTGACAGCTGCCTGAGCAGACTAAGAGTTTCAACTTTGCAAAGATGAGGAGTTCTCAAGATTGGTTGGCCAACAATGTGAATGTACTTAAAACTACTGAACTATAACACATAAAAATGATTAAAATAGTACATTATGCTGTGTGTATTTTCTCACAATTAAAATTTCATGTAAGAATTTTGTTTTGCTTTAAAACAAACAAAAAATCTTTGTGCAACCCAGGCTTCAAGGATACCATATCCCAGCGTAGGTGAATCAGAGTTGGTTTCTTATTCCTACCCCATTCCCATCCTCTGCATTGCTGTCAGTGAGATTAGCTGCTTAAAATCCTGTAACTGCTCCATAATGTCCTCTGTGAATGATCCAAGCCCCTGGGAATGGAAGCATCTTCCCTGAGTAATTTTTTAATTCCATCTCTTGCCACCAATCTCCATGCACTCCACGCTCCAGTCATAACTCTCTATTTTCAACTGCAACCCTCTCTAGTATAACCATCTTTTCTCTCAGCTCTCTTCAGTTCAGTTCAACAAAATCTCATTGAACAAGCACCAGGCACTGAGCACTCTGAGACAGGATACAATAACAAAATGCTTCTATTCTCAAGAACATTAAAGTCTAGGGGAAGGACACCCACAAAGAGATCATTACAACTATTGTGATATATACTTTAACACTGACTCATAGTTACATGTTGATAAATATGTGTTGGCATACTTCTTGAAGTTTGCTTCTTAAATTTCATATTTTCAAAAGTTTTCAAATCAATGCACAATGCTTGGATATTTTTAACTTCGTATGAATATGTTCGATTTTTTATTAATATTTGGTCTATAAATGGATTTCCTAAAGTAGAGATAATGGATATCTAATATCTTTTTACATAGAAACACAAAATTTTGGAAGTACAGATTTACCACCAAACAGGACATCTTTAAAAAATTTTAAAGCTTAGAGTTTCCTTGAGAGTACAGATAACATTTTTATAGTAGAGGGGAAAAACTGCAGGTACGTTTCTTAATAGTCCATTTAACATTTTAAAACTTAGGTAATTTTGCCTCATTTATGGTTTCATAATTAAAGTTTCTCCTGCCATTTGGAGTAAACACAATTCCAGCCATGGGAGACAAGAATGACCAGTTCAAGTTCAAGGGTTCACTGCACATGAATATCCATAAATGTCCCTTGACAGTCTTGGTAGTATAATGAACCTTGCAATTACTCAGCAGGCCATCACCACAATACATGAACATAATGCTTCCAACGTCAACCGACAAAACATTATACAAATAATACCAACCAACTGTTACAGTTCACATAGGGCTTTTGGAAACTAATTAAATTACAACAGTTCCTCTTAAATCTTTATAAGTTTGCAGGAAGTTTTGCTTCACAGAGCTATGTTTATGGCAAATAATTAATAGAAAAGGTGTTGGCATTATATACAATTGGGAGATGCCAATTAGCAAAACCCTCCTTCAAAATGACACCAGTTAATTCCAGCATGAGCCCTCAGAGTGAAATAGCCTTTCTCTTGAACAAATGCTAGTGTCTCATTGTCTTTGGGAATGTCTCCAATCATCCTATATATAACCCCCTGGGGTAAATGTTTCTGGCCTTGCCTTCCTGTTGCCTCTGTGCTGAAGAAATGATCTTCATTAAGTTAGTTCATTTGAATAACAGTGTGCTTTCCTTTACTCTAGTGGCCCTCCAACTATAGAAAGTTTACCTCTGCAGAACAATCTTTGACACAGTAAAAAGTACCATCAAGTAAAAAGTAATACACAGATAAAAGATCATTAATTATGAGCAACCCTAATAAAAAGTATAGAACATGTCAGACAATGTATGTGTAAATGCACATAAAAGCAGGCATCTCATTACCAATTTAATTACCTGAATGGTCTGGGGATTAAAGTATAAGACAAAGTGAAAATATGTATATTCTACTTATGATAATTATTTTAATTCCTGTTTTCCCCAATATATTATAAGCTGATAACTGCTGATGTGCAACATACACTGGAATATAGATAATAAGTAAGTCCATGATTTTTAACTTGGCAAATAGCTACCCTGTGCTATTTTCATCACAAAGGGTTATTGTTACTCTGGACATCTTCAGAATAGTCTTGCCATGATGGCTCAGCATTTATCATCCACTTCAAAAGGAAATATGAATAATAAAGCAAGCTGGGTTTTCCCCTCAGAATCACATACTGAGGAAAAAGCAGATAGGATTTGGTTATGAGAATTGGAGAAATTTTGTTTTCTTCTCCTCCGTGTTTTTATTTTTTTATTTTTTTTTTAAAGATTCATTTATTTGACAGAGAGAGACACAGCGAGAGAGGGAACACAAGCAGGGGGAGTGGGAGAGGGAGAAGCAGGCTCCCCACAGAGCAGGGAGCCCGATGCGGGACTTGATCCCAGGACCCTGGGATCAGGACCTGAGCTGAAGACAGACGCTCAACTGACTGAGCCACCCAGGGGCCCCTCCTCCGTGTTTTTAATCAGATAACTTCAAATAAGTGGTTTAGCATTTTGTACTCCAATAAATTAATCCATGAGTCAATTAGTATTTCTACTTCTAACGTATTTTTGATTTTTTAATAAAGTAAACTGTAAAAAAATAAGTTAACTGGAAAACAGGTTTTTCTAGTCTTAAGAAACAAGTATTTCTTTTTGTCATGTTTTAAAAACAAAACAAGCTAATCTTCTGGCCCTAAAAGAGTACTCCTCTGTCTTTAATTGGCCACAGAGAAAGAAGCAATAACTTGGACTACGGATAACTTTAAAAATTTAGTTAAGAGAAATCTGACTTCCATTAAAAAAAAAAAAAGTACAGACTTTAATATAGAGAACTTTAGCACACTTTACCACATTTTAGACAAATAAGATTCAGAATAATCCTGATAATTACCATTTTTCTCTAAAATAATAGACATTATGGGAAAAATTCCTACTGTTATCTAAAAATTATATGAACATTAAAGGAAAATTTTGTCAGGAAAATGAAAAATGCTAATAACGATACTGAGAACATAAGATATGAAATACCTGGAGTAAGAGACAATGAGAAATCTTGCTTAAAGTGGACAGAGTCAGTATAGACAGAAAGTTATCCTGTCACTTTATAAAAGTACAGCTTCACAACTGGGTTCAGAAGTCTATACCTTTCTATAATATTAGGATTGTTCCTAATATTGTAATTTAGGTCTGAATTCCTGATTAAGATTACAGAATCAAATAGATTATATATCCAACAAAAGGTTATGAATTAAGAGGTTCATATACCACCCTCCATACAATACATAAAGTTATGTTCTATAAAATGAGGTAAGAGGGCGCCTGGGTGGCTCAGCTGGTTAAGCGACTGCCTTCGGCTCAGGTCATGGTCCTGGAGTCCCGGGATCGAGTCCGGCATCGGGCTCCCTGCTCGGCAGGGAGTCTGCTTCTCCCTCTGACCCTCCTCCCTCTCATGCTCTCTGTATCTCACTCTCTCTGCCTCAAATAAATAAATAAAATCTTTAAATAAATAAATAAATAAATAAATAAATAAATAAAATGAGGTAAGATGTATCGTACATAATGACTATACAAGGCACATAAAAATGCAATCATAAATATATGCTAGTTATAATAAAACCTAAACAAATGTTTAACAATTGTACCTGCTATCTTAAAATAGGTTAGAAAGACTATATCAAGTCTTTCATATCATAGCACAGATTTGAGCAACGTTTACTTTCTCTTGATAAACCATGGTGAAGAGAGATATTAAAAACCCATTCCAGTGAGCTGAGACTTTGATTACAGTTCTACAACAGATATGCAAAGAAATTATTCCTAATGAAGATGGTGTTTCTGAACATCACTTTGAAATTTAAAAATCCACTCTGAAATTCATCCGATTCACCTCCTTGCCTCAAGTTAAGTATATTTGAACTCACTGCAGAAGCAACTTCTGGAACTAATTCATGTGCAAAATGCTGAGTGTATCAAGATACTTCACACTTCCACAAAAATGAATGAATGAGTGAATCGATGAATGAAAGGAAGCCAGCCAGTCAGGGAAGTCATTAACCATTTTTACTCTTTACAAAAAAATATTTTCTGTTCACAAATCATTAAGCTTTTCTTAATTCCTTTCTTTCTCTCAGGTCTCGCATCCAATTCATTATAACAAGACCTGGTAGTACTATCTCTAAAATGTATCACTTAATGTGTGAATGAACCACTCTCACCACAACTGCTGCAAAAACTCTAGACCAAGTTGCTATTACATATCTTGCAGAAACTTGTAGTTTCCTCTTTAATTAACTGACTCTCCTATGTCCTGCTACAAACTGAGTTCTCCAATTGGCAACCAAAGTGACATCCACTGAGTGGATATTACACATGTGATTATAAATCACGTATTACTTCCCTGCTTAAAACCTCCAATTATAAAGAAAACCATGCTCACCACTGTGGCCTACATAATTTGGTCTCTGCTCTTTGACCTTATTTCCTGGAACTTTCCCCTTTTTCCAAAATGTGCCCTGAATGCTGGTTTTCTGTCTATCCCTCAAACACACCACTAATTTCCTTTCATGGTCCTTATACTTGTTCCTCTTATTCCTATTATTTCGATTTCCATTCCATGACCATTCTAAGAAAAGTAACGACCAACTTTTCTAACTCATTTTATTTTCTTCAGATCATTTATCTCTATCTGGTTTGATAATCTTTGTTTGTGTATTGACGTATTTGTTGTCTATCTCCTCTTGAATGTCAGCACTTTGAAAGCAGGTATTTTCTCCTGTTCAACTGCAACGTCCAAAGCATCTATAACTATGCCTAGAACACATGTGGCACATCGACATTTATGGAATGAAATGAAGTGAGTTGGATTATCTGTGCTCATATTTTATTCACAGGTACCATAAACCCTCGTGTTCTGGAATGGCTTGGACCACAGACTGAGTAACCACGCAGGCAACCCTCATAGCAGCAGAAACAGTGCGTTACAGCGGAAGGAAGCAGTCAGGGACACCGCTCTCCCAATACCATTAGGCTTCTTAAGCATTCCCTAACACTGACCTGGGAAGGAGGAGATAGTCAGTAGGACCCTAGAAAGGAGGGGAAACCCCGAAAGGCTGAGACATTCACCTGGCAGACAAAAGTTTCATCTGAAACGTCTGAAATGTCTTCAGTTGCCAAGATTAATCATCTCTCATCATCAGAGAGAATGTTTTCCCAAAGCAAGATCAGATAAATTGTTACTTATTCCTTAATTACACAAAAAATATGCAGTATGCAAATATGGCCTCTAAAAGATTAGCTACTAGAATCATTACTATTCAAGTAGCTAAGAGTATTGGCCTCATGGGCTAAATTACAGACAGATTCAGCAATTCTGAATTCAACAGTACTATTAATAAGCAGTGTCCTCTTGCTGGGTTTTCAAATAGAATTTTTAGTATGGTCTGAGGGAAAGTGCCTTGGACTAAGGGTCACAGACCCCAGCTCTATTGTAATTAATCCTGCTTAGCCTCAGTTCTTGCTATAAAATGGAAATCCCCCTATGCCTCACAGTATCGTCACACTGAATAAATGACGTATCATATGTGAAAGCTTGTAACCTCGTAAGATACTGCACAAAATTAAAGTCTTTACATTACCTGTTGTAAATATACTTCTCATTCATGTGTATAATCATGCATATATTTAAATACATCTTGTGTGAGAGGTCTGTTTCACTTGTGGCATATGTTTCAAAGCCAGGGAACTCGAAAATGTATTACACAAACGCATATAAACACATTTTAAAAGAAATAAGTGTCGAAGGCTTGCCATCATTGCTTCTAGATCTGAAGTAAGTTCAAGGGTCTCTTACATAAGAGTTGGAAAGAACATACAAATTTAAAACATTTACCATACTAGAAGTTTTGCTGGCAGGCGTGTGCTGTCTAGGAGAAGGCAGAGATCTCTGAGGAAAGAGAAGAAAGAGTATGGAGGAAAGTTTTGGGTGTGTGTGTGTGCGTGTTTAAACTGGAAACATGTTAGGTTTCCTTTATTTTGAGGCTTATGGGCTTTTCACTGGAAATCTGAAATACTCTCACATTAAGGAGAATAAAGTTAGTGGCAATTTACTATAAAGATATACTGTGCTCATGGAAGCAAAGAAAGATTTGGAGTTTTCCTCAATTATAACCTCAGATTATGACCAGCGTTTCCATCTCAGGGTAGTGAGTTCAAGCCACATGTCAGGCTCCAAACTCAGCCCGGAGTCTGCTTGAGATTCTCTTTCTCCCTCTCCCTGCTCACACACTCTCTCTCTAAACAAATAAAATAAAATCTTAAAAAAAAAAAAAAGAAAAGAAACGGGCTGTGTAGGTGCATGTGCTTATAAACATCACAGGAATAAACATGTTTTCTTGTGACAGAATAGAACATTAAAACTCTGGACTGGGCACATCATGACTTTTTAAAGAATAAACAGCAAAGTTCACCTGGAACTTCAGAACAATTTTCTTCAATTTCATATTTTGTTTCAAATAGTAAACATCTGCCAAAATTCACAGGAACAAAAAATTGCTCAATGATGATATATGATTGCTACTATTATTCAGGAAAAAAAATACACCATAATAAAATCTGAGAAATGCCAATTAAGTTAGTTTTTTAATCAGTGTGGTTAGAAAATACATCTGTTTTGAAACACTTACCTACTACTAACAGGGTACAAAAAGACATTTTCTAACAGCCACTACTAAGACTCGTTTCCAAATGGGGAGTTTTCATATTTTCTTTCCAATAAAACAAAGTGGCCCTTTAACAACCATATGGCCCTGGGCTCTAAGAGAAGTTTCATTCAGCATCTATTTTTAGACATAGGTTTCCTTATAAAATATACTGCAGTCATGGAGCTGAATGAGCATTCATGTTTCTGTGGACAAAGCCTCCTGCCATCGAGAAAGTTCCCTACAGCACTGCGGGTCGAAGTGCTTGTCCCATTTCTTCCCTCCCAGGGAATAAGACAGAACAAAAATATATATATATTACTGAACTGCGTTTCAAACAAGTTACTTTTCATTTATTTAGAAAGCTATTTTGGGGGAATATATATGTTAACTGAAATCTTTCTCACTTTTCACATATTCAGTGTGTATTCATTTTCTGCTGAGCTCTTTCAATATGACATGTTTTGCCAATAATACCTGAGAACAGACCAACTCAAAATGCCAACATGTCCATTTCAGCCACTATTCAAACAGCACTAACGATGTAAATGCTAAATGTCTTAGGTACAGGGGTGGGTTCAGAAACATTGTTATGCTCCATCATTTACATATGCCTTTTATATATTGTATAAAATATTATATAACTTCAAAATTTTTACATAGTATATCTGCCCTATAAAGAGGTCAACAAGAACTGACAGTAAATTTTAGAAGACCGATGAAGAATAGCAGAACACCAAAAATGGGCATTGGATATCTACTACTCAGCATATACTTAGTTGTATTAATGTAATAAAATAAAAATAATGAACAGATAAAATTTAAACTATTTAATTTGGAATCAAACTATTGTTTTTATAAGAAATAAATGCCTAATTTAAATTTTTCTCCACTGATCATGGGTAACAAAAATCACACAGGAATAAAAGATGAGGAAAAACTTTTCAAATCAGATGAACTGAGGCCTAAATTTAGCTGCTAGGTAAAATCTTGTTGAGAATTTCTAACAAATAGCTATTCCACACCAAGGAAGTCACAGGCTTTATAAGCCCAACAGCATGCAATATGGCACATATCACCTGAGCTGGCCAGACTGCATTCTTCTCAGGCCATGTAAGTACTGCACTTTCTTCTGTTTTGCACACATATTGTGAACACTGAAAGAAAAACCTGAAAAGAATTAGTAACCGCTATTTCTCCTGATATTTCAGACTATTTCCCCCATGAGCCCCTTTTGTCCCATTTTACTGACACATAATTGACATAATGTCATATTAGGTTAAGGTGTACAACATAACACTTTGATATGCATACATACTGCAAAATTATTACCACATTTTTGTGAAACATTTAGTTTACTAATCATCACCTCTCATAGTGAATCACTTATTATTCCTACAAGACAATTATTTCTAATTGAAAGGGAGAGAAAAAAATAAAATTAGGAATGTGTCACGTATTAGTTAACCCCATATAACCCATTACTTATATACCCACATAGGATTGTTTCTTTAAATGTAGTATTTCTTCAGGAAATTTCCAGTGTCTTCACGATCCAATGATTATAAATAAATCAGTATTTATTATTACTGCATTTCATCAGTAGGAGGCATCATTTAGGTAGGGTAGGTTTCTCAATCCCAGGAATACTAACATTGGGGGCCAGATAATTCTTTTCGTAGGATGTTTACCAGCATCCATCATTGCCTCTCACTAGATGCCAGTAGCACCTCCTTCCAGCAGTAAAGATCCAGCATGTCTCCAGACATTGCCATATGTCCCCTGCCTGTAGGTTGAGAACCACAGATTTAGGTGAGGACCACAGATGTGGATTTTCATTTTAATTGTAAATTTAAATTAAGTCAGGATTCTCTGATTAGGCACAAAAAATACCATAACCAAAACATTATTATTATTATTATTAAACTATAAGTATATAATTAACATCCAAGTTCATAAAAATTTACATTTTTAAATAACATGTTAAATTTTATCAAGGTACCAATAGTGGAAATAACTACTTCTGATTTTCCAAAAATATCACCCAATTAAAATGCTTCCTTACACCGTTTGAGGAAGATTTATTTTGGTTTTGGTCTGGCCCAAAATGGCTAGGAGTGAGTACAGGAAGTTTTATCTGAAAAATGAACATGGACTGAGTCTTATAAATTGGCCCTAGTGCTATTTCCTATCATAGCTCCTGTTTGTTTACATTGGAGTTCGTATAAATTGGGTGTTATTTCCTTTCCACTAAGTTTCAAGGTATTAACAGCCAAGGAGGTGTTTTTTTACTTCTTCCTCTCTCCTTTTCTCCCACTTCCCCCAAATAAACAATGCATTGCTTGGAACACAATTTTAAGACTTGTCCCCAAACTTCAAAACTATTCTGAATTTATTTTACCTAAACCCATCTTTACACTTGAAAGCAAAAACAGTCTCCTTAAAATGGAAATGAGCAAAATATGCATTTTCTAATAGGTACGTAGTTTTCAACAGAATCATTTATCTAGTCATTTCACAGCTAAAACTTGCAAATTCTTAAGTAAATCAGTTCCATTTATTTTGACTTCCTGCCTAGGCTCTTCCTTCCAGAGAAAACATTACTCTAATATTTTCATCCATTAAGTACTCCTAACATTAAATGTTCCTATTTAAACAAAATTTCTTACCCTCACTCCGAAAAAAAAAAAAAAGGCACAATTAAAGGAAATGGAGATTTCTTTAATTTCTCTGGATAGAGTTATACCTGTCTACTTTTAAAGAAGCACACAGCACCTCCATTAGTGACTTCCATTTGTGTGAATTAACAACTAAGTTGCTAACGAAAACAACTGTGTTTGTATGCAGTAGTGTCTGAAAGGGTCTGAAATGGTTGCAAAAACTGTCCTTGACCAGTGAACTTCCAGTGAAAAAAACTGTTAAAAGTTCATGCACCCCAAATGCACATTCATTAGAATTAAACAAGAAGATTACACAGACATTGCTGACAAGGATTATCAAAATAAAACGGCGCCACCTGCCCTTTGCTCTCCCATTAATTAGTATGGAGTCTGAGGTGCCAATTAACAAGAAGCAGAAAAGAATCAGTAAACACAGCTCAAGCTGAATTTAAAGATTAACTCTTCCAGTTCGGGCCCCATTTCTTAACCATACTATGCTGATTTGTCTATGCAAGCCAAAATTGAATCCTAGGCTGTTTCTTTTTAGCAAAAACACTGTCATTAGGAAGACATTTCGGTTTATGAAATAATTCCCAGAACAGCTGCCCAAAAAGTTCATCCGATTCCATGAACAAGTGGCCATTCAGTATTTCACAGAGATGCAAAATACTCAATAATCCAGGTAATCCCAGTCACTAAAATACTTACACATTATAAATTACAAATCTGTGGTAGTTAATGTTAACTGTGGGAAACAACTAGAGTACTGTATGGTTAGCAGTAACTAGCACCACCCTCCCCACCCCTGCTACTAAATAGCACTTTACAGGCCTGAGACCACAATTTTTTTAAGTGAGTAAATGCCTTCATTATTGGTTTTATGGAACTATTATTAGTAACTTTTAAATTTGACCATTCACTCTTTTTAAACAATACTTTCCAAAACAATATAGGTATTTCCCCATGCAATTCCCATCTTGACCCATAACTTTTCTGTAGATGGTATTATTATTCATTTGTGTGAATATTATTTTATTTTATAAAATTATTTTTAAAAAAGCACTGCAAATGAAAACGCAAACTATCAACAAAACTCAAATGCAAACATTATTATACTGTTACATGTACATAAAGTAACTAACATGCATTTTTAATAACTACTTTATATTTCATCGTTAAATATTCCAGTTTAACTTGCATGATAAAATTTATTTTACTTAATGTGAATTCATCTTATTGAAAAGATAGTATTTTCTTCAAAATTTAGAAGGGATTTCTCCTCATAGAAGCCTTCTATATCTGCTAATCCATTTCACAACAGTATTTTTCTCTTCAAAGTAGATAGAAGTATATCTAATCTATAACAATACTATTTGCAAATACTGATGAATAAATCTTCAAAACTTGGCATTAGAGGCTCAAATTCCCCAATGGCATTTCAGAATACATTCTGAAACACGGCGATATCAACCTCAAAGAGCTGCTGAGAGAATTAAATTAAATCAAATGCTCAGAATGATTTTTGTAATAGCCACAATGAAATACTGATGCTAAGCAGAAACTCATATGTATGCCCAAAGAACACCTTCAAAACACTACCTGTGGCTGGCAACACTGCTAAGACCTACTCTGTGTCATACTGCTCTCTGTTCATTAGGTCTGGGATAGAGTCTAAACATTTGCATTTTTAAGAAGCACACCTGGAAATTCTAACACAAGTAATACACGGCTCATACCAGCATTGCCCTTAGATATGGACAAACAACGTCCCTGTCTTGAGGGCTGCACTTTAAAGGTACCAGCTCCAATCCCTTTTTGGCTGCCTGCCCCACTCACTGCAAGGAATCCATGGTACCAACAGGACAACAGGATGGGCCTCTCCGGACCTTACCATCCCTCCTTTCAGATCACACGCTGCATGACTGTCACCCCAGAACTCTTTTCCCAAAGAAACAGACTGTACAGTCCTAGGCCCAAAAGATGGCCAAGAGCAATTAGATAACAGTGTATTAGTTTAATTTATAACTTTTAAATAGATTACATATGTACTGTAGCTGTCCATTTGTACTCTTGCCCTGCCCCCACGAAAGCTAGGGGTAGATGTGGAAAACGCCTTTGCAAATACCTCGTTAAAGCCTTCCATTGGGGCACTTGGGTGGCTCAGTTGGTGAAGCATGCGACTCTTGATCTTGGCTCAGGTCATGATCTCAGGGTCTCGAGATCAAGCCCCATGTTGGGTTCCGTGCTCAGCAGGGAGTATGCTTAAGTTTCTCTCCCTCCCTCTGCCCCTCCCTGCTAAAATAAATAAATATATTTTTTGAAAAGCCTTCCACCTCTCTTTCCCATGCCCTTCTTGTCTCTTATCCCTACAATTTGTGTAAAATTGCATATATACAAAATGCTCAAAGACATTTACCTCTTCCATGATTTTAAACATACTAGGAAGAAAGGGAAGTGAAAAAATGATGTACCTGCTTAAATATTAGCTAATCTCTGTCATAGTAACAAATGGCAAAAACATGAAAACAAATACCAAGCTACATTTCCATATCCGTGAGATTGAAAAGAGGAAAGAGAAAACCAATATTAAATAACTTTACCATAATTAGGGAAATAAAAAGAACTATAGCTCATGGACCTGACTTTAGAAAAGCTTAAAGATAAGCAAGTGACAGAATCTTTTCTTGAAATAACTCACACAGGTGTGCCTAGGTGGTTCAGTAGGCTACGGCGTGCCTGCCTTCAGCTCAGGTCATGATCTCGGGGTCCTGGCATCCAGCCCGTGTTGGGTTTCCTGACCAACAGGGACTCTGCTTCTCCCTTTGCTCCTCTTCCCTGCTCGTGTGCACATGCTCTCTAATAAATTTTTAATTTTTAAAAAAATAACTCACACGACCTAATAGGACAAAAGGGACACAATTATTT
This sequence comes from Mirounga leonina, assembly GCF_011800145.1. NCBI lineage: Eukaryota > Metazoa > Chordata > Mammalia > Carnivora > Phocidae > Mirounga > Mirounga leonina. The sequence continues at coordinate 3,591,340 of NW_023270323.1, forward strand.
GTTGAATATATCAATAAGTGAAAAAATGAAAAGGCAGCAGTTGTATTGAGTCACTGCTAATATGTTAAGTGATACCACTCTAGAGTTAGGCAGAGAGGCACCTGTTCTAGAGTTGAGAGAGTGGCATTAAACATTTTGGTCTCAGGATTCCTTTACATTCTCAAAAAATATTAAGGACCCAAAAGAACATTTGTTTAATTTTGTTTCTGTCTGCTTTGTTTTTTATTTATTTATTTACCTTATTAAAAACTAAAACTGAGGCTTATAAAATATTAATTCATTTTAAAATAACATTAATAAATCCATTATGTTACTATAAACATAAATATAGCTTTCATGAAAAATAATCATGTTTCTTCAAATAAAAGCAAGTTGGTGAGAAGTATCTGGCTTAAAAGATAATAAGATTCTCAACTCTGCCTCTGTATTCAATATGTTGCGATATGTTGTTTTGGTTGCAGTATGTGAAGACATTCCTGTCTCCCACAGATAAATAGAAAAGGGAGAAATACTTTACTAGCTTTTTCAGATAATGTGGATATTAGCCCTCCTTAGTACTACACCAAAACTCAACATGTAAAGTAGTTTCTTAAAGTTTAGTTGCAAAGTAGAATCTGAACCACAACAATAAAATATTCGTATTCTGTTACATTAAAATATTTTCTATTACCTTGTACCTTGAATAGATGTTTTATCCATACATAATTGTATAACATCATCCATTAATCATTTGGAAAACATAAATATCAGCTTTTGGACTCATACAGGACTTGCAAATGTTAACACATTTCCTTACACGATGACAAAAAAAAAAAAAATCACACCTGCTAATATCCACAACAATATCATCAAAAAAGCTTTTAAATATATAAATACTCTCACGCTCATGGTAGCAATTACAAGTTTTCCAAAATGTAAGATTTTATTTGAATTTTTACTTAAAAGCTCATATTTTCTCAGCAGCACAAATACTGTCAATTATTTTCCTTAATGCGCTCACTTCATTTTCAAAAAAATGCCCACCAAATTGTCACAGTTTGTCTAAATTGTCATAGTTTGTTGGTCACTCTTTCAATTAAAGATGATGATCCTTTAAAAAAGGAACTAGTTTATTGGAGAAATGAAGGGGGGGAAATCGGAGGGGGAGATGAACCATGAGAGACTATGGACTCTGAGAAACAAACTGAGGGTTCTAGAGGGGAGGGCGGTGGGGGGATGGGTTAGCCTGGTGATGGGTATTAAGGAGGGCACATATTGAATGGAGCACTGGGTGTTATACACAAACAATGAATCATGGAACACTACATCAAAAACTAAGGATGTAATGTATGGGGATTAATACAACATAATAAAATTTTAAAGAAAAGGAACTAGTTTAGCATCTATTCCTTGACTAAAACCACTTCAGTGTGCAGCAGAAGGATGAAGAAGACTTCCATTTCCTCACACAGAATATTGCAAAGGCATGTACTCAAGGGTTGAGATTTAATAAATGGATCGTTCTTACTATTTTATCAAGGACATTTTTAAGTCAAATATTCACTTCTCTTCTTCAAGGATGTGACAATGAACAACACAGTGGTGACTAGCATGCCTGTTGCCACTACCTTGGTTGGTGCTAAGGTACCCACATTTTCCCCTATCATTGCTTTTGAACCACTGGAGCTAATGTCAGTACAGCAAAAAAGACAAATAATGTCTTAGCTCAGTATTATTATTAAAACAGTACTGAATGTGAAGATGTCCTAAAAGTTTCTCAGAGACCTCCCAGGGGTCCTTGGACTATACTTTGAGGGCCACTGTTCTGGCTGCCCCTTCTCCTCCCATATCAAGAAGCCCACTGGGACAAATGAAAACCCTCTCACCCCCCCTCACCCCCCACCCCATGCTCTTCTGGATGACATTTCATGTAGTATAGAACCATTTTGTTCTTGGCAGAGTATCTTCTTTAACCAATATTTCGGGGGAAAAAAATCATTGGGAGATATTTACATTTCAAAAAGGCATTAATATGAAATCAAGAGATCTGAGTATTAATTAACCCTGGTAGTAAAAATCTACAATTCGAATCACTTAATTTCCAGGAATCCATTTTATGTATAAAAGATCAAGATTAAAGAGGCACAAAGTCCCTTTTAGAATTTTGATGTCATAATGATAGTACCAGATAATCTGATAAATTGTCCAGTATGATCTTACTCTCCCATGAAACAGAATTCAGTCATTCCCAAACCTTATTCCACAGCCAGGTTAATGAACTCTCACTCTATACAAACTGAAATATAAATTGAAGAGGAATGCCACTCAATTAACTAATTGATTATTAGTTGGAGTTTAGCATAATATTAAACTTTAGACAGATTCATCAAATCATCAAGTTAATATAGGCGAGGGGATTTTTTTTTTCATTGTTCCTTAAATCATGGTAGTTGAACCGCTGTGTTTACTAAGTTAATTATTCTTAACAGGCTTGACTCTACATTTCTTGGGTAGATTCTACAATTACAACATAGTCCAGCTTCTGAATTTGGATGCCAATATAATATTTGCCACTCTTACTTGCTCTCTCAGCTACTGCAGAATGATGTACTCATTCATTGAACAAATATTTATTTACAACCTGACAAGTACCACTCTAAGCTTCAGATATATATAAAACAGAGTCCCTGGCTAATTTATCACTATATTTGTTTTCTACTGACACAGATACAGCCTCATAATCCTCAAAACACTGCACAAAGGAACCACTACTAATCAAACTTGCCACCCAGATCCAGGTAAATATCTTTCTTTTAGGCTTACAGCATCTAACATGATGTTAGATGCTATAGGAGATCCCAAAAGAGTAAAAGATAGTAGTTTCCACAGAAAAACTATCATCTCATCAGGAGAGATAACACATATATACATAAAGCAAACACATAAACAGCACAATAAAATGCTAATTTTTTAAAATAAAATAAAAGTACAACAAACAACTAGATACCATGTAGGTTGATGACTTCACACAATATTTTTCTTTCTAATTCATCATTTCTTTACCTTTACTATTTTCTTGTATCCTCATGTATCGATAATACTGTTCCAAAAGTTTATATTTTCTAATTTCCTTTGTCTTTCAGAACACTGTTTGCTCTCATACATAAAGGAAAAAACAAATATGTAAAGCCTGTAAAGCACAGCAGTCTCAATAGTTGTTTTCCCATGCAAGTCAGCCTTTTCCAGAGCACAAATACTAGACCGGGAGGCATCTCTGCATGGGGTGGGCTGTCTCACATGTGAGGCCTATTCATGTGGGTCCTTTAGTACTCACCCGTACCTGTAAGTCAGCCAAAGAAGCAAATATCTGTAGTTTCTCAAAGGAAAATCAGATAAAAATAATTTTATCCAAAATTAAATCAGTTGGAGGAAATACATGAGGAACTAGCCTTGCAGGGCCCAAACTAAAGAATTAACTATAAAAATAAAATACTACGACTTTTACATAATCAAATTGGACAGTTACAGAGTCACTGTTTGGTGGGGAAAAATAACTTTAGAAAGTCATATTTACTAAATCTGTTTCTCTATTTTTTACATCCTCCCAATCCACCTTAAAGCCCACACAATGTTCTGTCAGTGAAAGAACTAGTCATTTAATGAAAACGTTGCATAAAGAAGACAAAGACACTTAAAAACAACATAACTTTCCCCCTTAAAAAAAACTTATTTCAACATTTTCCATATTATTATAGAGTTTAATCTTCCAGGAGCTCTTTTAAAGATGCTTTCTTAACTTATTTCTGAGAGGCCCCTATTTGTTTTTATGGGAGAGAGACACCATGACTAACCCAAACTGTGTTAATTTTTAAACTCATTTCTCAGAAATTTTGTTCCTTCTTCCAAGTACTATTATATATTGTGTCTTTGTGTAAATACTTATAATTTGGCCTGTGTTATAAAAGTTTGTACTTAAGATACAGTAAATGGGGCGCCTGGGTGGCTCAGTTGGTTAAGCGACTGCCTTCGGCTCAGGTCGTGATCCTGGAGTCCCTGGATCGAGTCCCGCATCGGGCTCCCTGCTCGGCAGGGGGTCTGCTTCTCCCTCTGACCCTCCTCCCTCTCATGCTCTCTGTCTCTCATTCTCTCTCTCTCAAATAAATAAATAAAATCTTAAAAAAAAAAAAAGATACAGTAAATGAAGGACAGATGTTTAAGACACTGGGTCCACAATGAAGTTGTAAATAGTGCCAGCATAGTAAATTCTGTGATTAAATTTCGTTTGTTTACGCAATAAGGGTATTTACAGCTGGAAAAGTACCCAAAATAACTGTTCCATGCTAATATTAGTTCAAAATCAATATTAATTAGAAGCAGCACAGGTATAGTCATATCGAAGTACCTGAAGGTTGTGTCAAGTAGATTTGCTTAAGACTAGGAATGAATCAAATAAATCAAGAATCAATTTTTTTGAGTGACACTGTAAATTATTGAAGTAATTCACAGCTTATTCACTTGTGACCTCAGACAAATTACTGTCTCAGTCCCTCCTTTTGCCTAAACCATATACCTTTCCTCTGATAGACCTAAGCTTCTGGATATATTTGTACATCCAGACACAGACTTCTTTAGCTGACCTCTTCGTTCCTCAATTGTCCTACATCTTCCTGGGAATAATAATTCAAATTTCTTCATGGAACCATGCATTTTAACTTAATGTGTTGTGAATAACAAAACAGCAGAATTTTTTTCATTTTCAAATGGCTAATAAACTAAAGATTTCTATCAGGGACATTTCCGAATGGGGCACCTGCAACCTAAAATTTTTGACTAAAGAGCAATGTCCATTTTTCTATTTATTTATGAAATACTTCCATCAAAATTAAGTACAATACATAAGGCAAAGAAGGCTAGTCCTCACCCGTTACCCATTCTTCCCTTCTTCCTTGGCAACACAAGCCTGGTTTCTCAGGGAGGCAATATATGCAGCTAAAAGACCATGATGCGGTCATTTGATTAAAAGCTAGCCATGAAATATAACCAGAGATTAGATATATTGAATTGCTGCTTATAAGAAGGACCTGACTAGGAGGTTTGTTCATTTGATGTCTCTCACCTTCACCTTTCTCCTGCCGTCTAGAAATTAGACATGACAGCGTGAACAGTAATAGCCACCAAAAACCTTAATGTGTCTTTGAAAATGAAGTCATATGCTAGGTTGGTGGGGCAGAGAATTAGAAAGAGACTAGATCACTGATGTCTATGGAACTGCCATACCCTCCCTGGATTGCCTACCTCTGAACTTCTTTATATGACAAAGAAATATCTATTTTCTACCCATTATTTCTGTTATTTGCATCCGAATGTAATTCCTAAAAGATAGAAAGCATATATCCAGCATATGAGAAATTAAACATATACACTACACCCTGATGCTTGAGGAGGGTGATTCTAGCACTTCTATCACATAATATGTTAAAAGCCTAACATGTCTTTGATCTATGTGGACACCAAAACTCACCTGAAACAAATCTTCATTAGCCATTACTGAATATTTGAGTGGTTTTCTTACTGTTAAGACATAAGGTAAAGATACACCATTGATCTGTATTAAAAGGTTATAGAACTCTTGGTTGCTTAATGAAGATTATTCCAATTCCCTATAGATTGGAGCTGGTCTGGAGAAAGGAGCCAAATAGATCTTTATACAGACCAAGTAGTTTCTGTGGAGCTGAAACTCCCAAACCTATTCTCTTTGAAATTCAAGTTATTGGATTTTTTATATAAACTGGGATGATTCCGAGAGCAAAGGACACCAAGACACTAAAAAGAAAAGGGAAAATCATCATATTGAGGTCCTAGATGAAGGAGTTAGTTGTTAGGGAGAACCGGTTCCAATATAGTAGATACTAAGGATGGTACAGAAAGTGTGCCACTTCAGGGCAACCAAGGACCTCCTCCAGCAGGAGCAGAAAACACACCCATGAACGACCATCCCCTGGAACTGATGTCAACCGCGGTCAGTAGCGACAGACACAGAGTGCCAGCTACAGAATCAGAGAAGTAGGAGAGATGAGGAGTAGAGTTTTCCCAGTCTGACATGACTGTACTTACACATGGCGATGTAAAATAGCCGTCCCTCCTCTCAAGTGGGCCCTCCCTATATTTCCATCTTGATAAACTCTACCAGCATCCATCCAATTGGCCAGGTCAGAAAACATGAAAACATCCATCACTATTCCTTCTCTCGGTCTCTCACACCTGTTTGATTTACATTTTTTAAGTCTTAAAAGTCTCCCCTATCTTCCAGCCCTCTGCCTCTGCCTTAAGTTCATTAGGTCTCAATCTTGCTGTAAGATGCCTGCGCTGGGACTACGGTTCCCAGCTCCCATTCCCCTGTTCTCCACACTGACAGAGGAACTCCTCTTAAGAGAAAAATCCCGTCTTACAAATGAGGAAATTAAAGACCAGAAGGTTAACGAATTTGTTGAAGTTCATACAGTTCCTTGGAGATGAAGACAGGTTCAGAGCTCAGGCTCTCTAATGTCAGAATCGATCCTCTTCAACTCCTAGCGAGCTACTAAGCCTCCCTCAGAAAAATTATCAAAGCAAAGAATGAGATTATCCTGAAAACTGATGTTCAAACCTGTCGCACACTCCATAAATGCTTTTTAAATATATTTTTTTCAATTCCATGAAGGCAACTTTAATCTACTATACACTTTCCTTTGGGAAGAAGGAACTCTACCCCATTAAACATATGTATATTCATTATAAGATAAATAGTAATATGTGAAAGAATATTCAGCTTAGAATGAAAGAAAATGCAGCTGTCAACAACAGTGTCTAAAACTGTAAGTACAACAATGTGTTCTTGTACAAAAGCTGGACTGTTTGGGGGGTATTCAAGTAATTAGGTCACAGGAAAAATCTGACACATAATTAAATACATAATTTTGGTAATACAGCAAGCTGGACAGCTTTCAATCAAATAGTACAGTAGCTGACAAATCAATTTTTAAAAACCCAATCTAACTTAATGTAGACTAGCAAAATGAGCTTGATTCCACTGTGGTATGAAGGTTCGTTGCAAATTCAAGTTTTATTGGGTAGGTAGCAATTGTTTCAGCAAGAGTTTGGGAAAAGATCATTTATTCTTTCTTAATTTATATTCATACACATATGTAACATTAATGCATTACACATATTGGAATCTTAAAATGCATTACAATGGTAATGCATATATGTTTATTTAATACAGTAGAATTTCTCCTTCTCCAAAAAGCTAATAATACACTGAAGTTGGCTTCACGGAACCGAGAAAACACAACATTTAAGAAGCCATCTGTGGAGTATACAGCAGCATAATGGAGTATAATGGAAAGGAAAAAAGCATGTGGTCCACATTTTTTTTCTTTTCCCTTCTTTCAGGTTCTTTTTATTACAGTTTAGTTGTTTGGTTTTTTTTTTACAAAATAAGAAAATAAAGTTATTTTTAAAAAATTAAGTGTCCTATCAGTACTTTTTTGAGGAGCATGTTGATTTTTCCATGCTATCCCAAAGTCAAAAATTGTTTGCTCAGGTTTTTTATTATTAAATATTTCAATAATGCCAAAAGGACAGAGAACATATAATGAACACCACATAGACATCATTAAGATTAAGGAAGCAAACATTACAGATACAACTCCCATGAACATTCCAATCCCAATCTCATATGCCCTCCTGCTTTTACAGATAATCACTATCTTAATTGTGCTGTTTATCACTGTCAGACATACTTCAATGTGTGTGTGTGTGTGTGTGTCCCCATAAACCACTTATACCATTTTGTAGAATTGTTACACATTTTCTTTTTTTTTTTTAAGATTTTATTTACTTATTTGAGAGAGAGAGCAATCGGGAGGGGGAGGAGATAGAGAATCTCCAGAAGACTCCACATTGAATACAGAGCTGATGCAGGGCTTGATCTCATGACCCTGAGAATCATGACTTGAGCCAAAATCAAGAGTTGGACACTTAACTGACTGAGCTAACCCAGGCATGCCTACACATTTTCTATAAGTGATATTATAAACTCATGTGTCCATCACTAACTTACTTATTGTGTTCAATGTTTTAAGGATTAATCCTTGCTGGTAAACACAGCTCAAGTTTATTTAATTGCATTCATTTAACTATATAACTATTCAGTTATTTATGTAGATAGTTATTTATCTATTCTACTGTGGATAAACATTAAGGTGATTTCATTTTTTTCTATTACAATGTGACAATAAAGATTCATGTTTCTTCTCACAGAATTTTGAACACTCTCATTCTTCCCTGAATCATTCTACAAAATAACCCACACTCAAGAAATAAAACTACTTACTATCCAGAAGCATGTACTACTTAGAATTCAGGGGGAGAGGGTATTGAAATATTACACTTAATCACAATATTTCATGAAAGCTTAACACTCTTCTTAATGACAAAGTAATCAAATGTTAACTAAAGGGATTTTACTGGTCAGGGAAATACTATAGCCTCTGAGAACTCCAGTTTAGTAGACAGGATATCCAATTTTTACAGGATGGATTCTCAAGCATATAGTACCACCAAGTTCAACAGAATATCATCAAATTAAACATTTCCCATTAAAATAAATTACACCGGGGCACCTGGGTGGCCAGTCGTTAAATGTCTGCCTTTGGCTCAGGTCATGATGCCAGGGTCCTGGCCCCAACTGAGCCCCACGTCGGGCTCCCTGCTCAGCGGGAAGCCTGCTTCTCCCTCTCCCACTCCCCCTGCTTGTGTTCCCTCTCTCGCTGTGTCTCTCTCTGTCAAATAAATAAAAATTTAAACAAAAAAATCTTTAAAAAAAATTTAAAAAAATAAAAATAAATTACACCGCAAAGCCATTATTTTCAAATTATTATATTCTTTGAGAAAAATTCATGATTATTTCAGTGATATATTCAGAATAAAAAGCTAAGAGTTTCTGAAATCACATTTTAAAGAAGGTAGTGAAGATAATTTGTGTTAAGAAACACTGTATCTAACTTGGCGATTAAGAGCACAGGCTTTCAAACTGGGTAGCCCTATTTTGCAGCAGAACTCCACCTTTTACCATCTGCGTGTATTTTGGTTACTTAATCTGAGTCTCCATTTCATCACCCATACAGTAGAGATAAAACCTACCTCATAGATTTTAATGAAATTTAAATGCAATAATGTATACATTGTACTTAGCCTTGCTGTTTCTTTCTGTACTTACTGTCCTTGTTTAATACGATCCAGGCCAGATTTGGAATTTGGATGCTGATACACATGGCTACACATGTGTTCGGGCCACCAATTCTCTCCAGCTATATAGTAAACCACAGATTTATCTGGGGCCTGAGGAACCACCTCAGAAATAATGCAAACCCATCCACAGTAAGAGTCCTGTTGTATGTAAGCCTGTCTGAACGTCTATGAATCTAGAGTTGTAGGATATCTGCGTATAAGGAAGAGAAGGTGGGTGGGGAAAGGAAGAGACTGAGAATGATAGACTGATTGATCAGTTGATCTCAGGGCTGAAGCTACAGCAGAACTGCAGAATTTCTAAAAGCAAATTGTCAGGACCTTTGAAAGAGAACTTACTGGTAGGGAAAGAATGAGGTGGCGAGTTAGACTTGGCAATAAGACCAAAGATTCAGAGGAGAATAATGCTTCTGGTTATAACTTGACACATGTGAATGCAACCCTTAGTAAGCTACCCACCCAAGTGGCCCATGTGCACCACGGGAATAGAGGTAAACCAGAAAACATGATTCCTTAAGACATGTGACACCTCAGGGCCCAAGCAAATACGCTATAGGTCCTGAGAACAAAAGCAATTAACAACTAAGGGCAGGAAAGCAGCTACTCCTCTTCTCAATTTGCTGACAAGTATAGTACGGGGTCAGGGTGCAAGCATTAAAGAGGACTGGTGGGTCTAGAACAAGCCAACAGGCTGGAGAGGAAGAAATACCTGTGCTCAGGGACAGATCACCTTTATCAACAGTGGTGGCAAAAACATCCAGAGCGCAGTGATCAACAGCAATGATTCGAAGCAGCAACACCGCCCAGCTGAAGAAGCCTGCATCAGCCAGGAGTGGGAGGGCCCTGAAGATGGCTGTGTGCTGGACAATGGCAGCCTCCCTTGAGAAAAGGCGGCCACAGAGGAGGCCAGAGTGTTGACTCACAGAGGCAGCCTGTTCTGTGTGTAAACAAATGTAGGAGCCTCTGAGGAATTCCAGTAATACTATAGGAAGAAAGAAACCCGAGAGGGGGATTCAAAGTCCTGTCACTGATATCTCTCCTCAGGCAAGGGAGACAAAAGCAAAAATAAACCACGGGGACTATACCAAAATACAAAGCTTCTGCACAGCGAAGGAAACCATCAACAAAACAAAAAGGCAACCCACTGAATGGGGGAAGATATTAATAATTAATCATTAATATCAAAAATATACAAAGAACTTGTACAACTCAACACACACATACATACATATATAACATACATACCCCAAACAATCTGATTAAAAATTGGACAGAGGACCTGAATAGACATTTTTCCAAAGAGGACATGCAGATGGCCAAAAGACACATGAAAAGATGCTCAATATCACTACTCATCAGGGAAATATAAATCAAAACCACAATGAGATATTACCTTCCACCTGTCAGAATGGCTAAAATCAGAAAGACAAGAAATAACCAGTGTTGGCAAAGATGTGGAGAAAAGGGAACCCATGTGCACTGTTGGTGGGAATACAAACTGGTGCAGCCACTGTGGAAAACAGTATGGAGATTCCTCAAAAAAAACTAAAAACCAAACTACCATACGATCCAGTAATTCCACTACTGGATATTTACCCAAAGAAAATGAAAGCACTAATTTGAAAAGATACATGCACTTCTATGCTTATTACAGTATTATTTACAATAACCAAGATATGAAAGCAATCCAAGTATCTATAGATAGATGAATGAAGATGTGGTGTGTATATATACATATATGTATGTATATATACACACAATGGAATATTACTCAGCCATAAAAGAGAAAGAGAACTTGCCATTCCCAACAATATGGATGGACCTAGAAGGTACTATTTTAAGTAAGATAAATCAGAGAAAGACAAATACCATATGATTTCACTTATACGTGTAAATCTAAAAAAACAAAACAAACAGCAGAAACAGACCCATAAACACAGAGAACTGACAGTTGCCAGACAGAAGGAGAGAAGGGGGATGGGCAAATAGGTGAAGGGGAATGAGAGATATGGGGTCCCACTTATAGAATGAATAAGTCACAGGGACAGAAGGTATAGCATATGGAATGAAAAATAATAATACACATAGTTGTTAATAATGCCACTTTTAATATTTTTAATGATCATTCACTTATACATCACCCAGGCTCTCTGGGTTCTTCCCTGAACCCAACTCCTTCCCTCCTACTAGACAAAATCAGTATCCTCAATTTTGTTTTAATCTTTCTCCTTGGTTTTCCTTATAGTTTGATCACATAAATAATGATTCCACAAAAACATATTAGTTTTGCCTCTAATTGAAGTTTGTATGACTGGAATCACGTTCATTGTGTTTTTTTTGTGACTTGCTTTTTTCATTCAACATTATAATTCAGGGATTCATACAGGTAGCTGAGATGCATTCACTTTCATAATATATGGTAATTCCACTGTATACAAATATTCCCTAAATTATCCATTCTGCACCCTGTTCCTTTGTTTCCAGATTTGTTTTTTATGTTTTTGCTATTCTGTTTGTTTTGCTATTACGTACAAGGCTACAATACAAAATCTTGTACCTATTTCCTGAAGCATACAAGCAAGACTTTCTATAGAATATACTTCTAGGGGTAGAACTGCTGAGCTAAAGAATATACTTGGTTTAACTGCAAGTTAAAATTTATTGTACCAATTTACATTCTATTAACAGTCTACGAGAGTTCCTGTTGCTTCATATCCACACCAACATTGGGTATACTTCAGACTTTTATATTTTTAACAACACAGTGAATATAAAATAGCATATTGCTCTAGTTTTAATTTACATTTCTCTAATTATCAGTGAGGCTCAGCAAGTTTTCATGTTTATTGACTATTTGGATTTTCTTTTTAATTCCTGCTCATGTTTATACTGGCTGATTTTACTTCTCTTTTTAATTCATAGGATCTCTAATATTTTCTATACACTAAACCAATTTTCAGCCTTTCTTGCTTTTAGAGCGTCCTTTGAGTAAGACAACTTCTTTTCATTTTAATGTTGTTGAATTTATTAATCTTCTTTATCACTTACTCTGTTTATACCTAGTTGAAGAAATTTCTCTTACCCTAAAATAATAAATATATTCTTTTCTAAATATTTTAAAGTATTGTTTTTCATAGTTGAGTCTTTCTTCCACACAGAATTTGTTATTGTTTATAGAATGAGGGGAGTAGGGATAGTTTTTAATTTTTCATATGGATAGCTTATCACAAATTATGTTGGCAGCGTGGATTCAAGGCCCACTGGGACTCAAAAGGAGAAAAGATCCATAGGCTGGTGGTGTCTGCCAAGGACAGATGCATTAAGAAGCTGATGCCTAGAGTGTATAAGTACATGAGAGATGGGAGAGAGAAGAAATAAAAGAAAGAGAGTGCTGGGAAAAGAAAACCAATTTGATAAATTCACTCCATTCACATTTTTATGACTTTTTCATAGTTTACATAACTCTCCATAGTCACGCTGTCATCACTTTACCCCATACAGTGTGAGACAACATTCAGTAGTTTATTTAAAGTGATCTGTGTTCCTTATAAACTCTTTATTGACATACCAACACAGCTTATGAAAACCTTTAGGGAAGTTTTACTATTACACTATATACTGATTAAGATTTTTTTTTTTTGTGATAATTCAGTGGTTCTCACTAGACTCCCACATAATTCCACAAGCTCACTACAGGTGTTCTGCCACTAAAATCATATTAAATTCTTTTCTCAATCTCAGAAACAACTAAATTAAATTCATAACATTTTCTCGATATTAACACTCATAATTTTTTTTTCTTAAATGACTTGCACCTGCTATTCATTATTTCTGCTAGTGTCTGGGATGGGTTACCACATAACTATGTATTTGTTTCTTTATGTTGTCATATACTATAAACTAAACAAATTTAATAACTACTTTGTTAAGTTTAAAATATTTGGCTTTTCGGTTTGGGATCTTCACCCCACCCTAACTTATATTCTCTCCATTCATAAAATGCATATACTTGCTTCAAAGCATTTGGGGGAGCAAAAGATCAAAAGAAATACTGGGTGTGGAAATGTTAAAATGTAAAACATTTTACAAACAGGAGTTAAAATTTATAATAACCTTAAATTATATCTTACAAATATGGGGCTAGGACACAGTCATGGAAAAAAAAAAATCAACAGATAATTCCTGAGGTCAATTTTATCCAGTTTTCACTTCTTCCACATCTTCTTTAAAAAAACAAGATACTTAACTAGACTAAAAATAAAATTTATTTGTTTAAATGTCATTTCCTGCCTCACACAGTTTCTAATAAAGTTCCTGAAAGGCAGAACAAGACAAAGGTAAGAAGTTAATCTACAAGTAACTCATCTCCAAACAATATGAAAAAAAATCTGTTTTTGTAAGAGCGTAATCTGAAACTTCATGCCATCCCAGTGTGATTTATAACTAATGACAAAGTCTATTAGAGTCTAACTGAAATCAAAGAGTGTATAGACTGCAGATGAAGATTTAAGCTGCCGCAAACACATTTTAGAGCATCACATGGACTTATTTAGAAGAACATACTTTCCTATGTATTTGTTTTGTTATGTCTTTGCATTAAAAAACTTTGATCGAGTTACAAAAGTAAGAAAAATGCGAATGAAATGAGAATAATACACTAAGATTAAGATTTACTCTTGGTTTGTAAATATCAACAGAGCCGTGTCTTCTTCACGGGAAATGGAGCTGCGGGGCTCTGTCTGGACTGTTGTCACACTGGGGACAGCTTTCACTACTGTACTACTTCTCAAACTTTTAGAAATTTGCAGGAGTAGAAAACTGAAATTATCTATATCAAAAGAAAGTCATACACTATCCTGTAAAGGTTTCAGGCTCAGAAAGAGCTGGGTTCCAATCACATATCTACCTTCCAAGCTGTGTGATCTTAGGCATGATTGTTTAATCCCCTGAATTTGCATTTCCTCCTCTTTAAAATATGAATAATGAAAACCATCTCGGGTGCCTGGGTGGCTCAGTTGGTTAAGCGACTGCCTTCAGCTCAGGTCATGATCCTGGAGTCCCAGGATCGAGTCCCGCATCGGGCTCCCTGCTCAGCGGGGAGTCTGCTTCTCCCTCTGACCCTCCCCCCTCTCATGCTCTATCTCATTCTCTCTCTCAAATAAATAAATAAAATCTTTAAAAAAAAAAAAAAGAAAACCATCTCACAGAGTTATTATAAAGGTTAAATGAGATTGTCATACAATCTCATTAGATATACAAATATCTAACACACAATGTTGACCAAGTTACCATTAAGTATGAGAGAATAAATGACCTGACAGAAATTTCGGAATATACTAACTGCACTTTAACATTTTATGATACAAGTTTCTTACTTCCCAGCAATTAAAATTTCTCTTAAAACTGGAAAGGTTTTCTTCAGGTTGCACAAAGGAGTTTCCTGATATAATTGAGTGATAGATGGAAGATCACAGATAAAGAAAATGTTGAAATTAAAAACAAATCAGTAACAACTTGGTATGATATATAACTGGCTGAGATGCAACAGACATTTGTGAACAAGATAAAAAAATAACCGGGAAATCATGGAACACTACATCAAAAACTAATGATGTAATGTGTGGTGACTAACATAATAAAATAAATTTTTAAAAAAATAACTGGGAAATGCAGGAAGGGGAGGCAGAAGAAGAGAGAACAGAAAGATGGTAATAAGTGTTGTGGTGGAGGGACAAGAAGGGAAACAGAGACAGGACTGATAGCCTGCTTGACTCCTGGCTGGATGGTGATTCTGTGCTGGCCACCAGGTCCTCCCAGGTCAGCCTATTTTTTGAACTGCCTACATGTAGCAATGAGCAACCTTACAGTAAGTATGGGATAAAAGCACAAAAGTCAATTGGCCATCTGTGTGTTCTGCATGCCTTATGAGGTTTGTAAACCAATGTTTGATCTGAAATATGCTCTATGTCTCTAAAAGCAATAATTAATACCACTGATGATACATAGTTAATAAACAGAAACATATATATCACAGAAAATATCTCATTAAAATCTAACCAAAATTTTAAAAATTGATTCTCAACCTCTGGGCAAATCATACGCACTTTGGACTTTCAAGAAATTGAAATCATGTTAGTATAAATATCACATTTCTTTTCTACTGGGGGACCACACAGTTAAAAGAACAGCTTCAAAATGACAAAACCAGCTCCCTTATTTAAGAACATATAGTTTCAGCAGATTTTAAGCTCACATTGTGCTTTGGGAGCTGTACCAGTCTGCTTTAGACTATAACAATACAAGAAAAAAAATCATTCTAAAATAATTGTCTATTTCTACCAATAATAATTTTTAAAGATTACATGTAGAGCATTAATGAGTAACTCAAGACTATATGCATTGTATGTTGGCTAATTTTAAACAAATAAACAAATAAAAATTGACACATTCAAAGAGCTGTAGATCACTTCAGTAGAACAGAATGTCCTAGGTCACCATGCTTTCCTTCTCTATTATTGTCGAGTTCGATTTGCCAACAAGCCTCTGACAATAAACACAGAAATAAGTTTCATCGTTAGTAAGCTAAACTACCACTGTGAATAATGATATACTAATTTACCAATGAAGTTGAAATTGGTATAGAAAGAAATGAAAAAGAGTGACTCTTAGTGAAGTCAATTTTACATATAAAAAGAGTACATATTTTCCTGGGGAATTAATGTATGAAATTATATATGGAATTATGTTCCAGCTATACCATGTGTAGTTCTGATCATCTTTATAGTAAAGCAGAAAACTAAAAAAAAAAAAAAGACTGAAAAAAAGAGGAATAATATGAATGACCTATTTAGAATTTTTAAGACTATTCATTAATACAGATACTAACTCATGCATAATTTTCCAAGCAATAATGCAACAACAATCTGCTTATTAACTAAAAGGTTAATTTATGTTCAAGTGTTCCCAGGCAGGGCTATAAAACAAAACCCCAGTGGACTTTAGTGTAAATCTTACCGTCACAGTCATACCAATGTATCAACAAAGGGCAGAGTGACCCAAGGCAAGAAAAAAATCCTATATTATCTTTAGGCAAAATTGTTTGCCTTGACTTAAAGAGGAAAGCAAAACAAGTTACTTCATGGCGGCCAAATGTATAACAAACAATTCAGATAGTAAATAAATGATGTCTTGGTATAAATTTTTATATTTGGATTGACACACACATACATATTCAAACACACACTGTATTTATGAGGCATGTCCATCCATAGCAAATTAAGCTATCCTCTTTTACATCATTTCAGGTAACCATTTAGGGTACAAGTACTAAGTTCTAATGATGTCAAAATATCTAGAATTTCTTTTCCTGTTTTAAATACAAAAGTTTTATACCACAGCAACATCTGTGGGTCTCCTAACCGAGTAACTTAAAATAGAGATGATAGCAAAAGATACCAGTTCAGTAGGCTCATTTCTCCCCTGAATGAAACTTACAGTTTAAGAAACAAGAACCCAGATGGAACAGTCACTTCCTGCTGAACTGGCAGGTCCTTGTCAGTTTTCCTGCTAAGGTCATGAGCAGGTATGTGAGGGAGGGAATGGTGCTGTGTCTTATGCATAGGAGGGAGAGCTGAAGTATAAATTGGCTTGCAATGGGAGAAAATGATAACAATAGAAGCACTAAAATTTGAAGACGTTAAAAGACTTTTTTAGCTGTTTCTGAACTGATTTAAAAATATAGGATTCATGTCTTCTGCCCATTTCTTGATTGGATCATTTGTTCTTTGCGTGTTGAGTTTAAGAAGTTCTTTATAGATTTTGGATACTAGCCCTTTATCTGATATGTCATTTGCAAATATCTTCTCCCATTCTGTCGGTTGTCTTTTGGTTTTGTTGACTGTTTCTTTTGCTGTGCAGAAGCTTTTCATCTTGATGATGTGTTATACGCAAACAATGAATCATGGAAAACTACATCAAAAACTAATGATGTGGGGTGCCTGGGTGGCTCAGTCATTAAGTGTCTGCCTTCGGCTCAGGTCATGGTCCCAGGGTCCTGGGATCGAGCCCCACATAGGGCTCCCTGCTCTGGGCAGGAAGCCTGCTTCTCCCTCTCCCGCTCGCCCTGCTTGTGTTCCCTCTCTTGCTGTGTCTCTCTCGGTCAAATAAATAAAATCTTAAAAAAAAAAAAACTAATGATGTAATGTACGGTGATTAACATAATAATAAAAAATAATAAAAATTAAAAAATAATAAAAAATAAAAATATAGGATTATTTTTGTCCACCCTACGATTTTGGTATCTTCAATGCTAATCCCAAATAATAAAAGGCTCCTCATATCACTGATTTTATTGACTTGTCTCTATATTTTGAAAATCATTGTTCCTGAGCTCATTTTTCCACAAGTGGATGCAAGTTGGGAAGGTTCCTAGTATCTGACCCTTATAGACTCACATCAATTACCACTTATGGCAAAAAGCATAATTTCTCTAATTGACAATGCTTTCTTAAAAGATGGACTTTGGCCAGAGCTAATTTTAAATCATGACCCTATCACTTATTAGCTAGGTGAGGTTAATCAAGCTACTTTATATTTTGGGGTCTCAGTTTCTTTATCCTAAAAAGGGAAATCAGAATAAGTCATTCACAGGTATGTTAAAAGGATTAAATGAAATTATATTAGTTAAATTTCTTGGTAGAATGCCAGAAATATATCTAGAAACCCTTGATAAAAAGTGGTAACTATTATTAATGCATAATTTCTCACACAGAATCATATTCTTATTAGGTCTGCTTTAATATAAGTAATATACTCAAAGCCTCTTGTCTACAATAATTTCAGGAGGTGTGCAACTTAAATCCAACAACATTCTAACATGTTCCAATGCTTAAATCACATTTAACAAAAGGAATCCTCATGCAATATTGGTGGGGATGTAAATTGGTGCAGGCACTATGGAAAACAGTATGGAGGTTCCTCAGAAAATTAAAAATAAAAATACCATATGCCCCAATAATTCTAATACTAGATATTTACTGAAAGAAAACAGAAAGACTAATTTGCGAAGATATATGCTTCTGTATGTTTACTGCAGCATTATTTAAAGTAGTCAAAATATAAAGGGTTAGTATTTAAAATATATAAAGAACTTAACACCAAAAAACCACATATAATCCAATTAAAAATGGGCAGAAGACATGAAGAGATATTTCTCCAAAGAAGACATACAGATGACCAACAGAAACACATGAAGAGATGCTCAATAGCACTCATCATCAGGGAAATGCATATCAAAACCACAATGAGACATTACCTTCCACCTGTCAGAATAGCTAAAATAAAAAAGACAAGAAATAACCATTGTGGGCAAGGATGTGGAGAAAAAGGAACCCACAGGAATGCAAACTGGTACAGCCACCATGGAAAACTGTATGGAGGTGCCTCAGAAATTAAAAACAATATGATCAGTAATTTCATTATTGAGTATTTATCCAAAGAAGACAAAAACACTACTTTAAAAAGATATATGCATCCCTATGTTTATTGCAGTATTATTTACAATAGCTAATTTTTTAAAGCAGCCCAATGTTCATTGATAAATGAATGGATAAAGAGGAGGTAGTGTGTGTGTGTGTATGTACGTATGTATGTATACATACACACACATACACATTACACAAATACATACAACGGAATATTACTCAGCCATAAAAAAGAATGAAATCTTACCATTTGCAACAAAACGGATGGATCTACAGAGTATAACACTAAGCAAAATAAGCCAGAGAAATACAAATACCATATGATTTCACTCATATATTGAATTTAAGAAACAAAACAGAAGAACAAAAGAAAAAGAGAGACAAACCAAAAAAAACCAGACACTTAACTATAGAGAACAAACTGATGATTACCAGAGAAGAGGTTGATTAGGAGATGGGTGAAATAGGTGAAGGGGATTAAGAGTACACCTATCTTGGGGCTCCTGGGTGGCTCAATCGGTTAAGCATCTGACTCTTGATTTCAGCTCAGGTCATGATCTCAGGGTCATGAGATTGAGCCCTGCATTGGGCTTCACACTGGACATCGAGCCTGCTTAAGATTCTCTCTCTCTCCCTCTGCCCCCCACTACCCCCGCTTGTGCTCTATTTCTCTCAAAAAAAAAAGAGAGACAGAGAGTAAAAAGAGTACACTTATCTTGATAAGCAATTAGCAATGTATAGAATTGTTGAATCACTATATTTTACACCTGAAACTAAGATAACACTGTATGTTAACCATACTGAAATAAAAATAAAAATTTAAAATAAATAAAATAGCCAAGATATGGAAGCAACCTAAGTGTTCATTGATAGACAAATGTTAAAGGAAGATGTGGTATGTATGTACACACACACACACACACACACATACACACACGGTTATAATGCAGCCATAAAAAAAGATGAGATCTTGCCATTTACAAGATGCTGTGGATAGACCTAGAGGGCCTTTATTATGCTAAGTGAATAATTAGCATACTTTCTCACACTGAGAAAGGCAAAACCATATGATTTCACTCATATGTGGAATCTAAAAAACAAATGAGTAAGCAAACAAAAAGAATCAGACCTATAAAATATAGAGAACAAACCAGTGGCTGCCAGAGGGAATGGGGGTTGAGGGATGGGCAAAATGGGTGAAGGGGAGTGAAGGATACAGGCTTCCTGTTACGGAATGAGTCAGTCACGGAATGAGTATGTCACAGGAATAAAAGATAAAAGGCACAGCGTAAGGAACATAGTCAATGATATTGTAATAGCGTTGTATGGTGACGGATGGTAGCTACACTTCTGGTGAGTATAACAAAACCACAGAGAAGCTGAATCACTATATATACTGGAAACTTATGTAACATTGTGCATCAACTATACTCAAATAAAAAAATTTTTTTAAAACATTTTTGTTCCATAGAGATAAAATTTCAAATGTAATATAAATTAAGAGGTAATACGAAGATTTAAACTTGTACACAAAAGTATAAGATAAAGATGACTTCACAAAAAGTGGGAAAGGGGAATAATGATTCAACAAAAAAAACTGAAGTACTTGTTTAATAAAGTCCTTGCGTATCATAGCATTAATAGTTAAAAATATTAAACCATAAAATCTAGAAAAATATTTTTCCTATTTCTGGATAGAAAAGAGTTTTCTAAGTTTCAAAGGAGATGGAGAAAATATTGACTAGATTTAATAAAGAGATTTCAATACATGCTTATGTTTCAAAACATATAAAAGAAAAATCAAAAAGTAACAAAAGCTTATGAGAACAGAACTAATAGAACTTTAAAGGATAAAGATCTTTTGATTCTTTTTCAAAAAAAAGAACTCTTCTAAACCAGTAAGAGAAATACAGCCTCTGAAAAAAAGAATAAGTATACAAATAGAGCAATGATAAAGAATAAAATGTTAATAATGCATAATTTCTTCAGATTCAAGTTCACTAATAATTAAAAACAAAATTAAAATATCACCTTTTCATTTTAGAAAAGATTTTAAAATTATAAATCTCTTAGCAGGCAAGAGTTTGAAAAGATACATAATATATATTTGAAGTACAAAGTATCAATCCATGGGAAAATGTTCACTAAGAGTTCATCACACTTTTTTCAGATTGGGAAGGTGGGTAAAGATGGTAACTTTCATTTTGCTATGAAGGAGGTGAAAAGAGAAATCATAGGCTGAGGATTGGAACAACCTTCAACCATTTGTTCAAGAACTCTTTCTTCCTTAAGTACATAAGTGATTTTTTCCAGAGACCTTAATATTAATAAGAATGGAATGGCCCAAAGACCCCAATTTCTTTGGAAGTGCAGGGGACAGGAATAGAGAAGCAAAGTCTTACTGGAAGATGAGGTGAACAAAACAGCTTGTTTGCCCCACCCTGCCCCTTTAATTGTATCTATTTTTAAAAATGTAATGTGGGAAATCATGTCTGGTTCTTTTGGGGTTCGTTTGTTGGTTTTGTTTGTGTTTGTTGGGGGGCGGGGCAAAGGGAGAGGGAGAAAGAGAATCTTAAGCAGGGCTGGGTCTCCTGACCCTGAGATCAGGAACTGAGCCTAAATCAAGAGTCCAACACTTAACTGATTGAGCCACTCAGGCACCCCTCGTTCTTTTGTTTTAATCAAAATTATTCCAACTGTAATTTAGAACAAATAACTTAAAAACAAATTATAAAACAAAATTTCTAATATTTCCTATTAGAATCATTTAGATATAGTCAAAGTATAAAAATTTGTTTTTGCAATTTCTGTCTTTTGCTTCAGGATTATCTGCCATGTTGTATTGAAAAGGAGAATAGTTATGGGGCTTAAATCTAGTAGTACAACCAAAGACAATGGGGGAAATCAGGAAAGCTAGAAAAGATATGTCATTTAAAATACAGGGCGTCTGGGTGGCTCAGTCAGTTACGCACCTGCCTTCGGCTCAGGTCATGATCCCAGGGTCCTGGGGTAGAGTCCTGCGTCAGGCTCCCTGCTCAGCGGGTAGTCTGCTCCTCCTTCCCCCTCTGCCCCTCGACCCCGCTCATGCTCTATCTCTCTCTCAAATAAATAAAGATCTTTAAAATAATAATAATAAAATACACAAACACACACACACATACACACATATATATAAGCTATGGTTATGAGTGGGAAAGTACTATATCCCACCAAAAATTATTAGCTTTAATTTTCAGTAGTTATGCAATAATGCAAAGGAGTCTAATACAATACAAAACACAGAGATATGACAACTTCGGCTTTAGATGAAATACACAGAATAAAAAAAAAGCAATTACAAGCAGACTGGAAGAGCCACAGTGATAAAATACTGGCCTTATAATTGCACATTTCTTTTTTCTCTTTTTAATCAAAATCTCAACTAGCCACTTTAAAAGCTGATGTTTGACAAGTTACAAATGTGGTTACTCATTGTACCACATTCACCCATATCTATAAAATGAAATAGGTAAAGTAGAAGAGCTTTAAGGTTCAACTTCCATGATTAATTTATTCTTCTGCTCTCCTGTTCTATGAATTCTATGCCATGCATAGCTAAAGAAAAACTGACTGGAAAGGTAAGCTGCTAATAATAATAAAATAAGACTTTAGTATACTGGCAAAATCCTTTATGCCTTACTCCAACCACAAACTTGTTCGATCTCTTTGATGGGGTGGGGTATTTTTTGCTTCTATTGGCTTGTTTTGCCATAATCTTTTTTTTTTAAGATTTTATTTATTTATATGAGAGAGAGAATGAGAGAGAGAGAGCATGAGAGAGGGGAGGGTCAGAGGGAGAAGCAGACTCCCTGCTGAGCAGGGAGCCCGATGCGGGACTCGATCCTGGGACTCCAGGATCATGACCTGAGCCGAAGGCAGTCGCTTAACCAACTGAGCCACCCAGGCGCCCTGCCATAATCTTTTAATATTGAGGCAAGCTTGGGTTTCTCTCATCACTGGTTAATGGGAACTAAGTCCATTTCTGTGTCCACGACCAGAAAAACAACACACACACACACACACACACACACACACACACACACTCTCTCTTTCAGTTTTATAATATTATTTGATATACCAGTGAGACATATAATTCATAATCATAACCCCTGAGACACCTTCTCCCATAACTGTTTAACTACAGGATAGGTATGTGGGCAAAACATATCTGAAGAGAAATTCCAGATTGAATTATGGTCCATTTCAAACAATTAAAAGTCTTCCAAATGTTCTTATGAAAATATCAATCTTATTTTCATTCCTAAGACAGATACAATTCAAGGTTAAACAAACAAAAGAGTCATAGTCGATGTGTGAAAGAGGCTTATAAGATTTCCACAGTAGTGGAAACTGCTAGTTGCATATACTAAGAAGTAAAAATCAAAATAAGAAAAGTTGTGAATTACTCTAAGTTGTGCATAAAGCTTTATACTTGTTTCTGATACACAAAATATTTCATATACAAAGTAAGCATGCCATGTATGGTGGGGAAATAAAACACAAAGACAAAATAAATCTTATTTTTGTTAAGTACGAAAAGTAAAAGAAACAACGACTATTTCGCAACTACTTTTTTAAACACTGACATCCTCTTCTTTCAACATTTCTGTTTTGAGGAGCAAATTCTTCTGACTGAAATGGAATATCACCCTTCAGGTTTGAAAATTTTTAAGCCATGATTTTCTATTATTTCCTTAAATCACTAACTATCTCTATAACAAAAGATAACATTGGAAGTATAACTTCATCAGGCACATTGGGAGCCATTCCACTCTGTAATTTTCTAGGATACAGGAAGATGGACCCAGTCTCTCCAAATATTCTCTCTGGGCCTTTTGAAAGTTGTAACACTGTCTTCAGTTTGCTAGGGCATCATTTAATTTGTCATAGGAGTCCATGTGAGAGCAGCAACTAGCTGATTTTGTTGATAGATTTCATCAAACAACATTTTTGAGCTATATATCCTGAATTTGTACATGCTAACCAATATAATTTTGAACTTTATTATTCAAATATAACTTTAGGGGTTCAATAGATATCTACTTGCATGGATAAACACCCATACACACTACCGTGATTGGTGGTAGTAAGAGAAACAAAATAACTTTTTAAAACATTGCTAGTCTTTCAAACACCTTTACCATTTACTTGAGGGGCTTTCCTTCAATGCAATTAATCAAAGTTGTGGAATATATTAAAATAAAAAGTCTATAAAGAAAAGTGAGTTTCAAATAAATATAATAAAGTTTTTCTCTAGTTCAAGTTCTTGAGTATCTATTGACTGCTAGGTCTTGGAGGAACATCAAAGAATAAATTTAAAACCTGGCAACAAGTAGCTTACAACTTCATGTGGATAAAGAAGCACAAAACATTATATAAGACTTTGCAAAGTGCCCGGACAGAGGTCTATACTGGAGGCCAAACCAAAGAAGCTGACAGTGGACCAGCACGGTGCCTGAAAGGGATGCCTTCACTGAGGCTGAAAGGCAAAGATCAAAAAGAAGATTTTCAAGATAGAAACAACATAAACAACTCCAGAAAGGACTAAAACAGTACAGATTGTTTTGAGAAATACAAGATGTTCAATATTGCTGGAGCAAGAAACAGAGTGAGGGGAAATACTCTCATGGGTAAGCAAGAGTGGTATGGAAAACAACCCAGAAGGATAGCAGAAGACCAATACAGAACCAAAGTAGCAGCTCAGTCAAGAAGAAACTCACTGTGCCAAGAAGACTGACCTTTATCTATGAGCAATAGAGAGCCAGGAATGAGAGCGCTTTAGCAGCAAAGCAAAGTGTTCAGTGGGGTGGGAGACTGATCCTTCTAAGGGTCATGTAGCAAAGGGACTGATAGTATACAAGGTTAATATTAGTATTTCAAGCTAAATTCATTCATCTTACTTCAATAGACAGTTAATACATGATACAAAAGGTCTTATATTCTTTCTTTATAATATGCCTATATATAAAACACATATATAAAAGCTGTTTATAAATATGATAAATAACCACCATCAGGATTGATATTAAAGCCAAAAACAATGTTGAGAAGGTATCTCAAGTCTTAAAATGCTCAACCAGCCTTCAACCAAAATACATTCCATTTTAGACATTGTCAACCAATGTCACAATTTTCTCTTTGCTTTCTTGTTTAAAGAGACAACTTTCTTTAGTTTCTTTTTATTGTGCTAACTTTATTTGGCCTGCTTTCTGCCCAAAGTTTCCACAGGGTATTTCAGAAACAAGATACCAAAAGGAATAAAAATAAAATCAGTAAAAAAAAGTGTAAGAAAGTAATTATCATGTACATATGCAACATATAAAGTGAAAAATAAAAGACACTGAGTAAAGAACTGAAATTGTAATCTTGATTATAATTACCCAAAGGCAGTAGCAAAGAAAAATTTAATTGAGAAATGCCCATTCTAGATCAATCACAGTTGCATTTTCAAAATAAACATATTGTTGTCCAAAATCTAAATCAAACCCATTAAGAAACTGGTAAGCAGAACTTGAAAAGGACAAAGAAAAAGCTTGATTCAGAGGCTAAAACAAGCATTAAATGAATGTTAAAATACAGTTTAAATTTAGATGTGAGATTGCCTTTAAAGCATTCCTGAATTAATAGAACTGATTTTGAAACACTTTGCATTATTTGGGAAATTATATGAGATTCAATAAAAAGTGATATTCTATAATGATTGGCCTCATCTTAAGATATTTACTTTACATTTAGAACTATTCCACCTGCTGTTTTGGATGTGGTTTATTCTATTTTAGATGAGATGGTGCCTGAATACTACCCCTAACACAAAATCTGTGCCAGAGTATTAGCTTTTCCTTGTATCTCTTTTGTCCTACTCTTTAAGCTCTGCAAGAAAATTTAGTATTATCATTGTTTTTAACTTAAACATGTGACACAGAAAACCCTTTGGAACTATAATCAGCATCTGTAACCCAACCTAAAAATGTTACATATCATGCTAACGCTTATAGTGCTACAATTTAAAAACTAACAACAGGGGAAGCTTTCACTGTGTCAGTAGGTAAATGTCACCTAGTTAATGCCGTACTTCCAGCAAAGCAACGTTATTTACTTTCCATGCCACGTGTAGTAGACATAAACCATAGTAGTTTATAAATTGTGTGGGTGTTCTAAATCAGAAAATAATGGAAAACAATCTCTTTCTGTCCTCTTCAGCACCACTGCTTTTGATGTTAACCTGGGATATACAAAACAATGACAAATGAACATCCCACAGCATGGTGAACATGCAGAGAAACGTATCAACGTGCTAAATGTGACGAAAGGAAAACAAACTACCAGCGTGCAGCAAGACATGTTCATTTAATGACTTTAGTAGGGAATCGTTTTTTGTAAAGAACCAACTAGCATGTCGCTTGGACAGATCAACTCTCCCTGACACTTGATTTGCATCTTGGACTCTGAAGACTGTTCTCACTTCTCACCACTCCCTGTTCTCTCTGTTCCCAAAGCTAGTCCTTGATTCACTTTCATGCACTGTCAAAGGGACGTGGGCTTGCTTTTATTTTTTTATTTTTTTTAAGATTTTTTATTGAGAGAGAGAACAAGCGTATGGGAGAGGCAGAGCGAGACGGAGAAGCAGGATTCCCGCTGAGCAGGGAGCCCGATGTGGGGCTCGACCCAGGACCCTGGGATCATGACCTGAGCCAAAGGCAGACGCTTAACGACTGAGCCACCCAGGCGGGCTTGCTTTTAAAAAGAACCCGCGTCGCTCACATTCACAGCATCTACACTGACAAGCCTACTACGTCTTCACACGCTCATCTGAACTTTTCTCCTATTCCAATTCTGGACCACTCATGACTGTAAACTCAGTAATATGGTCCTGCTTTAATCCTGATATGAAAGCAAACAGGAATTTACCCATCGGAAGACTTCAAGTTTGACAGAATGAAGAAACAGAAACTTGCTGATGGGACACAACATGAAGTCAGTGGTAGAGCACCTTTCCCACCCCCCTCACCCCCCTAACCCCGTATTTCAGTGTATCCTGAATGGACACAGCATTCTCGAGAGCAGTACTCAGCACTACATGGCCACCAAGAACATTCTTAAACATCAAGCAGCCCCTCCTTGCTAGCTTTAACATGCCACACAGAACTTTGCTCACTGATGCAAAGCAGCCAACAGGGACAGGGAGTTTACGAGGAAAAGCAAGACTGAACTGGCTCATTCCTTACCTTCTCACTTATGGCAGGCTGGCTCGTTTAACTTTTTGTTTCCTCTCTTGTCATAGCTCAGCGGTGAATGATGATGATTCAGCAGAAGTTTGAACCTGACAGTGAAAAAGAATTTTTTAAGCAAAAATATTGAAAACCACTGTTCTCCCCACTGTAGTCTGTCTTTCCTTGCCCTCTGTGTGCGTGTTTCTCTCCCGTTTTCTCTCTCTCTGCAAGGCAGCTACGTAGTGGTCTATAAATATTGGCCCTGACACTTGCTCAGTGCTTTAGCTGCTCATGGCACAGGTCTGTGTTACTGAACACCGTGGTAATACTCCGGCAAAGTTCTCAGCTGCTCAGACAAAGCTGTGGATTGGCTCACTACCGAGCAACCCTGTGCCTGCCTGGAAATACCATTTTGCTGCCAGCTTTACAGATGCTATGGGCTTTTCCTGAGGCCCAAGTCAGGCACAGAAGGGCAATTATGAGGTTTGTCTGAAGAAATAGCTTTTCTCAAGCAGGTGAAGAAAAGGGGGTGGGGGGATTGGGTGAAGTGAAAGACAAGAAAGGAAATATTTGCCTTTGTTTCAGCCAAACAACATCACCTCAAGCCCTTTATAAAGGTTAGACCTAAATATCATTCAATCAAGCTTTGTAAAAGTGAATTACTATGTATTATGAATGACCAAAACACAGAGGCAAGCATTTTTATAACTGCTTTTTAATTTTGCTTCTCTTTGAGTAAGGCTGTAGTAACTGAGTAATTGGTCGCAAAGAAACGTTGCAACACAGGTAAGTTCATCTCCAGAATGACAGAAATGCACTGAAAAGTATATTAATCAGATCAAATCATATATTTGTTGAAAGAGGCTAAAATATAATCTGAAAATTATATGACTCAACATATTATATTAACTAATTCTAAATTTTCAATCATGACAATTTGAATTATTTTAGTTTATTTTTTTAGTTTACGGATAATATCTAAGCCATGATGCTATGTAGTTTGCAGGTGATATGTACAAGATCAGCATTATCTATATATACCACACATAATGTCCATAGTACGAATGATTAGAAAATAAATCAAGTCCGTATTTTCTATTCTTCTTCCCTAGAATAATTATATGTTTGCTTTACTGAAAGTTTGTCTCTCTTTGTTTTTTTTTAAAGATTTTATTTACTTATTTGAGAGAGAGAGTGAGAGAGAGAAAGAGCACAAGAGGGGGGAGCGGGAGAGGGAGAAGCAGGCTCCCTGCTGAGCAGGGAGCCCAATGCGGGGCTCGATCCCAGGACCCTGGGATCATGACCTGAGCCGAAGGCAGACGCTTAATGACTGAGCCACCCAGGCCCCCTTTTATGACTATTTTAATAAAACTCAAACCACTGATTAAAAAACACAAACTTCCTTAAACAGTGGAAAGGGCTCTATAACCAAACTCTTAGCATTCACAAGCCCTATCCTCATTTTTTTTTTTTAAGATTTTATTTATTTATTTGAGAGAGAATGAGAGAGAGCACATGAGAGGGGGGAGGGTCAGAGGGAGAAGCAGGCTCCTCGCCGAGCAGGGAGCCTGATGCGGGACTCGATCCCCGGACTCCAGGATCATGACCTGAGCCGAAGGCAGTCGCTTAACCAACTGAGCCACCCAGGCACCCTGAAAGTTTGTCTCTTGAAAGTAAATCAAGAGTAAAGAAAACCTTAGAAATAATGTGGTCACTTATCATTTTACAGATAAGAAAACCGACCCCCCAGGCTGGTTAACTTATCCATGGTTACATGGCAAGTTTGCAGCAGAGCCAAACCTAGAGTCTGCCTTACTGCTCACAATCTGTGCTCCTTCTATTACAAGAGTGATCATTAAACTCAGTTTTATGTTCAAAATCCTATCTTCATGTGAAATTTTATTGAAAACCTTACCAGAGTAAGAGCAAATATTACAGCCAGAAAATTAACTAGCATAAAGCAAAAATAGCCTTTTACAATTTGACTTCCCCAAAAAAGTTATGCACAAGAATTAACTTTCTAACAATTGAAATCCATCTTTGTTGCATTCAATAATTAATATTTGCCCAATAAATTAACTTATTCCCAGGAGAGGTATACAGCTAACTGCTGAGGAGGCAAAGATAAACCATAGTTTCTACTCTTAGAAATCTTAGAGTCCAATATCAGAGAACAAGCTAATGACAAAACCATGTTTGCGGGATGATGAAGACTAGCAGAGAGTGGTAAGGAGTACTGGAGCGCAGGCATCGAGTCGACTCCAGTATGAAGGGGGGGTGGGATCCACAGGGAATTCCTCAATCAAGACTTCTGTACATCATAGCAAGGGTGGGAGGCAGTGAGGCAAAGATGGGGAAGAATGATACAGTAAAAGGCAGGAAAAAACATGGTATAGAACTTCAAGTAGTTTTTCTTGCTGTAGCACACAATGTGGAGCAGGAAATGGTTAATTTTCTTAAAGGACCAGAAGGATAAAAGTGATGAAAGGTTTTATATACCAGGTTTAAAAACATGGGTTTTATACCTCATGCTAGCAGTCTTCAACTATTTTTGCTTACAGACCGTTAAAAGACTTAAATTACGGGAACTACTCACACATTAGCAAGTTAACATTGACAATTTTTCATCTGTGGTAAAATAAGTACCTGCAGAGAATTTAATTTCTACCCTATTGAAGTACTGACATTTTAAAGTAAAACTTAGAAGAATACTCAATGGACTATAAATCCATAATAATTTAATAAAACTATTATCTATTTAAATAATAAACTTTTTTAAACTTTTTTTTGGAGAGAGAGTGAGAGCATGAGCAGGGGGTGGGGGGGGAGGCACAGAGGGAGAGGGAATCTCAAGCAGCCTCCCACTGAGTGCAGAGCCCAAGATGGGGCTCAGTCTCACAATGAGATCATGACCTGAGCTGAAATCAAGAGTCAGACGCTTAACCAGCTGAGTCACCCAGGTGCCCCAATAAACTCTTCTTCTAACAGCTGAAAATTCTACATTACTATTTTATTTTCTTGACCTTTATTGCAATCTCACTCCCTCATAGAATTTTTACACAAAATATTTTATAATTAAGTCTTTCATTGTTTATGCTATCATACTTCTCTCCAACAAAAATCTAAGACATTAATTGAAATTTTTAAATTGTTAAATTTTCTATAACTGTGGGGCAATGTACCATGGTAGGATTTGGGATGGATGAAAGTATGCCTTTCTTCTGTAAAGTAAGAGAAAGACTGTTATGAATAAAGCACTGCTCTTAGCCAGATCAATATTAATAAAGAGTTTACATGGAAGTTGAAAATCTGGACAATGATTCCATTAAAACCATCCATTCAAATGCTAAGTGAAAGAAACCAGTCTGAAAAGGCTATATACTGTGTGATTCCAACTATACGACATTCTGGGCAAGGCAAAAACTGTAGAGACAATGAAAAGATCAGTGGTCACCAGAAGTTTGGGGTGGGGTGGAGGATGAATAGATGAAGCACAGGAGATTTCAAGGCAGTGAAACTATTCTGTATGATATGTAACAGTAGATGCATGGCATTATGCATTTGGCAAAACCCATAAAACTGTACAACACAAAAACAAAGCCCTAATAAAAATTATGGACCAGCTAAATCCCTTCCCTTGTCTTCCTGAAAGCATGTGTTCTAGAGAAAGTAGTATTATTATTTATTGAGCAATTGCCATCTAATAGGGGCCTTAGAAATATTAACTTTAACACTAGAAACAACCCTAATAGATGAGTACGCTTTCACCCTTTTTTAGATAAATAAAATAAGGCTTCCAGTTATTAGGTGGGTTGTCTGAAGTCATCTAACTAATACATAGATCTGGAACTCAGCTCAAACCTGTCTCACTGGACTACAATAGCACATACTGCCTTCCTATCAGTCACTTAAATAAGACTGGGTAGAGGCTGCCCAGGGCAGGCAAGGAAGTAGCTAAGCAGTGCCTTCAGAAAGTCAGAAAGAAATGAAAGAATCACATGCTGCACTTCTATCAAGGAACTGCTAGAATACTGAGTACTAAAGGATAGCAAAAAGAAGAGATTAACAGAGCAATCAGTGAAAATCAGTGGACAAAATTAAAATAATTGTTATGTGCTATTAAGAAGAACTGAAAAGGTTTTATCTTTAATTTGACTGAAAGGTAAGGAACACATGAAGAAACAAAGGTATGAAGACTCAATGTTGACAAAGTGTCAGTTCTTCCCAACTTTATCTAAGGATTCAGTGCAATCCCAATCAGGACATTATTTTGTGGATATGGACAATCTGATACTAACATTTATATGGAGAGGCAAAAAACCCAGAATAATCAACACTGACACTGAAGGAGAACAAAGTTGGAGGACTGACACTACCCAATATCAAGACTTATTATAAAGCTATAGTAATCAAGACAATGTGATGTTGGAGAAAGAATAAACAAACAGATCAATGGAGGAAAATAGCAAACCCAGAAATAGACTCACATACATATAGTCAACTGATCTTTGATGGAGGGACAAACTCTGTATAATGTAGCAAAGATAATCTTTTCAACAAACGATGCTAGAACAATTGGACATCCATATGCAAAAAAAATAAATAAGAAGAATCAAAACAAAGACCCCACACCATCACAAAAATTAACTCAGACCTAAATGTAAATAAATGCAAAATTATAAAACTCATGGAAGGTAAAATAATAGAAAACCTAGATTACCTGGGGTATAGTAGTGAATTTTAGATATAACACTGAAGGCACAATGCATGAAAAAAAATAACTGATAAGCTGGATTTCATTAAAATTAAAAACTCTGCAGAAGACAATGTCAAGAGAATGAGAAGATAAGCCATAGGCTAGGAGAAAATATTTGCAAAAGACACATCTCATAAAGGACTGTTAACCAAAATTTACAAGAACTCTTACAATTCAGCAATAAGTAAACAAACCTATTTTAAAAATGGGCCAAAGACCTTAACAGACACCTCACTGAAGAAGACACACAGAGTGCAAATAAGCATATAATGGACTCTGAGAAACAAACTGAGGGTTCTAGAGGGGAGGGGGTGGGGGGTTGGGTTAGCCTGGTGATGGGTATTAAAGAGGGCACGTACTGAATGGAGCACTGGGTGTTATACGCAAACAATGAATCATGGAACACTACATCAAAAACTAATGATGTAATGTATGGTGATTAACATAATAAAAAAAAAGGTGGCTCTACACCGTGTGTCATCAGGAAAATTCAAATTAAAACAACAAATGAGATACCACTATACATCTATTAGAATGCCCAAAATCTGAAACGCTGACAACACAAATGTTAATAAGGATGCAGAACAAAATAAACTTTCATTCATTGCTGGTGAGAATGCAAAATGGTACAGCTACTTTGAAAGACAGTTTGGTGGTTTCTTTCAAAACGAAATATACTCTTACCACAAGACCCAGGAATCCCACTTCTTGGTATTTACCCTCAGGAGTTGAAAAACATATGTCCACACAAAAATCTTCACAGGATATTTTTGGAGCTTTATTTATAATTGCCAAAACTTAGAAAAAAATCAAGATGAGTAGATAAACTGTGGTACATCAAGATAAGGGAACATGATTGATTCAGCGCTAAAAGGAAATGAGTTATCAACCTTAAATGTGTATTACTAAGTGAAAGAAGTCAATCTGAAAAGGCTACATACTATATATTTCTACTTATATGACGTTCTGGAAAAGGCCAAACTATGGAGATAGTAAAAAGATCAGCATTTGGGTGGGGGAAGGGGTGGAGGAGGTCTGAAAAGGTGGAGCACAAAAGATTTTTAGGGCAGAAAAAAATACTCTGTATGACTTTATAGCGGTGGATACATGTCATTATACATGTGTTCAAGCCAACAAAATATCCAACACCAAGAATGAACTGTGAACTACGGACTTTGGTAATTATGATGTGTCAATGTAGGTTCATCAATTGTACAAAAGACCACTCTGGTGGGGAATGTTGATAACGGGCAAGGTTATTCATGCATGGAGGTAGAGAATATATGGAAAATCTCTGTTCTTTCCATTTTGCTGTGAACCTTATACTGCTCTAAAAATGTCAAGCCTTGAAAAAGTCAAAGGTGGCTCCTCCCTTGGGTAGCTGGGTCTTTACCAAGATAGAGGTTACAGAAAGAAAGAACAACTTTGAAATAGGGAGATGGGAAGTGAGGAGGCATTTAATCTTTGAACATGATGAACTGTGTTATAGCCAAGCGAACATGGTCAGTAAGCACCTAGATATACTGATCTATAACATAGGAAAGATGAAGATTGTATCAATTCAGTAACCTCCTATTCATGTTTTCCTGCTTGAAACTTTTCAGCATTAACCTATTCTCAACATAGAAGTCAAAGCAGTCATTAAAAAATATCAGATAATAGGGGTGCCTGAGTGGCTCAGTTGGTTGTGTCCAACTCGATCTCAGCTCTGGTCTTGATCTCAGGATCAAGTTCAAGACCTGTATTGGGCTCTATACTGTCTGTGGAGCCTACTTAATATATATATACACATACATACATATATATATATATATACATACATACATATATATATATATAAAATATTTGTCTTCTACTCAAAAGAGAGTAAAAGCCCAAGTTCTTTTTAAAAAAAAAATTGTAAAGATTTTATTTATTTGAGAGAGAAAAAGCACGCATGTGCGTAATGAGCTGGGAAAGGGTCAGAGGGAGAGGGAGAAGCAGACTCCCTGAGCAGGAAACTCAACATGGGGTTCGATCCCAGGACCCCAGGATCATGACCTGAGCCAAAGGCAGATGCTTAACTGACTGAGCCACCCAGGCATCCCTGAAGCCCAATTCTTATAATGATCCATAAAGCCTTATCTGATCTGCCCCTCATTCTGTCTCTGACAACATCGGCTACAGTCCCCTTCATTTTCACAGCTCCAACCCACTAGTTCTCCTATTACTCTTTAAATGTGCCTGGCAAGTTTGCCCTTGGTGTCCCCCTATTTGTTATTCCCACCCTGGTGTGTTCTTCTTGCAGACAGCTTCATGGCTAAGTGGTTCACCTCTTTCAAGCCTCTGGCCAAATGTCACCTTCTCAGTGAAGCCTACCACCACCATACTATTTAAAACTGCAAACTTCCTTCTTTCTTATTTGTTACTGCTTGTCTCTTCCAATAGAATTGAAGTTCAATGACAACACAGATTTCATGTGTCTAAAATGAGTCTCACACATAATAAATGCACAATAATTGTGAAGTATAAATAACTGAAACAGAGATCTGTGAGCCATGTACCAACATATGTGGTTCCTGAAATCAATAATAAGTAACCCCAAACCAACTTTTAAAAGATGGATCAAGGAAGAGAGGCCCACAAAGTCTGTGAAACAATGATCAATGTCAGCAGAACAATGTGAAAATGAGAAAAAGGGTGAATGAGGATGGAGTAGTAGAGAGGGAGTTGTTGACAATGTTGAACGCCATGGGAAGATCAGATATGAAAGGGACTGAAAAGAGCCCATGACACACAACATTCAGAAAGTGCTCAGATACTAAAGATCTCTGAACAGTACATTTTAAAAGGGTGAATTTTATGGTATATGAATTATATTTCGGCAAAGCAGGCATTGAAAAGAAAACAGAGAACACTAGCAGCTGAGCTGTTTCCACTGGAGTTGGGAGGTCAGCAAGTGAAGGGAGACATGGAATAGAAGCTCTCTTTCAAAACTCTGGCCATAAAGGAAAGGTAAAGAAAGAGGAGGGTGATGACTGAACACCACAAACAAACGACAACTCATTACAGCATAAAAGTTAAGCAAGTGTTTTGAAGTCAAGCTGACTTGAGTTTTTCTCTTTCTCAAGTTACACTGTAAGTTATACAACCTGAGTTTCCTCATCAATAAAATGCGTTTAAAATTAGTACTGGTGGGGCTTCGTGCTCAGTGTGGAGCCTACATAAAAAATGAAATAATAAAATAACAAAATAAAATCAGTACCTGTGTTACTAGATATTACTACTTCATTTTCTTTTTCATTGTATAGACAACCACATTTTATTTATCCATTCATCATCTGGTGAACATTTGTACTGTTTCCACTTATGAGTTATTACGAATAAGGCTGTGAACTTTCATGCATATGCTTTTGCATGAACCTATGTTTTCATTACTCTTGGATAAATACCTAGGCGTGAAATTGCTAGGTAATATGGTAATTTCACGTCTAACATTTTAAAGAACTGTTGAACTGTTTTCCAAAGTGGCTGCACCATTTTATATCCCCACTGGCAATGTATGAGGTTCCAATTATTCTGCATCCTTATGAACACCTGTAATTATCTGTCTTTTTTATTACAGTAATACTTGCAAATATCAAGTGATTCTTGTTGTGGTTTTAATTTGTATTTACCTAAAGACTACTAATGCTGAGCATCTTTTCATGTGCTTATTGGCCTTTTGGCCATTTACTCTTCACTTCCAGTAAATACAATTTCAGAAAACACTAGGACCAAATAAACCTTAAAACATATTTTCAAGAGCCCAGCAAAGTTGTACCTTGCATAGGCAATAACAACTCACTCGTTAAAGAAGTAAATGAATAAGCTAATAAACAAATGAAAGATTAGGAATTAGAAAGACTTGATTGGTATAACTTTCCAGTTTTCACACTAACTTAATTTGAATTCCTATACCGTACAGCAGAGTTTTTAGTAAAGAAAAGAAATTTCTAAAAAAATGCAATTACAAAGAAAATGTGTTAATCCTCTGGTATAATGATAAATACCTACATTAATATCTTTAGTTTGGTAATAATAAAGTACTCCATCAGATCAATGTTAGGAAACTGGGCTTATAATCCAATTATATTAATGCTTTAATTTAATGCTTCTTTGAAGACAGAGGTGAAAAAGGCAAAAAAAGTAGCCAATGACTTAAAAGTTTGTGTTGACAAACTCAATCAGATATGAATACTACAAATTATCCAACACTATAAAGAATGAGACATTACTCAGGAGCAAATGGCTGCAAGGAAAATATTAGTAATCCAAACTCGCAGTCATTTTTCAAAAAGACCTGAGGGAATAGTGACTTTCAATGTAAATGACTCAGGAGAAAGGCAATTGACTCTACAATGTGCCTCGTTAGTAGCTAACGACGGACTGTTTCCTCCTTTACAGGCCTACTATGAGTCCTATCACACACAGAGTCACTTACCTTGAACTCTAAGGTTCTTTGTTCCCAAGTAATAAATACTTTAGGCCCCCGGGACCCCACAGGAAAGTCATACACAAGTCTACCAAGCTTTACTGCTGCCCGTTTATTTTAAGTACTTATCCATTATTAGTTTTGAGAAGTATTGACTGCACAATTAATAAATAGGCCATTTGTTCTTTTCAACCAGAACAATGTTGTATATAAATTGAAAAGAAGAATACTAAACAAGAAAACCATAGCAAAGAATGCATGTCCTTTTTAACTTTCATCTGATATCAACACCAACTAATGCCAAACTAAAACATTTTATCATTTATAAATAAAATTGTTTTGAAATGCATAGTGCATAGAACACATATAACCAGAATAATAAAGCTCAATTATATTTAATAAAATAAGGTAATAATAAAGAGTTGAAAAGCATCAGGGATATCAACTTATTTTTATACTATCATTGTTGCTAACTAGACTTATATTAAAACTATACTAACGCTTCTTCATACTTAATAATAATAGCTGAGTTCATAGCTATGTATCAATATTTGTTTTTCTCTTAAAATCACATATATATTTTAATAATACTAAGGACAATCTCAAAAGTGTTTTTAACATAATATTTGTATTATAATTTCAATCATTTTCTACTTTTAAAAAGTGTAGTTCTTAAAATCATATCTTTAATATCTATTTCTTAAATTTAAAGAATTAATCCATACTAATTCAAATTTTTCTACTATCACTCCAAAATGGAAACTAAATTAAGCCTATATGTCAATAAGAATTTTCATGATGATGATAATTTTTAATTGCATTAATCTCTGAATTGTTCTAATATCCAGATGACCAATGATGATCCCACATTTGAAACAACTGTTCTTCTTTCATCATAAAGATATAATCTCTCGATATTCATGGTTTCTTCGAGAACAACTTAGTTGAGGACCTTTTCATTCACACAGATACCCATAATCATCAATGTGATATTAATGTAATGGAACACTCATTTCTGGGGACAAAAAGTAGTGTATTTTGTTGGACAGTAGAAATGAACCCAAGAAAGCACTGAGTGTCCTCTCCCAGGAAGGAAGAGTCATAAAGATGGTCCTGAGATCACCCACACAGAGGGATTTCAGTCAGCTGCAAGGAGAGCAGGAAATATGGGGTGTCCCCTAAAACAAGCTAATGCCAAGCATCCCATGGGATGGAAAGGGAAAAATCCCAGCCAGGAAGGATTTAGAAAAAGCCAGTTCAATGGTAGAGGGAATGACTTGTCTCCTACAATTAAGCTGACCCTTTTTTACTATTCATTAATCGTATGGCAGTAGCCCATAAAGATATCACTGAATGATTAAATTTAACAGGCAGTGAAAATAGGCATGCACATTAAGTCTGATCATCCATAAAAGAAAAGAAAAGAAAAACAACACTGGTTTATTTTATTGCTCTACAATGAATCTGCTTTCATATGCAGGATATAAATTGTGAAACGAAGGAATAGAACTATTCATTTGGAGGCCACACTTCTTTCTAACCAAAATATGTTTCAAAAAAAAAAAGAGAGAAAATAGAAAGAAAGCAATAAAGCAAACTAATTTTAAACAAGAAATGAATGAGATATCCACTACTCTAGTTTGAGTCACATATAAAATGTGGTTATTTCTATTGGCTGTCCTGCTTTGACAGGACCTGAAATTTCCTTGAAATGTGGTATCAAAAATAATTAAGGAGTAAAGCAGGAAAAAAAAAAGACTAAAAATGAAAAAAATCTTACTTTTAACTTTTGAATTTTGGTTGATCCGAATATTGTCATATACACTTCTAAGAGAGAATTAAATCATACTTTGAGGTGGACTGAAGCAATCTTTCTAGTTTTGTCAGCTTTAATTTCATTAGATGACTTTGGAGTCAGTGAAAACTGCTCAGGAGTGCACTTTGAGGTGATTTTTCCCCTTCCTCTAATTTGCTTCATTCTGGGTAACTGGCCTATGCTGACCAAGAACAGAGCTGGAACCATGCTGAGGATAGGTGGATGGTAAAAGTAGAAAAGGTAAGAATAAAGAATATCCTTATACTTTTTTTCATCATAATAAAGAGATGAAATAACATTAACAGGCCATCAACTTAGTCATCAACCTGCTTACATTTTTTGTTTTGTTTTGCATAAATATTTGTGCTTAGAAGAGCATATACAAACTACTACTCATTTGATGCTTTAAGTAACACAGTAGAGAACATGAAGGAAAGTACGGGAAAGTCAAAAGCATGTCCTCAGGACCAAGGGATCCATGCTGACGAAGTAAAACCTCTCTTATTGTCCAACTCTTATTGGTATGTACAAATCTAACAATTCATAATTATACAGCACTTCAGATTTTTAACAAGTGTTTTCATAGGTCATCTCACTCGTTCAATAGGACGAACCAATAAGAAAGTATCCCTACATTACCTATGAGGAAGCTAAGTGCAAAGAAAGAGTCCAACATGTCTAAGTTTGAAAGAAGTGTAGACCGAAACTGAATTCACGTCTTTTCACATTAAATCCTTGGCCCTTACTACTATACTTTTCAATAATACCAGAGGAGCCATATCTTAATAGAAATTACTTTTCTGTGGAAAAAATATTAATTGTTAGAGGAAAGACCGAAGCCTTCCAGTTTGGGGCATATATATTTTTGTTGATAACTGTAAACACACACACACACACACAACCAGTACTTGGGTAATGATGGTACCATTACGTAGTCATCCAAACTGAAAGCTTCAGTGTTCCACTTCTGCTCTCCCCTACTTCCAATTGAGTCACTAAAACTCAAGAACCTGTCTTTGAAATCTCTCTCGTTTGTCCCTTCTTTTCCCTTCCCTCTGTTCCTACCAAAATTCAGATTTAGCTTTTATATAACCTTAAATAACTGAAAGCTAGTCTCCTGTCACCACTCTCCTTTCTTCTCCACCAACCTTCTGCGCTGCTACTAAAAAGAAAAAGTCAACACCCCCTCTTGCCAACAACAGAGGGTTTGAACTTCTCCGCAAGGAATGCAGTCCTCTCTGCCATCTTGACCTGACCTTACCCTTTCAGTTTCATTTCTCTTTTGCCCACCACACAAATCCTAACTCTCCCAACACACCACACCATATGCTCCCTGGGAATGCTATGGGTGCACCTCCAAACCTCCTGAGTCTTTTCATGTTCTCTAAATCTTTATCTATATGGAATAACACTTAGGCTGGTACAGAACTGGATCTGACTATGGGGGAATGCAGATTCGAATTAAAAGGAAAACTTCCTTGCATGCTGTGACTCTAGTCTTAGGATTCCCTGCTCTCTTTGCCCATTGTCTCCTCTGTAGAAATAGGACAAATTGCTTGGTTTCAACTTGGTAGTGCTAAGCACATAAGGGAAAAGCACATACCGGTTCCCAGGCTGCCAGCAGGAAAGCAGTAATCTGCTGTGCATTTCAGGATGACTGGGGGGGACCTGATCAGCATTTCTGTCCTGAGTATTCACTCCTCTTCCCCTGTTTTACCACATTTGTGACAGAAAATGAGGCAATAAACAATTCCGCAACATTAACGAAAATACGTTCTTTTCAACTGCATGATTGTCCTTTTGAAAGACCTGCTTTCAAGTGAAACGATAAATAGTAGTGCTGTAGAGATCTGAAGCGGGATACTACTTGAAAGAGCAATCCTAAGGAGTATTTAAGTGCTTAAATGATGACAGTGGTACCCATGGAACTACCGGGGCCTCTACAGAGAGAATTTTAAATATTTATATGCTCCAAGATTGCTGCATTTTCTTTTGGGCAGAACAACAAAGTTCAAAGTACACTGATGAAAGTTATCACTGGGTTTACTGGCAATCAATAACAATTAAAAGCTACATTTTAAAATGCATATCAGGTGTTACTGGAAAATGCATCCATCTGAATAGCAGCTATTGAAAAGAAGTTTATCAAAAAGGGTAAATAATGTATAAAAAGTCCCAAGTGAGTGATGAAAACCTTGTTCAGATGACAAGCCACATATCAGTTAGAAGCCAGTGCTCAGACTTATTGGCACCAACAATGTTTTCTTAATTTCCTAAGAGTGCATAACATCACACCCCCACCCCAGTTGGCCTAGAATACCCTTACTTATTGCTTTATTCTATTAAAGACTATTTCAACTTACTTATTCCTGAAAAACCCATTTTATAATTTTAATTAGCAGTTCTAATGGTTCTTGTGCAATATTTCATATTTATTTATGCTTTCATTCAACAGAACAGTTGCTGAGTACCTGTTATGGGTCTGGCACCACAGACACAATCCCTATTCCCAGGGAGGCGAGAGGCTGGTGAGGGAGACAGAAGACTGTCAATGAATGGCAATGACCATGATCCAAACAAGCTGAGCACAGAACACCTAACTCTTCCTGGAGACTGAGCTCAGGGAAGGCCTTTGGAGGAAAAAGTGATATCTGAGTTCTTAAAATAAGTTACCCAGAACATATAGGAAGATTTCAAATATATGGCACTTTGGGATGATGGTAGGACCCAAGGTCTGGCCATGGAGTGAGGGCCTGAAGTGGTGGTAACTATTCCTGCCTTTAATACCACCACTTTTAAGCCCTCAGGACTGGGGGCTGCCACACTGCTAGGTTTACTTCTCCGCCTGTTGACATTTTCAACTCATTCCATCCTGTGGCTTTATTCTAGTTTTTTGTTTTAATTTTTTTTTTTTAAATTTTACTTATTTATATGAGAGAGAGAGAGCACAAAGGGAGAGTGAGAGGGAGAAGCAGACTCCCCACTGAGCAAGGAGCCCAATGCGGGACTCGATCCCAGAACCCTGGGATCATGACCTGAGCCAAAGGAAGACGCTTAACCAACTGAGCCACCCAGGTGCCCCTATTCTAGTTTTTTAAATGTGATTCAATGTTTTGAGGGGTTTTTTAAGAGAGAAAAAAAAGATATTATTTTGTATATTACCACAATAATTTTTCTATCAACATTTTTAGTCATTTACTCAAACAATATTTATTGAGCAACTGCTATAAGACAGGCTTAGTTTTAAGTGCTAGGAATAGGATGGTGAAGCAAGCATGCCAGACACGCCCCCACAGACTTTACATTGTGGGAGGGGGGGTACCTAAGAAAAGAATAGGATATCATCTCATGGCAAAAAAAAAAGCAATAATAAAAGTAAAAAGGAATAATGTGATAATACTGGGAAAAGAATGCTTTAGGCAAGAAGATTAAGAAAAGCCTTGCCTGAAGCGGAATCCTTTGAGCTGAGGCCTGAATGATGAGGAGACAGCCCTGTAAAGATCTGAAGGAAGAGTATTCCAGGCAGAAGGAATTGCTAATGAAAAGATCCTTGAGTAAAAAGAATCCTTGGTATTCAACTGACCAAAAAGAAAAGAAAAAAAAAAAAGGAAAGGAGATACACATAAAAATCAAATAATCAGACAGTGACTGAATGATGTGGTGTTTCAGACCAGTGGTTCTTAAACTTTCGCTGCACACTGGAATTACCTGGGATGCTTCTAAAAATCCAGATACGCTGCCACATCCCAGAGCAGTTACACCGGAATCCCTGGAATGGGAGCCAGACATGGGTATTCTTTACAACCCTCCACGTGATTCTGATATGCAGCCCAGGTTAGGAAGCACTAATTTAGGCCATGAGGAATTTAAATTTTAGTCCAATTACGTAAACAGCCACTGGAAGACTAAAATTTCATCTGAAATTTGTCACATACCTAAGTTGTTTAATATCAATCTGGTCATTTGCTTAAAAGGAGCAATACACCTTAGATATATGTTAATTTCTAAAGCAAATTCTTCTTAAGAACAACAGAAATAGGGGTGCCTGGGTGGCTCAGTCCGTTAAGCATCTGCCTTTGGCTCAGGTCCTGATCCCAGGGTCCTGGGATCGAGCCCCACGTTGGATACCCTGCTCACTGGGGAGTCTGCTTCTCCCTCTCCCTCTGTTCCTCCCCCCTGCTCATTCTCCCTCTCTCTCTCTCCCCCTCTTTCTTACTCTCTCAAATAAGTAAATGAAAAATCTTTTAAAAAATGAAAAAACAACAAAAATAAAAGCAATTATTGAAACACTTCCTTTTAAAAATTAAATTTAGGTGAAAATTAGTTATTTAGGAAATGCCTAATGTATTCATTGCTTTTATGTACCTTCCTTGTAAATTCTAGAATACATTTGCTTATATTTTGTGAAGAACTTTTTATCTCTTGAAAGGAAAACAAATACACAAACATTTGAGACAGTATCTGAATTTTGCTTACATCCTTCTTTCTGATTATCTGTAACACTAATCATGGGATTCCTCTAGTGTGGGTCGCATGAGTACTTGATCCAGTCTGCTGTAAATGGTGCATCATTTTGTGGCACGCAATTCTGTAAGAGTTCACCCACTAGAGCTGCACTAGGAAATAATCTTTGAGGAGAAATGGGGTTCATTTACTAGCAGTGCTGCAACTGAAAATCTCGTCACAGATTAAAATATTTAGATACATTTATCAGGTACAGATGGCATTTTATTGTTCAAATAAACACACCAGAGTATCTTCTGTTGGACTATACTTAGTAGAAAATAAAACCCCTAATGGTAGTAAAATGCTTTATTTCCCAAATCTTAGTGTCAATTTAAGTTCTTATTTTTTAACAGCTAATAGCTGTGCATAAACTAAAGAACCTAAATTAAACTGTAAGAAAAGCAAAAGCAATCAAGTCCTCGTCACATTCCAGGAAAGCAAACCAATCAGCTAAAAACTGATTTAACTATCATGTGGTGCTATAGTCCTAAGACTTCAACAGATTCAGCATTTCCTCTAGCTTCAATTAACATATTAATATAGGCTAACTACCTGAAGGAGTTACTTAAAAATTCAACCACTTCATATAAGATAAATCTAGGATATTCTTTGACTTACTAATCCAAAACAAAATTTTATTAAAATTGCTTATGTAAAAAAAATTGCATATGCAAATATTATATTACCCCCAATTTTTCTCTGAAGAAATTTCAGGGCAGTAGACAAATTTTCTGCACAGTCTTTTTGTCACGGAATTCACAGCACATAAAACAACTTCTACTCAAACTTTTCTTCAGAAAGCTCTATCTATCTGATAAAGCAGCCAAGGTAATCTATCTCAAAA
Source organism: Mirounga leonina (assembly GCF_011800145.1). Classification (NCBI taxonomy): domain Eukaryota; kingdom Metazoa; phylum Chordata; class Mammalia; order Carnivora; family Phocidae; genus Mirounga; species Mirounga leonina. The sequence continues at coordinate 3,634,713 of NW_023270323.1, forward strand.
CAGCCTTTGCATTCTTTTTGTACCTTTATGAAAACTCCCAGCAATCCCAACTTGTATCACCGTTCACGTTTCTTTTTCCTAGTAGACAATGCCTTAATAGGAATCTGGAGCTGTATTTTATGCATTTTTGCATATGCACAAAACCTTTTTTGTGGTATTAAACAAACATCTAATTAACGAATTAATAATGAAGACTTATCAACCCCCCAAGGTTGAAGATAAGACATTAAAGCAGCTCGGCGCTGGTATGACCTTCCACAGATATGCATTACCACTTCCAAGCCCTGACTACCGTTCTCTCCCTCCCCGGTAAAATCAAGAGAAGTGAAAAATAAATGAAAACATGAAATGAGAGGTGCCGTTATGTTCCAAACAAGAACAGTGGATCAATGAGAAAGAGGATTCGATGATTAAAGACTGCAGACTCAAACGACATATAAAATAGGACCATAAATCCATTCAATCACTTGTGCCTTCAGTAAACAATTTTGAGTATCTACAATACACCAGGCATCTGTAACATACAAAAGTGAAGAAGACACAACTCCTGCCTCCAAGTAACACACAGGCAAAAGCTATAATGCATGGTAGTACAAGCAATGCAAGAGCTATGCGTAAGCGATACAGAGATGGAAGCACCTCAGTCATTGGGGAGGAAAGGTGGTAGTGGAATTATGTCTTAACAGGTAGTCTAGGATAAGAGGTAAAAGGATCCATTCCAGAAAGAGGCAAAACAAAGGCATAAAAAAATAAATAGGACACTTTAATTCCTACATAAAGTGAATGACAAGTTCACTTTTCATGAATAAACACACTAAATAAACGGTTAGTACCTTTCATAGTACAACTAAGATGCTAAATGTAGTAAACTGAAATAATCTGCAATATTTTTATCAAAGTCTGACATTCCAATTATCTACTCACCTCATGCTACTTTTGTTTATGGTTTTGAAATTATTTTGTCATTTGTTACTTTTATAGGTTTACCCACTTGCCTAGTGATATAACTTCCTTCATTTCAAAGACATTTCAATAGTCTTAAAAATCAGGTTGTAATTAAATGAACAAACCTACCGCCCATTCCACTAGGCTGCTTGCTGGAAATCATGCTGTATCACAGAGAAATTTCCCTGAGGGTCAACTGTGGAGGCACAATTATGACTAGGACATGGAATATGTTGGAACTTATTATAGTATGGCCGCACTTTGCAGATATTTTAAAAGATCATTCAAACTGTAGTCAATAATTCACTAACGAACACCGCCTTCAACGTTGTGATGACTGAATTTTCATCGGCAGTGGGCCAGGCTGATTACTACAAAAATGATGTGCTCTCCTAAGTACAATTATTGCAGTGAACTGTGATGATTCATTCGGGTATTTTCCCATTCATTTTATGTCACCTTTGACCCTTTTAAGAGGTCTGAATGGAGCCTGGTCCTGGACAGCCCCAAGATAGGGTCGCGTTTCCCACAGGAATCAGCGTTCTGGTCCCTGGCTTCCGCAGGCTGCCCGCCTGGCTCTCCCACAAAAACTAGCCGGAGAGCAGAGGAGAAACCCAAGTAATAAGATGCAGCGCATGCGGTCCTGCCTATGCCGACGGCATCCCCGAAAGAGTCCAAATGTTTCCAAAGCACCCAGGGCTCACTTATGTAGTGACAGAGGACAAGCCAAGCTGCTGTGGCCAAGAAGATGGGAGATACTGGCAGATGTGCAGGAGTTGCTTTAATGAAGGCTTCGCTCCCCCCAGTCAAGAAGTTCAACCATATGGTTCTTGATATTTTAAAAGATTAACTTTAAGAATCACTGGGAAAATGTTAGTACTCATGCCGAGCTAGATTTTGGGAAGAGATGGGATTTCTCTTCATTTTTGTAGAACATTTTCCCCCTTTCCTTACAAAAACACGAGGTTTCAGTAGCTGGCCAGCCAAAACTATTACCATTCATAAATTCGGCATGTCTGAGAACTTGATATAACTTAAAACATGTACCACCCACAACCATAATTTTGGCTGAGCCAAGAGAAAAGCATCAAATTTAGAATCCCATTAAATGCTATAATTAGAAATTCACCGAATGTTTAAATAGTAAAATCGGAAGATGAAAGCAAGGATGTTGTAAGTTCAAGTGATCTTTTTTTTTAAAACATAAAAGGTCCTATCTACATCCCTAACAACACGTATATCTATATTTATGACTTTGGAATTAATCCGTAAAGACTGAATATAAAGACATGTGGTAGATTCCCCCCCCCCCCCAATGGCTACAGCAATGTCTCCCAGTACAAATGCTCTTTTTACATCCCCTTGAGAGGTGAGGTCGGAATTCTTTTTCCTTAAATCTGGATAAGCTTAAGACTCTGGTGAAAGTGACAGTATATGCTTCAAGGCCAGGTGATAAAACGTGATTCAACTCCCAGCTTACTCAGAAGAACCTGTGTTCTTGAAGTCCTAACTTGCTACCTGAGCACTCTGACCGTGGAGAGGACATGATGCTGTAAGAAAGTCCACACTTACCCAATGTGGTGAAATCGGAGAGGCCTCGAGACGGCGTGAACAGAGATACGCCTGGACAGCTCCTGGCTGCTCCAGCCTCCCGCAGTTACAGCGGCACACACGGTCTGACCAAAAACGCACGAGAGTCCCTGAGCCAGAACCTCCTCGGTGAGCTCTGCCCCAAATCCTGACCCACAGATACCAGCTAAGCCAGGTAACAGCATTACTCTTGCTGTTTTAAGTCACTGAGTTGTACAGGTATTTGCTAAAAAGCAATGGGTAACTAGGACACACTTTGATATCAGAAGGGAAGTGCAATAAGAAAAAATTAAATAAACCCAAACATATGGTATTGGTCTTTGGACCAGACCGTAGATGGGAGCCTGAAGGAGACTGTTAGTGGAAAGCTGATGGGCCTCAAAGAGTTGGGACTGTGACAGCTCAGAGAAATAAGGGTTTTGCAAGGCGGAGAAAAGGAGACTCTTGTTACATAGCTACAGAACTTTTAGCATACTATTGCCCACAGTGATGTGCAAAATGGAAAAAGGATCTAATGATCTCCAAAGATCTAGCTAAGGAGATTTCCAAGCAGAATACTGAAAGGAGCACCTGCTTTCCTTTTGCTACTTATGATGAAATGTACTCAGAGAAAGGAGAGTTAAAAAAGAAATTGTTCAGTTTTCAGCAAAATTTGGAGGGACTATAAAGAGACAGGATTTGCAGGGTTTGAAAATAAAACTATTTTTCATTCCTGATTGTCTCAGAGAGCAAAAGAGCCAAAATAAGAGCAAGTCTCGGGGAAAGACAAAATGCAGGTGTAGTCAGAAAGATCTGGTCCACAAAAAAAGGTAAGTGTGTGACTAAAAATACTCTTCATTAACGCCTTAGGAATAGTAAGGTCAGGTCTTATAGATCCTTTAAGACAGATAACAGGCCTTCTAAGGATCTTCCAGACATATGTAGCCAACCTTCTCTGATGAACAACAGGACACAAAGAATCATAAGGGTATTTATCCTACAGCATTCCATAGAGAACCCCTAATAAAGGAGGGATTATCTCCAAAATTTTGTGGGTGTGGCCTTCGCCTATTATAATTTGATACATAAGAAGACCTAAGGATTTTTAAGAATTATATCATCTAGAGCTAAAAGGAAACAAAGACAATTCAAAATAAAAGGTGGCCTTTGGGCCCCCAAACTTCCATACACAGGAAGAAGGTTGAGAAAACCTGTCAGCTATAAATATAGGACATGTTTTTTGTTTTGTTTTGTTTTTTTAAAAGAATGATGATTCAAAAGGTGGAAATAAGAATACAGTGGCAGGAGCCAAGGGTCACAGAGAACAATTCCCAGGGAACAGACTGAGCACTAATTAAGCAAATGGCAGCAGGACCATGAAGGTTTCAGATTTGCTTTGTAATCTAATAGCCTCTCATTTCTCCCTTTCTGAACAGGAAGGATCTACAGAATTTTCCTGTGCTTGTCACACCATTGAATGGTGGGTGTGTGAAGGACAGGTAACTTAACTCTTTAGTTCAAAGCTTTTCAGAAGGACTTCTAATTCACGTCTTTTCAGTATTCAAGAAGTCTTACCCAAGGAGGCTCATCTGTACCTGGACTCGATTGAGAAGACAAGAACCTGGACTTCAAGCTAATACAGTAAGGGAAAGAGACTCACGGGCTTTAAGGGCAAGAATAAGCCTATTTTACATGTTTGAGAGCTGTAACTGGTTGTGCTCTAGAATGGAGAGTGGCAGATTATATTCTCCAAAGATGAGCACAAGAACATCTCCCATCTGACCATGTTCTACTTATAACTCTGACACTCTGACCAGCAAGCACGGGACTCAACATGCCTTCACCTTGAATTTCTGACTAGAGCAAATGGGAAATAGGGCGCCTGGGTGGCTCAGTTGGTTGGGCAACTGCCTTCGGCTCAGATCATGATCCTGGAGTCCCGGGATCAAGTCCCGCATCGGGCTCCCTGCTCAGCAGGGGGTCTGCTTCTCCCTCTGCCCTCTTCCCTCTTGTGCTCTCTGTCTCTCATTCTCTCTCTCTCAAATAAATAAATAAAATCTTTAAAAAAAAAAAAAAACGGGAAGCTACATGACTTAGAGACTGGGACATAAAAGGCAATGGAGCTCTCACACTGCTCACTCTGAAACTCACTTTTTTCAAAATTTATTTTTATACTGAAGTATAATTGACACACAGTGTCACATTGGTTTCAGGTACACAACATAATGATTCTATAAGTTTATGCATTATGCTACGTTCACTACCATCTACCACCATACAACGCTGTGACCATACCATTGGCTATATTTCCTATGCCACGCCTTTCATCCCCATGACTAGCTCATTCCATAGTTGGAAGCCTGTACCTCCCGCTCCCCTTCACCCAGTTTGCCCACCCCCCTCGCTTCCCTTCGCTTCCTTCTGGCAACGAGCAGTTTGTCCCCTTGGCTCTTGAAGCATTCAGCTACCATGACAGTGGAGTAACTGCCTTGAGGCTACCATGATGTGAAGAAGCCTGAATTAGCCCATGTGGACCGACCTCATGGACAGGCCCTAAGATTACACGGAAAGAAAAAGATGCTGGACTAGCCCCCCGTTGCTTCAGCTGCCCACCATCCCAACTCCAGTCATTGTCTGACTGCAAATGCACAAGAGAACCTGAGTCAGCAGTGAAGAACCACACCCTATACAAATCCTGACCCACAGAAACTATGAGAGATAATAGTTGTAGTTTTAAGCCACAGTGGGATGGAAACGGTTATACAGCTAGAGGTACTAATAATGAAAAGCACAAACTGTTACATCTCAACTCGGTTTTATATGGGCAATATCATTAAAATTACTAAAAATAGGAATAGATATTCTGATCAAACTTCACAAAGAAAAACAAAAAATTTTTAAAGACATTGTCAGTCTTTAGGTGAAATCATTAAACAAAACCAAAAAGAGGTCAGATTATAATTACAACCTCGAGGTATTAAATAAAGGCAGATTAAAAGATACTCAGATTCAGTCACCAAACTACCCAAGTCTCCAACAAGGACCTGAGTCTTGGAGAACCCTGGAGGATATTTCTTGGACAGAGTCAGCTCTTGCACTTTTTCACAGCAAACCAATATTCTGGGACCTATTTTCAATGCTGGTCAGGGACACATTTGACTTCTAACTCACCTGGATGTCTGCCAAAGCCCATATCCTGAGGAGAACTTGGAGTTTACCGTTGCCCCAACACCCTCTAGGACACCTTAAATAACTATCTGGAAGCTTTCTCCCTGTGCAGTTTACTGGCTTTTCAGAGTTAGTGAAGTGGTCTAGCTCTTTTTTGATGCTATATGGGGTCTTTTTGAATCAGAGCACAACTAAGAAAACAGAATGCATCAAACTTAAAACATCTGTTCCAAAGCTTTTGTAGTTCATTTATCTTAGCTGCTCTGTCAATAGGTAAAAATAAATGTGTGTTTGGGGAAGCAAGAGGTGGAGGAAGGAGGCAATTGTCTGCAGTTATATAAATTAGCAAGTGCTCACTAAGTGCTTAGTGTGTTCCCTGCCTATGCTAGGAGATTTGGGGACATACAAAAGTATAAACCATGAATCCTATTCCGAAGCAAGTTTTAATGCAGGTGGGGAGACTGATCTAATTGGCAAATATATATATATAAAATAATATACCCAAGCACTAAACTGTGGTATAATACTGGATAGAACCTTGCTTAGGCTTCACAGAAGATATGCACAGCAATAACAACAACAACAACAAAACCTAAGACACAGCAAGGATATCATGATAGGAACATAAATGAAATCTGCAATGGCAGATAATGCGTAGGTTTATCCGATTTCATCAGGGATTTGGGGACAGAGTTGGAAGACCAGAAGACCAGAAAATGGGAAGCCCTGAAAAATAATCTTTAAAAGGCTAGATAAAGTCGGTAAAGGCTGTTGAAAAAAGATTCAAAATGGAAAAAAAAAATATTTGAAATGACCCTTCTATAGAAATTGCATGGTAAAATTTCTTAGTAAATAAAATGAAGAATAAGTATTAGGCTAAAAATAGTATGTTTTTAGAAATATAATGAAGTTTTAATAGCCCTAATATATTTTAGAACGCATATAACTTGTTAAGAAAAATAGTAACAGGCAAAATCATGTAGACAGAACTCCTAGAAAAGAACCATACCATGAAAATAATTTAATTTCACTAGTGAAAAAACAAAAGTTTAAAACAACAATGAAAGTTTCCAGCTAAGTAAATCAGTATCAGTTTTGATAAAATTCAATACTGGCAAGTGTGTGAAGAGAAAAGCATACCTCCATACTGATGATTGTAAATATAAATTAATATAAACATTCTGGAAAGCAGTTGGATGTATGACTGCAATTTAAAATGTCAATCTTAAATGCTTTTTGGTTAGGAAGTTTTAGAGGTCTATCTTAGGTAAGAGTTGTAAATTCAAAGATTGAATTTTGAATCCAGTAAGTGAATTCTGAATAATCTTCAAAGAGTAGTGATTATCAGCTATTATTATAGCACCGATATTTATTTAGAAGCTACCTATGACCTGGGTTCTGTGAAAATGCTTTTACTACACTACTTCTAATATTTAAATACTTCAAGGTCAGCATGACCTCCATCTTCTAAATGGTAAAACTAAATAATGTAAAGTTACAAATCCAAAAACAGTTATAACTAGAATTGAAATCTGCATATGCCTGACTCTAAGGTTTGGCTCTTTCAACTATGTCTTCATACTCAAAGATAATTATGTTTATTTATTATATCAAAGAAATGGAAGAAATCTAAGTGACCAATGATGGAATATCATGCATTATTAAAAGTATATTTTCAAATAAAATTCAGTAACTTGAGATATGCTCAAGATATATTAGACTATTACAGGGCGCCTGGGTGGCTCAGTTGGTTAAGCGACTGCCTTCGGCTCAGGTCATGATCCTGGAGCCCCACGATCGAGTCCTGAGTCGGGCTCCCTGCTCAGTGGGGAGTCTGCTTCTCCCTCTCCCGCTCTCGTGCTCTCTCTCTCTCTCTCATTCTCTCTCTCAAATAAATAAATAAAATCTTTAAAATATATATATATATTAGACTATTACCAAAAAAATAAGTTAATAAAAACATTTATGCAATATACTTATTATGAATATGCATGTATGTGTAAACCTAGAATAAGTAATGGAAATACAACCGATTTGTTATTTGAGGCCAGCTGAGGTGATGGATAATGAATAGATCCATTTTCTTCTTTTTATTGTCTATATTTCCTAAGTGTTTTACAATGAGCAGGTAGTATTTTTCTATTCAAAAAATCATAATAAAGTTACCTTTTTAAAGAAAGAACAAAGAAACAACTTATCTAAAGTTACAGCAAGAGGAGAAAAGGCACTGAATAGAAATTATATGTTTTAAGCAGACCTAATTCTTCCCAAAATACCTTGGAAAGATGACTCATAAAATTTCTTCAGAGAAGACTTCACTTTATCCATAACTTGAATGATGGCTTTCTTTTACTTTATTACTTATTGCAGGAGGAAAAAAGCAGAATTTTAAAGAGTTAATAGAATGTTGTACATACTATATTACATTTTGCAGTGATACTGTGAGTTTGAATACTTCCTCTAATTTCTTAAATAATTCTGAGGACAAATTTATAATTAATGATCACCAAACCATCAATACAAATATAATGTCAAAGAAAATCAAATGATCTTAAAATCTTATTTTAAAATTATTTTTAAATAAGATCCTATTCTACTTCTTTCATAGAATTTTTGTCTAGCACATGAACTATCTTAAGTACAAAACCTACCTATATTAGTTTAAAATTATAGGGTTTTAGAAAAGATTGTGTCCTGGCTTACAATTTTATGGTAGCAAGTGCTTTTAATTAGATATTTTATTGCTAATAAAATTTATGTTGGTCTCATTATTAGAATTTACATAAAAAACTACTAGATGCTTTTAAAACTTGAATTTTGTTGGATTAAACAATCCAAAATATTCTGTTAACATTAAATATTTAAAGTAATAAGTCTATTGATAAATAAGCAATAAGAGACCAGAAAACAAAATAGATATAAAGCTGCTACCTACTGTTGAGGCGTCTCTGAATTAAATTATAATAATACCTGCTTATCCATCATGTTTTAATTGTCATGTGAAACTTAACACTGCAGTTAACTGACTTGGGTGATAAAGAGGAGGACTAAATTGTTTTTCCCTAAATTGACAAGTAGAATAATAAACCACCTTGGTAAGATTTAGATTTTAGCAGTGATTAATTCAGTTACATGTTGAGTTAAAACACCAATGTGATCACTCTGGTCTGACCAACTAGACACTCAAATATTTCTTTTCTTACTTAAATCAAATAACCCTTCTAAATAAAACACACCCATTCCTGGAAGGAAACAGTTCTTTTTACTTATCGTATTCCATGGCCCAGTTCTCTCACTTCACAAGTACTCAAACTAAGGCCCAGAGAGGTTTGATGACTTTCCACAATGTTAATCAGTGGATCAGAGACACCAAATAGTTTCTCCAAAACCTGACAACTTGACATATTTCCTCTGACAACTTTTTTAAGTCCCTTGCCTCCCTACCTATGAGATATATCTAGATTCACACACTTATTTAACATACGATTCTAATATGCTATCAAAAACATCACTAGGCCTCCAGAGGGCACCTCTGTTTTATTTAAAGATGAGAAACGTACCATACAGAGCAGGTCACACCTTAGGGAACACCTGGGTTGATGTTCAAATCTGTCCATACTCTCAACATCAGGGCCCCACAATTCAGAAGCTCTTAGAGAACCAACTTGTTCAGCAACCTGACTTGCTGAGTTCTAAAATTCTGAATCTCTGCAATTGAATTGGTTCCAATTGTTGAATTGCAAATGGACAGATTTCTGTGACATGTAATGTCAGAAGTACCACCTTGAAATCACTGTTGGGTAATTAAATCACGCCCTCTAGTTCAATATTGAGTAATAGCAAAACCCCTTCAAAATGTTATTTTGTTGGAGTAACTGGGATGTATGAAGCATATGAAGGAAGACTAAGAAGTATTTTTATGAAGGTTTTTCAGCTTTGTGGTTCAAATGGGAAAAAATTATTCTAGCAATTAAACTTCAATGATTCTCAAAAACTATCCAAAGCTTCGAAACCTAACTACAGTATTTCATCAAATATAAAACATCATTTACATGAAGTGCAACACCATCATGCTATGTAGCATTGAGAAAAAAAAATGCTGTGATTGTCATACAATGACTCTAGGACATATCCCAAATTTGCAATTGTAAAATGTGTTAAGATGGGGTGTCTTTGGATCACTTAATAAGGTATGGTTGATTTCAGTGGGTTTACAAGCTCAAAAACAACAGCAACAACAACAACAACAACAAACCCACCTGAATTTAAAGAACTATAAAAAATAAAACCACATATATAACAAAAACATAATCCTGGCTTGCAAGCAACTAAAAAGTTAATCTGTAATTATAATTCTTTTTTTAATTATGATTCTTAAGTAAATTTTGAAACATTTAGAAGTATAATAAATATTTAAAAACTCATGAAGGTATCACACTCTTTTTATATATAAGGAACCACAAAGCAATCAGAACACAGTGACCATGAACTCCTTGGCAGACTTCTAAACTTAAAGACATAATTATTTGACGAAGTCAGAATTTCACTCTATGAATATTTATTGAGCATATACTGGGTGCCAAGCACTGTTATAAGACCTGAAGATACAGAGAGGACAAAGCAGACAAAATTCTCTGCCCAAATGGTGCTTACATTCTGGTGGGCGAAAACAAATAATAAACAAGATTCAAAAGTGAAATATATCAGGGCATCCAGTGGCTCAGTGGGTTAAGCATCTGCCTTCAGCTCAGGTCATGATCTCAGGGTCCTGGGATCCAGCGCCGAGTCAGGCTCCCTGTTCAGCAGATAGTCTGCTTCTCTCTCTGCCCCTCCCCCCACTGATGCGCTTGTGCACTCTTTCCCTCTCTCTCAAATAGATAAATAAAATCTTTAAAAATAAGTGAAATATACATTAGTAGTAAGTGCTGAGGAGAAAACTAAAACAGAAAAGGAAGATTTCTGCTCTGCTGATCCTGTTATTCCAGCAATAACATAGGCTACCAAATGTAAATAGGATGTTTTTAAAAATAATCAGGACTTTGTCAGGCCAAAATAGAAAAAAAAAAAAAAAGGTTTTATGATGGGCTGTAAGTTTTCTGAGAATATCACCCAATGTTAAAACAAAGGCCTTCAGGCTTTGAACAGAATGAACAGTAGCCTGGGAACTGTAGGCTTCTAAACAAGCTTCTCAGCATCAGAGCATAATCAGTCCCAAGAACCACTGGAAGGTCACCAGTGAAGGAGACCTGGGATGTACAGATGAACCATGATTGCCCAGAACAACTGCTGGAAAATCCATGAAGCTAGTAACACAGCAAAGCTGGGGAAAATGTGGATCATCAGGGAAATCTGGCCGCAGAAACTAAGGTACAGGGCAGAGACGGATCCCAAAGAATTCAGCAAACACCTACTTCCTTGGGAACACAGAACAAAGGGACAAGAACAGAATGTGCCAGAGGTAAAACTCACTAATCAGGAAAGATGCTCAACTCCCACTGACTTCACACAGGATGGATCCTGCAGCCACCTCAGACACCAGAGACCCATAGGCTAGGCTGCTTACCTGCCACCTGCCCAACAACAGGAGCCACCTTCAAGTGTTAGCACAAAACTTTAGCATTAAAGCTAAAACTAGAAGAATATGAAGTTATGTTGAGGCTGCCGCTCCTCAAATACTCCCCCATGCTAGCATTTCAGTGTCTAAACAGGCAGTGCAAATTTGCTCGGTAACGTTCTTCTATCCGATAAAGTGGGATATCTAGTTTCTAAATAAATGTATTTTGCCCCAAACTCAATATAGCATTTCCGCCTTTTCATTTTCAAGTGCAACTCATAAAAAAAAAAAAAAGCTTTCTAAAACCTGCTCTTATTCTTTTAAAAAATTAATGACTATGTCCCAGAACTTAGATTATAATGTTCCTCCTCACTGGAGGTGCAGAGATCTTGTCAAGGGAAGTGAGGGAGACGGGAGACAGACGGAGTCACCATTACTAGCAAGGTGTAATCACTTTGGTCTCTAGCTACCTCTGCCTTTCTAAACAAATAAAGCATAATAAACCACACAAATATTACTAAGTAGTGATGTCTGGAGAAATGCCAGGAAAGTCCAAATATGACAAAAAAAAGGAAAAGAAGCAAGATCTCCTTGAATATAAAGTTACAAGCATAGTTTCTACTTGCCTAACTAATGGGAAAATTAATTAAACTACTAAAATTTTATTATCACTACCTTGATGGAGACACTCTTCCCGAAGATAAAGAATATGGTCATTCTACTTGCATTATGTGTGATGGCTCACGTTCTGTAATGAATTTCTGGATCGCAATTATTTTGAGCTCTAACAGTACTACAAGGAGAATTTTGAATGTTCTTACTATTTTAGTAGTTAAAAGAAAATCTCTTTGACATAGATAAAAAAATACTTACAAATGAAAGTTATCTATCTGTTCTATAACGGAAGTTAATAAGAAAATGGAATGCAGTCACAGAAAGTTACTTTCCAGTAAATGTGATTGATATACATAATCTGTAACAATAAGGTTGCATTTATAACAGCCCCTACTTTCTGAATGGCTCTAGCCCTAGGCAGCCTTTTCAGTTTAAATACCATTAATCACTAATCACTGTGCCTAAGAAAGATGTTAAAGGTGTTTATATGTCTACTTAACAGAGTTGAAGAGTGGAGGAAAGGTCTAAGAAGGTTTGGTCTTAGTCAAAAATATCAGAGGAAACTATCCCCTAATTCTATGGTTGTCTTTTTCAAGCAACTTACAAAGCTTGAATACATATCAACTTTGGAGCTATTTTGTCACAGATTCCGATCTCCTTCCTACTTATCAATATTATATTATCTTGCATACTTGGTTTTTCTGCCTCTCTATGTCACCTCCCAAGATAAAATAACTTTTTATCTAACTAACATTTCTCCAAGGGCCTTCATTCCCTTCACGGAACTTCCAGAATCTGCTCCTTCACTTCCTCACACCTTCTCTTAGGATACAGCTGGTTGTGTTCGTGAAAACTTTCCAATATAAAACCTACCATATAAAATACTTTTCAATGACTGTATATAATATGTATTTAGGCAACAAACTTGAGGTTTTCGACTTTTATGTGTACTTTAAATTAAAGCTAATAAAATGCAAAAAAATTCTAGGGCATGACAATTAAGTCAAACTCTCCTGAGAACATTTATGCCTTATTTACAGAGCCAAGTAAAGGTTCTGGAATTACCCAGTTACTGGAAGATTTTCCATATAGCTCAGTAAAAAGAGTTCATGACTTAAAGAATATCCACTGTATAATGGATTGCTCACTGAAAAAAAATAAAATTGTGACCAATTCAAAACTTTACATTTTTTCTTCACAGCATATTCTTTGTCCATTGAATAGCAGACACATGCCTGTTTTTCTTGTAGCAAAACTCTTACACTATGCTTCTTTCATGAGCACTTACATGTTCTATTTTCCTCTAAAACTGAACTATCATTCATTGTAATTACTCCTGATGCTATTTTTGTTTCTATGCTTGTATTTTTTTTATTTTTTTTTAATAATTTCTCTGAGAGGTCATTAAATCTATATAGTTAAACACCATTTTAAAATCTAAATATTTATTAGTTGGTTGGGGCGCCTGGGTGGCTCAGTCGTTAAGCGTCTGCCTTCGGCTCAGGTCATGATCCCAGAGTCCTGGGATCGAGCCCCGCATCGGGCTCCCTGCTCGGTGGGAAGCCTGCTTCTCCCTCTCCCACTCCCCCTGCTTGTGTTCCCTCTCTCGCTGTATCTTCTCTCTGTCAAATAAATAAATAAAATCTTAAATAAATAAATAAATAAATAAATAAATAAATAAATAAATATTTATTAGTTGGTTGTATGAGTAGAATTCACTTTTACTTAGGTAGGTTGGAAGCTAATTTTGGTTTCAACATGTGTTCCCATGCAATGTATTCCTAGAACAAGAAAAATTACCATGGCTGTAAATGAGAAACAACACTGTACTAGCTATCCAACGAGGTTGTGTTATTGCCACTTAACATGTGGTGAGAAAGATATTCCAACATGGCAGATATCAACTTTCATCCCATTTCAAATGTCAATATTTAAACTGAGTGAGTCCAAAGCCAAGACTTTGTGTTGAGAGATTCAAAATCTTTTTTCTACAACTGTGTGGCCGTATGTCCATTCTCTCTAAGTATTTGGCTGGCTAATGCTTTCCCTGTGTGCCAGTGAACTTGCTTTCCAATGTTTCTTTGTCTTTTCCAATTCCACAAATGTTCCTTTGTTAGATCACCAGGTTGTTGCTCTAAATACTGTTCAGAGCTGCTCAGTGCCTAAAGATGTGTTTATCATATCAAAACTTCTCTGCAGATATGTAAACGTGAGAACACAAACCCACAATTAAAACTCTTTCAGTCTAAATCAAACTATATTTTCTTTGAAACAAATTCACCAAGAAGAACATTTCTTCAGTGTACCACCAAATAAATTCAGAAGGAAAAAAATCAGTCCCCCCAAATTTGGACAGGTTTAATCAAAGTCACTAATTCTCCCTATTGCCTCCAATTTCTTGCAGCATTTTTAAACTAGGAGAAAATTAGCCTGAAGAAAAAAACAAAAACAAAAACAAAAAAATTGTTACCTCAATTTGAAATGTCTTACATAACCAGGCCAGAAAATAAATGGATTTGCATGGACTCTCCTGAACACCCAGAGTTTTTCTTTGGCCACACAGAGCTCATCTCAGATTTCTCCAGTGATAAGAAACACCATAAACAGTTAACCTTGGTGGAGAGCCTACTATGTGACAGGCTTTTGACATATGTTAACTCAACCAGTCTTCACAACAACCCTGAGAAAGTAGGCATCACTCCATCTAAAAATAGGAATCTAAAGTCAGATAGGCTTTAATGTGACTAAAGGTATGCAAAACTCTGATTCAAAATCAGATCTGTTTGCAAAAGCAGGTCTATTCTTCTGTTTTGCTCTGTTATCTAATAAGAAATGGATAGAGAGGACTTTAATGGATTCTCCCCCTTGTGTAAGTAAATACAATTTCATTTGAATTACAGTCTCACCAAATAAATGTAAAGCACATTTTCCTCTATTTCTCCTAACTTGAATAACTAAACAGGTGTTTCATTTTCCAATCATCAGTCAATCAACAAGTAGATAGTAAGTGATAGGAGGGACACAGAAATATAACATAAAGTCTTTGCAAGTAAGCAGATAAAGCTAATTGAAGTGACTGATCAACAGAAACACTCTATGCAGTGTTTCAATGAAATGAACAGAATGTCAGAAGGTAAGTAGCTTACATATAGAAAGAATGTGCCTTATTTTGAAAACATTAGCTTGTTTAAGATAAGCAAAATGGATGTCTGGCCGGTCAACTTGCTAAAACGTGCTCCTGCTTGGAAACTCTGTCCTGGGAAAATTCTGTATGTTAGTTCCAGTTCGTATGCTGTGGACAGGGACTGTGGAAGGTACAATGAGCAAAGGAGGAGCTGAAGAAAACTTCTGAGAGGAGCTGGAAGTTAGCGTGGTCTTCAGCGAAATCTAGCATTCGGGAAGTCAGAAGCAAGGGTACCCTAATTAGCAAATATGTATCTAAGTGAGAACCAAGGGCTAGAATAAGCCTGAAATTTTCAAATATACTGATATAGCGGGAAGAACACTAGACAAAAACCTCTCATTTCAAAGAAAACCAAGTCCCAGAGTAGTTCCACATGGTTTGCCAGTCCCACAGCTACAGCCAGGGCCTGATGAAAAACACTGCTCACCCACCATGACCGCCATGCTATTTCCACTCAGACAGTGGTTTCCCACCCATTGTCTAGCGGTGAGGAGACGCCCAGGGATTCTGGGAAGTTACTTCAGGAGCCCAGTGGGGAGCGAAAGGAAGGGTATTCAAACATGGCAGTTCTGCTTTTAGCTCTTTTATATATTGGACTTCTGATAAGATTTATTTGAAGAAAAGAGGCTTTCTGTGTTAAAAAAAATCACTCTTCAAGGCTTCATTAGCGATTAGTTGTTGAGTTCTGTGCTACATGACACAGACACAAACATAAAAGAAAAAAAAAGGCCTTTGCCCTCAACACATTAATTTACTCATTCAACAATCATGCACTGAGTGTATGTTGTGTGCCAGGTACTTAGCTATACACGAAGAAATTCTATGGGAAGCAAAACGCTGCAAGGCTGGCCTGGGCTCAGGTGGTGGTGAACTAGGACATTAATCAAATAACACAAATGACTACAGAACACAACTATGATAACTGGCATGAGAGAAAGTTGTAAGATGCAAGGAGAACGTATGACCAGGAAACCTCAGTCTAGGGACTCACTGTCTAGTAGAGGTGACGGTGTGAACCAAGAACTACTGCAAATATAAGTGGTCAATAATAAGTATGCCCACGGCTGGTAGCGCCTGGGTGGCTCAGTCAGGTAAGCGTCTGCCTTTGGCTCTAGTCGTGATCCCAGGGTCCCGGGATCGAGCCCCTGGTCAGGCCCCCTGCTCAGCAGGGAGCCTGCTTCTCCCTCTCCTGCTCCCCCTGCTTGTGTGTGTGTGCACTCTCTCTGTCAAATAAATAAATAAAATCTTAAAAAAAATAAGTATGCCCAAGGCTCGATGGTACCATAGCAGAGGCAGTGATGAACTCAGCGGGAGAGGGCAGGGACACCTCACAATGAAGGTGCCGTTCATGCTTCATCTAGGAAGCGTGAATAAGGACACAGTATGGCAGGAAAAGGGGAGGAAAGAAGAACACTTCAGACAGAGACACTGTTTGTGCAAAAGGAACCAAAACTGGGAAGAAATTCAAAAATGGCAAGCTCTCAAAGATAACATAAAAGGTGGCTGTCTCAAAGAAGAAAAGGAGTTACACGTATATGCAGGTGCCAAAGCAGACGAGGCCCTGGTTCACCTGCTACAAACTGATATTTAACCTGCACAGCCTGCCACAGAGGGGATGTGGAGTCAAGGGACGTTGTGATCAGGAGTGTGACGTGATCAGAACTGCATTCCAGAAAACTCACCCAGAAAGCAGTGGGGAAGAAATACCAGAATAGTGAGGACTAGTGGCAAAAAGACCAGTCAGAAGGCTGCTATTTTACAAGCGAAAGACAGCTAGAACTGTGGATTTGTCTTCGGTTTCCTGGCACATGTTGGCATCTAAAAAGTTATGTGAAGTGAATTAATAAATAAATAGGAAGTGGGCGCCTGGGTGGCTCAGTTGGTTAAGCGACTGCCTTCGGCTCAGGTCATGATCCTGGAGTCCCTGGATCGAGTCCCACATCAGGCTCCCTGCTTGGCGGGGAGTCTGCTTCTCCCTCTGACCCTCCCCCCTCTCATGTGCTCTCTCATTCTCTCTGTCTCAAATAAATAAATAAAATCTTTAAAAAAATAAATAAATAAAAATAAATAAATAAATAGGAAGTAACGGCATGCTAGTATAGGGCAAGGATATAAAGAATCATAAAAGACCCACAAAAATATTATGAGCTGATGTTATAGGAAATAGGAAGTCACTGCAAGTTTTTGATCGGAGGAGTGACATAATGTGAACTATGTTTAAGAAAGCTTAATTACCACGCTACAGTGTATCTGATAGAATGGTTAGGTGATAACCTTACAAATGATTTAAGGAAGCTTGCAATAAGACAGCTAAAGTAGTTCAGGTACGAGGTGAAAATGTATAGCCCAGTAAAGGACCCACAAGGATACAGTAAAAAAGAAAAAAGAAAAGAGACACTCCCCAAGGAAAACAAATGCAGCCAACTGATTAATAGACTAGATAAGAGATGGGCAGTTTTTTTTCTATAAAGGGTTGGATCATGACTATTTTAGGCTTTGTGGTCCACATGGTGGCTAAGAGGGCTCCTCAGCTCTGTCACTGAGGCGGGAGAACAGCCGCGGCCCATCATAAACGCTATGTAAGTAAATGGGTGTGTCTGTGTTCCAACAAAACTTTACTTACGTGACAGGTAGTGGGCTCAATTTGGCCTACAGACCATAGTTTACTGAGCCGGGGAAACAGCTGGGGAGAGTGTATCAGTCATGAGCATGTTCAGCCAGGAGTGACGGAAAACCTAAAATAACAGTAGCTTAAACAAGACAGAAGTTTATTTCTCAGGGCACCTGGGTGGCTCAGTTGGTTAAGCGTCTGCCTTCGGCTCAGGTCATGATCCCAGAGTCCTGGGGTCGAGCCCTCCATCGGGCTCCCTGCTCCGTGAGGAATCTGCTTCTCCCTCTGCTGCTCCCCCTGCTTGTGCTCTCTCTCTCTGTGTCTCTCTCTCTGACAAATAAATAAATAAAATCTTAAAAAAAAAAAAAATGTTAAAAAAGAAGTTTATTTCTCTCACGTACGCAAGATCTCCAGTAACAGGTTTGGTATGGCAACTTCACAATTGTAAAAGACCCAGTCACCTTCTATACCCTTTTTTTTTCACCAACCTCCACATGTGACTGCTAGCTCTTGATTTAAGATACCTGCTAGAGTTCCAGCCACCAAATGACCATTCTAGCAAGCAGGGAAGAGAAGTAAAGGAGGGCATGCCCCTTCACTTTCAAGACAATTCTGTGGGGCGCCTGGGTGGCTCAGTCGTTAAGCGTCTGCCTTTGGCTCAGGTCATGGTCCCAGGGTCCTGGGATCGAGCCCCGCATCGGGCTCCCCGCTCCGCGGAAAGCCTGCTTCTCCCTCTCCCACTCCCCCTGCTTGTGTTCCCTCTCTCGCTGTATCTCTCTCTGTCAAATAAATAAAATCTTAAAAAAAAAAAAAAAAAAGACAATTCTGTAATTCACAAACCTTTCCTACTTGGCTAGCTCTGCACAATCATAAAAAAGCCAGAAGAGATCACACTTGTTTCAAAGTGAATGGCTAAGTATCTTAAGTCCTTTTCATTCATTCTCCCTAAACCAGAAAATATTTTTTGTTCACCTCTTGATTGTTGGCCTATATAAAATTTCTTACTGGCTGAAAGTTACTCAATAAACTCTTTTCCTTCTGTCTGAAGTAATAAAACCATACAACACTATAAACATTTTCCATGTTTAACTCCAAGATATTTGGTTTTCTGGATAGAAACAGTAGAGCTTTGTTTTTAAAATTAAAGCAGACCCTTAGACCTAATTTGCCTTAGAATGCCAAATAGTTTTCTCTTGTTATGTTCTAACATTAGAACCTACTCACCTATTCCAAAACACATGCATCTATAAGAGTCTGACCCCACTTAACTCTGTTTGTCCCTGAAAATAGTTCATTGACATAAAGAGTAGGAAAAACAATGTTGAAAGATAAAGATCTCTTAAAGAGTCTAATAGACAGGAGATTTATGCTATAGAAATTATGTTTAAGGTAAGCAAGAGTCTTAATAATACACCTATAACAAGGAGATATTTCACTTAGAACTGGTAATATAGATATAATATTTCCTTTTATTTAGATATAATTTAACTTTCCTTAAAAGATGATTTATGACTCAAACTGCCATCATAGAACAAAAAAATTCATTAAGTGTCTAGCCCTTCATATTAGCAAAAAGAGATAAAAATTCAGCATCCCAGACAATTCTAAGAAGTTCAGAGGGGTTGGTCCTTAGGATCATGCAGTAAATCAACATGACACTCAATTTAAACAATAATTCAAAAGCTGCTAAACTTCTACTTCAACACTGAAAACATGCAGAAAATTCAGTTAACACTTAAGTATTTGAAAATTAATTTTTACATTATCTGTTATATTGACCTTTTTATTTTTTACTCTTCTTTCTTTTTTTTACAGAGAGAGAGAACGCGCATGCACACAGGAGCGAACAGAAGGAGGGGCAGAGGGAGGGAGAGAATCTCAAGCAGACTCCACACGTGGAGGGCAGAGCCTGATGTGGGGCTCCATCTTGTGACCCCTGTAATCATGACCTGAGCCGAAATCAAGAGATGGATGCTTAGCTGACTGAGCCACCCAGGTGTCCCTATTTTTTACTCTTAAGGGGATTTCAAAAACAATAAATAATGTATAAAACTTTCCAAGTTGCAAATAAAGTCATACTCTCTACCCTAAATTTTATTTCAGATATATCTCAACTCACATAATACTTTTACTACCTGACATTTTAATCAAAGATCAAAAACTTCACTAGCCAAAGCATTTCCAAAGCTCTGTGAAGTAAATTAACTTTATGAAATGGAACCCAACTACGTATTTTGTAATGAAATTTTATATTACATTTCAAGAAAGAATGCTATCCTTATAAAGATAGCCAATGTGGCTCAGACAATAATAATGGTAAAAATATTTAAAAGAAATGTGAGAAGTAAGAAATATTTTAATAATCCAAAGCAATATTCAACTTTTGGGAGTTTCTGTAAAATGCTTATTGACTCTCTCAGGAATTACCATGAGTCCAACGTGATTGTCCTGAGGAGGGTCCTAGTATGTCACAATGTTCTCACAGGGGCTGGGGGTGGGGGAGCACTTGAACACATTGTTTCAGGATGCTCCCCATGCCTTATGAGAAGGCTAACTGCCTAACCACTATCATGGACTGCTAACAAGATCATTTCAAATGCTTTGTAAAGGTATTTATTTTAAGTACATGTGAATATGTGAATATATGTTTACTTTTCACATTAAAAATATACAGAAGTTTGCACAGTAAAAAAAATGTTTATGACCATCCTAGGTTTTTTTCATGTCACCTCCAGTTCAATAATATTTAGTATGAGTTAAAAAAAAAAAATCACAGTCTGGTTTTCAAGCAACTCTAAAATCTGCTCTCTCTCCTTATCTTATTGGCACTTAACCTCTCATGACTTCCAAATGTGAAGCTCTTTTCCTGCCAAATCAGCTTTCTCACATTTTTCCAACCATACCATGCTCATTCCAAACTCAATATTTGAAACGTTATTTATAACATCTGACCCTTTGCTGAAAATCATACTACCATCCTCACCGTCTAGTTAAAACTCTAATGTTCTCATGTGACCTATCCTAACCATGAGAACCTGAGCCAAGTCCTCTTACTTCACTACACTAATACTGCTCAGTTGGACACCAGACTCCACCTGAGAATCCTTACGTAAGCAATAAACATTTCTGAGTAACAATTAATATGTGGACCTGCTGTTATGGTATGAATTGCATTCCCCCACAAACGAATAGGTCAAAGCCCTAAGTACCTCAGAATGTAACTACATTTGGAGACAGGGCCTTCAATGAGGTAACCAAGTTCAAAGAAGGCTCTCAGGGTGGTCCCTAATCCAATGACTACTGTTCTTACACGGAGAGGTTAGCACACAGACAGAGACTTCAAGGATGCCTGCCCACAAAGGGATGACCACGTGAAGAAGGAGCAGAGGGTGGCCGTCTGTGAGGCCTCACATAAACACCTCCCAGCCAGCACCTTGATCTTGGATTTGGGGCTCTAAAACGGTGAGAAAATCAATTCCTGTTTTTAAGCCATACCGTGTTATGTTGTTACGGCGGCCCTAGCAAACTAATGTATCTGCCATATGCCCAGACAGGGTGCAAAGTATCTTCCTTATATTAATAATTTAATCATCAGCACAGCTTTAAAAAATGAAGTAATTTGCTCAAAGTCTCAAAGTAGAACCTAGCACAAACTTGAGCCCAGGCCTACTTTCCTCTAAGGCTCGTGATATTAAACACCATGTTTTACTGACCATGTGTGAATGATCCAAAGATAACATTATTACTACCCTACTACTTTTTCAGTAGAATGCTGATGGATAATGAACTGATGGACTGAGAAGTCAAAGCTTCTTTTTTTTTCTTGTCTTTTTCCTTTACTTTCATACATATTTTAAGAACACATGTAGTAGTCAGGTTCCATAATTAATAATGGCGTATTTAAAAGGGTCGTTTTCAGAAATGCTCAAAGAATGGATTCTGGCACACATGTTTATCTTGGCTCCATCCACGATATACTTCTTACTTCATATTAAATGTGAGTGATAACCCACAGTAGCCAGGACCCAATATTCAATGAAGCAAAAACCTGCCTTTTTTTTCTTTACATTTTAACATACTTGAAAAAAACGCATCTTACAATAGTAACACTTTAACATCACTACAGGTATGTTTTCACACTTGTATCTCTGAAATTAGAACACATCTTTTATCTTAGAGTTGATGACATTAATTCACCAAATTGAAGTTATATCATATCTCCTAGACTTAAGTAAAAAATGATCACAAGATCATCATCATGAAGCATCTCTGGGATGAGCTAAAAATATAGGAAAAGTAGGCCAAAGAGAAACATTTCTCATATCAAGTTTCAGTGCAGACAATGGGGGGTGGGGAGAGCAAATGAAATAGCAAGCTTAGCAGGGCAGGTACTAGAGCTCATTTCAAACATCCTACAGTCTTGTAAGAAAAAAGACAAAAAGGAAGAGCCAGAAGAATTCCTAAATGAATTCTCCCACACACACACTGCAAAAGGGAAAGGGAAAAAAAAAAAAACACCCAATGGAGGCAGACTCCATGTGCACAGTGTGTCCATAAAGTGGAAACCAGTCTCACACTTTATAATCACACCTCATATACCGCCATGGAAGGCAGGCCTCCTAGGTGAGGCATCGAGTTTCACAGCCATGCTCAAACACAGGATTGTTAACACTAATCCACAGCAAGATCTGCGAACGAGAAGAAAGAAAGATAGGTAAATACCCACATGAAATATGACCCCAATTAGAAGACTCAACAACACTTGCCCTGATTGTTTATCTGTTATTTTGGCAAATGAATAAACCAAGAGTAATCATGTAATGCTGTGTGCATCAACACAGTAATCCACAAGTTGTAAGACTTTTTGTCACAATCAAGTCTGTTCATCTTTAGCTACCTCTTAAATAATTTCTATTTCTATTAGACACCAAATGATTTTCTGTGATGTCACAAGGAATACGGCCTATATCCCTTAGAAAAAGAAGTAGGTACAAACAAATCAAATTGAAAGAGAGTCCCTTTGATGAGTGAAAAAAATGATAGATTAATTTTTTTCCTTTTAAACAATTTTTTTCCTTTAAACAACACACACACGCACACAAATTAAAGTCTATTTCCATCAAAGGGTTGCCAAAAAACAACTGATGAGATTTGCCAATGATCTACCATTTATGTTATAAAGTTTGACAAGACCACAGTAAGTCTATCAAAGTTGCTAAAACACAAATTCTAGTCTGTTACTGGCATCCAAGTAGCTAGAAATTAAATCCAGAACTCTACCTCCATAAATATTTTGCAAACTCAATACTCTGCTCTTTTTCTCACTGGAGATGATGGTCTTCACCAGTTGTTTTTAATCAGACAAATAAGAAACCATTAAAATCTGATGTCCCAAACTAAATTACAGAAGTAGCTATAAAACTATAAAATAAGCCACCCCACATTCCAAAACATAAAAGCCTTTTATCTGTTTGTGTTGTTGTTGATAATTATGTCTTTATGGGGAGGGGCTACATAAAAGTGACTTTTATTTAAAAAGAAAGATTATAAGGCAAGATTAAAGAAAATATGACGGAACGTAATTGCAAAATATTGGATCTCAAGGAATGTAAAGGCTTTCATTTATTGTGAAATAATGTAAAAAAGTTGTAATCATGATCACAATTAAACAAAATCTATTGGCAACATCAAATTCCTTACTTTTAACATGGGGATAATAGTATCTCCTGCCTTACAGACTTACTGTAAGAATTAAATGTGTTAACACACGTAAAGCGGTAAGAGCAATGCCCAGCAAGCGGGCTGTGTTAGTGCTTGCTCTTGGGATTAATGTTAGTATTAGTTCTTAGTATTAACATAAGTATTAATATTACAAGCATTATCTGGGGGCCCAGTCCAGCTTTATGTACTCACAGACAACTCTGCTGACGCTGCACCCCATGGAAGGCCTCTTCTCCCTAACCTAGCTCTTACAGACATGGCTCTCTTCTCAACTCCTGCTGCCTTCTGTTAGTCTGACCTTCCAATCCTAGAATTTAATTACATTTTCAACCGTTTACTGTTGTGTATGTTAATCTTCTATAATCAAAGACGAGACCATGAGTACACCAATTCTGCTGTCTGGTTCTCAAGCCTCAAGCTCTGAGGAGAGCAACTAACTTCCCAGAAGAGGACAGACAGTGGAAGATCTTCACTGACACCAGTCACAGGCAAGGCAGAAAAACTGAGAACACCTGAAAGGTACAGGTCAGGGTCTTGGTCCTCAGGTATCTTCCGCTTAGACTGGAAAGAGAAATATGCACACTATAAAGTAGCATGAGTTCCAAGCTAAATCACATACCTAATATAATTCCTTCTGTATGAAATTCTAAAGAAGGAAAAGTAAGGATAAAGGAGGTTAGGAGAGGCCTAATGGAGAAAGGCCACAAGTGTGAAGAATAAGCCTTGCATGATGATTGAAAACTACCAAAGAACATCAACATCATCGTAAATAACTTTTAGACAAAAAGAAAAATTGTTAACATATGCTGGGTGTTCAGTATATGCTGGGAACTATTCTAAGTGCTTTATAAATATTGACACGTTTGATCTTCAGAATATCCCTAGGAGGCCAACACTGTTGTTTCTATTTTAAAGATAAGGAAAGTGAAGCTTGGTAAAATTTAAGTGATTTGCTCAAGATCATACAGCTAAGAAGTGGAAGGGCTGCGTTATAATTCCAGGAACTTGGGCTCTCTTTATCACTGTTAAACTACGCTCTCTATGAGATCATATAATTCTCATAACAATCCTGCAAAGGAAGACATACACACATTCCACATATTGTAACCTATGTGAACAGGGTTCCTGCAGTTGTGCAGTGCGTAGTCTGAGCAGTCATACTTGGCAGCCATATAAGCTGCATTATATAGGTAGAAAGTGTAGTAACTGAGCCCAAACTACACAGTCTGTATAGTCAAAATATGAAATACAGTCTCTTTTCACTTAGACATGGAATCAGCAAAGGCAAGATATGTAATAAGCAAGATTTGTTCTGAAATCCAAGGAGTAAACCAGTTTGATTTGATAAGAAAAAGGATGAAGGCACTTAGTTCATCTTAGTTCATTTCCCAACTAATTTCCATGCTCTGGAGGGGGAGAAAAAGCCATTGGATGTTCCTGACAAGCAGAGCATATAAAACTTTATTTCAAAGAGCTGAGCCTACCAACAGTATATTACAAGGAAAAAGGAACCTCTTCTCCAGGAAAGAAAAATTGAAGTAGCAAAGAGAACATGGAAGGCTCAACATCAGAGAGGTGGCAGGAATGGATGGGGTCTAAACCACATGCCGAAGTGCCTAAAATAGAATTGTCAAGGAACGAAATGCATTAATGGATATAAAAATATTCTACAGACCACGCCTCCAGCCCGCAGCCATGTCTCTCCGTGTCGCCTGCTTTGGACCTCCGTCCTCGACGCGACTCGAAATGGACCCCAACTGCTCTTGCTCCACCGGTGGCTCCTGCACGTGCGCCGGCTCCTGCAAATGCAAGGAGTGCAAATGCACCTCCTGCAAGAAGAGCTGCTGCTCCCGCTGTCCCGCGGGCTGTGCCAAGTGTGCCCAGGGCTGCATCTGCAAAGGCGCATCAGACAAGTGCAGTTGCTGTGCCTGATGCGGGGGAGCCTGAGCCTGATGTAAATACACACCTGCAGTTTTAAAACATTTTTCGTACTACCTGACCCGTCTGCTACATTCCTGTTTCTATGAAGTACATGAGTTATAATAAAAATTGTTGAATTTAAAAAAAAAAATAAAAAAATAAAAATATTCTACAAATGAAAATCTCTTACAAATGCAAAATGTTACAGCCTATAATTGTGGGGAAGCAAAGAATGTTGAATAAAGGGTGGGATAAGAATGCAGTATAGTTTTCTAGGTCACTTGGAATCCATTTTAAACAATGTGGTTTCACTTTTGCATTTGTAATATTGTAAATTCCCTGAATAACATTTAGAAAAATATGAAAACAATGAATTAAGTAAATGAAATAAAATGCAATTGACTGTATTAATCACTGTTATATTTGTGCTATTTAAATCCCTCCTAAATGACTAGGAAAAAAACAATCAAGTTGTCCTTCAGTAGGTAGATAGATAAACTGTGATACATCCAGACAATGGAATATTACTCACTGCTAAAAAAAGAAAAGAACTCTTAAGCCAGGAAAAGACATGGAGAAAACTTAAGTGCCTATTAAGTGAAAGAAACTAATTTGAAAAGGTTTAAGACTACATGATTTCAAGTCTGTGATATACCAGAAAAGACAAAACTATGGAGACGGTAAAAAAGATTAGTGATTTTCAGATACTGGGGAGCAAAGACAATGGAGAGGGAGGGATAAATAGGCAGAGCACAGAGGATTTTTAGGGCCGTGAAAATACTCAGTATGATACCATAATGATGGGTACATGTCATTATGCATTTGTCCCAAACCCATAGAAGTACAACACCTAGAGTAAACTGTAATGTGAACTATGGACTTTGATGATTATAATGTGTCAATGTAGATTCATCAGTTGTAACAAATGTACCACTCTGTTGGTGGTGTTGATAATGGGGGTGCTATGCATGTGTAGGAGCAGGTATATAAGGGAAATCTCTGTACTTTTCCTTCAATTTCACTGTGAACCTAAAACTGCTCTTAAAAAATAAAGTCGTGGGGCGCCTGGGTGGCTCAGTCGCTAAGCGTCTGCCTTCGGCTCAGGGTCATGATCCCAAGGTCCTGGGATTGAGCCCCGCATCGGGCTCCCTGCTCCGTGGGAAGCCTGCTTCTCCCTCTCCCACTTCCCCTGCTGTTCCCTCTCTTGCTGTGTCTCTCTCTGTCAAATAAATAAATAAACTCTTAAAAAAATAAAATAAAATAAAGTTATAATAAAAATAAATAAAACCTACAAGAACTTTTTGGCTTCGCTAAATATGCACATGTGATATATTTGCTCATTTATGCTCCTCTATATAGGCTGGAAAGCTTGGGGGAAAAGTAACATTTATTAAGAATCAATATTAAGTCTGACACTTATTTGTCAGAAGTCACATTCTCCTCTGTAACTTCAACAGATAGGAATTAAAACATCCATTTTGTAGATGAGAAAATTGTGTCTTGGTTAAGAATTTTACTTAAGGAAACTGTTAAGGTTAAGGTCTGGTAATTTGTAAGGCTCTTGGAGACATGATTACAAATCCAAAAATGGCTTTTCTTTCCACTAAACCATCCTGTCTCAAACCTGTAGGTATCCATCAATTCAGTAAAAATTTCATAAATCTGAGTAGGTTTACCCTTTTGATCTCTCGTTCTTATGAAAGGCAATTAACTGAAAATCTACAGCAGACACTCTTTTCTATCACCTGCTAGTAAAAGCCAAACTAGCTTCAGATGCCTCTACCTTACTGTAAAAATATGTTCCATAATGGGAATCCCAACTAATATTTTACCAGTGAGAAAAGGAATGTAATGGCAAATACTAAAACCACAGTCTAAATGAGACTTGTTTGTTGCCCATAATAAGATTTCTGGAAAAGAAATGCAACCTGTTCCAAATATTCACACACAGCAGGAATTGGGAGACCAGACCAAAAAACTGCAAAAGTGATATTAAGCAGTCTGTGGCACATTCTTCTGCACTTGATAATGAAACCAAATGTTTCACTCTCTCTTTTTTTTTTTTTTTTTTTTAAGATTTTACTTAACCGAGAGAAGAGAGAGAGAGCACAGTCGGGAGTGTGGAGGAGCAGAGGGAGAGGGAGAAACAGACTCCCCACCAAACAGGGAGCCCAATGCAGGGCCTGACCCCAGGACCCCAAGATCCTGACCTGAGCAGAAGGCAGACGCCCAACCAACTGAGCGACGCAGGCACCCCTCAAATATTTCTCTTTTAAAATGTTAATATAATTTTGATTTTGAGAAGAATTACAGTTCTTTTTAAATGCCAGTATATGAGGAATGTATAAATGAGAGACAGAGATAATTAACACATACTTCTTTTCTATCAGTTAAAAGGTCTTAAGGTAGCTAGCCTTTTTTGCCTGATTCAAAATAACCTACTTCGATTATTCTACACAGAGGCAGCACCTCAGTAAAATTAAATTATTTTCTCTGAGGAAGTAATATAATTTGTGTCTGGCACACAATTCATATTCCTGAACGAATGAATCTTCATTTGCAGACAAATGAGAAATATAAATCCATCCTTGAAAAGAAAGGCTAGTCTCTTAATTGACTTCAGCTTTCATTCTTTTCAGAATACAATTTATTTACAAATACATTTAGATTATTCAGGGAAAAAAGACAGGTTTAATTACCTGTTTGATGGCATACCTTTTGCCTACGTTCATTCACTGTTGTCAGAGAACACTAACAAACTGCTTGAAAACTTTCACTGCATCCCTACGGGCTACAAAGCAATGCCTGTATCCTTAGCAAGGTCTCCTGCATGACCTCCCCACCGATCTCATCTACCTATCTCTACACAAGCCTAGACAGGGGCTGTGAGTTAGCCAAGTTAAGCTGAAAACTAGACACATGTAGAAGGAAGAAAAGAAGGGGGTGGGGGTATTCAGGAGATTCTGTTGTGCAGCTTGGATTCTGTAAATCTCCAATTTACAAATGATATAATTTAAGCTCAGAAAGTTCTAGAAGTTGCCCAATGCCACAGAGTTAGCTAAGAATGAACTCAGGCTATATGGACCATTGAACTCTTAAAATAAAGGATGGGAGCTCCTCAAGGAAAGGAACTGCAAAGCCACATCTCTTCTTTACACTCCTTGTTCTTTTCCTTTTTGTTTTTAGCTTCTAAGTGAGAAGGACATGATACCTCAAAAGCCCTACTTCCTCATTTAGTTTCAGGCAGGAAAACTGGTTTTGTTCGTAAACACACTATTTGACTTGGAAATCTGAGAACTGGTCAGAGACTGAGGGAATGGTGAATGGCCTCCTTTTGCTTTCTCTCTAGCATTGCTCTGGCCTTTCTTCCATATTCCTCATTTCAGGTGTCCTTCATGCTTCTCAACATGCAAGTTCTCTAGGACCTCTCAGAGTGATTCTGGTGCTGTTACTGTGGAAGTTACCACTTTGTGCGCACAAAGGCACTTTAGAAGGGTTTGAACTGTAGGCACACAGCTACAGTGAAAGAAGTGCAAGTACCTGGTTTGGTGGGGGAAACAAGCTATGACCAAGAAGAGGCTAAGAGCAGAAGTCTGGAGTCAGAAAGCCTTGGGTGAACATCCTGGCTCTACCCTGTCTGGTGTGCACCACTGGACTTGTTACTTGTTCCCACATGTAAAATGCTTATCTCATAAGATTGTGAGACTTAAAGAATCTGCACATGTAAAGGACTTAATACATAATGGCAGCTGATAAACTGCAGCTAGTGGTAGTAATAAGCAGTCATAATAGTTGCAGTAGTATAATCTGAATTTTAAGTACTAGAAGAATAAAGTGAAGCCTGTGAAGGGCAAGTATGTTTCAGGAGAAGGCCATGAATAGCCAGAGGGGCAAGGTTGGAGGAGGCCTCTTTTCCAAGAAAAGATGAAATTACAAGAAGGACTGATGCTGGGGTGCCTGGATGTCTCAGTCAGTTGAGCGACTGACTCTTGATTTCAACTCAGGTCATGATCTCAGGGCCCTGGGATCGAGCCCCACGGCAGGCTCCGTGCTCAGCAGGGAGTCTGCTTGAGGATTCTCTCTCCCACTCCTTCTGCCCCTCCCCAACCCATGCTCATTCTCGTGCTCTCTCTCTCAAATAAATAAATAAATCTTAGAAGGAGGAGGAGGAGGACGATGACGATGACTTTGTTCTAAAGGAGCCAATACAGGCCAGAAAATTAAGTCTTATCACCACCCTTGGCTACCTGTCCACTTGGTCCTATCACACAAAGGTATGTAACCTGACTCCATAACCTTGACTGGCTAGCAAGGGCATTCCTTCAGTTAACACATTTGTATTAAACACACCTACTCTGCTCCCAATCATAGAGGGCTACAAGTAAAGAAATGCTCTAGTCTCAAGGACCTTACAATCTAACAGGAAAAACATTAATACACATGAATGATAGTCACTAATCAGATCAAAGAAGCAGGCATCTGGGAAGAATTATGACTATTTTTTAAGGTGGGCTTATTCCATATCAGTACTTCTAAGCAACCTTACACTAGCAAATCATTTTCTTACCCAATTTGTTAAAGCTACCTTCGGTACAAGGTATGTACACAGTGTTAAGTCAATCTAGTAGTTACAGCTAAAATTTTCTTAACTAAAGTTTATCAATTGTTAAGGGAATTCACAAAATGGCTGTGTTTGGAATTTCTTTCCAGACTTATTCAATATACATATCATTAAATCTCTCATCTCTGAGTGACAGTAATCAATATAATCGTAAGAATGATGACCCCACATCTTTTCTACCACAAAGTCAGGTATTTCCCCTAAATTTGCCTTTTTGAATATCATGACATAAACTATGAGTTCTAATTTTGAAATATAGCCCTTGAAACGGAAAAGCATATTTATGTAATGTTGGCTTTTTTGCTTGGGCTGGCTAAGGCAATTTAGTGAATGAACCTAAAACTGTAAATTTATAAATCTCTATAATTCATAATTTTAGGCTATTAATACATACCATAAGTTCAATTCTTGCCACTGAAAAATCAATAACATGTAGCTCATTTCAAATTTGCTCTGGTGCCTTCTGTAACAAGCTATATTATAAGAGCTTGTTACACAGCCATTTTTTCCCTCTGTGTATGAGATGCTCCTCACTTCAAACTAAGTGATATGTGAAAACAATGGCAAAATTGATAGAAAACTGGTTTTGTGCTTAAATACTAGAATTCCTATTCCCTGACAAATTCCAGATCTGATATTTTTACAAGCCACAATTTTCCCTTTGTTTTCACTAGGAATCTAAAAAGGAAAAATAAACATTTTATATTCTTACACTGCTAAACAAGAAGCAACTAATCCCCACTCAAAAAAAAAAAAAGTAGTGATGACAATAGTATGAGAAATTAGTTCGTTGCTCTAATTTAAGCAAAAACTAAATATACTCACTAATATTCCATGGCAGTACTATGTTTAGCAAGGACTGCATGTGAATATTTGTGAGGTACTGTTATTCTGAGTCTAGATTTATAATGAAACGGAATTATAAAACATATTCTCCTAAAAATGTTCCCATCTCTGGACTTTTTATCTCTCTTGTTTAAAATACCCAGCAGAATTTTCAATATCCCAGGAAAATACATTATTTCAAAGTTATTAGTATTTTTTACTACAGAAAACAGACACATGGAAGGCATATAGTCTGTCACTACAAATCACAATAATGAATTATTAAAGAAGAAAAAGTCTGACAAGGCATAGTATGTAAAGAATTTTTCAGGTAGGCTTTAAGTAAACTTCTCTGCTAAAATCATTTATTTTTGCTTTAATATTATGCAGATTAGAAAGAGATGTATCTATTTTCCTACACATAAACAATCCATAAATGTTTAATCAAGAGATTTTTTCCCCCTCCTATTACATTAGATTCATACATTTCATTATGGTAAAAATAAGCATTTTTATTTTGGATCTTTAAGGACCAAGAATTCTTATTTTTCTCTGTAAAGGCTGGAAGATGGAATACTCATATGATGGTATATCTGAAAAAGTTTCAAAATAAAACTGAACTGAGTATATGCTACCTCTCCTGACCCAAACTGCAATTCCATATAGATTCTGTGAAGTTATACTGAACAAGAGGTAAGGAAAAACCTTTTAGCCAATGTGCTAAATGACGGTCACCCTGGTTTTCCCCTGTTGTGTTATGAAATGTTCCATACATGGGGCCCATGTCATTACTAGATCTGTTAACAGTTTCACAGCTCAGAGTTCGGCTTCATTTGTTAAGCATCGAGCTGCACTATCACTTGTATAGAGCTGAAAAGGTTGTTATGGTTCATAGTATAAAACTCACAAAAGTGCACAGCTGCTGTTCATATTCTCAAAGAAGTCTGTTATAATAATGATGTCACGGAAAAAAGCTGGAATCTATTACATGTCCAGACAGCCACGCCATTCAATCTCTCCAGTCAATGCAGGTATACACATTGCACCATAAACATCATGGTAGCAGTACAATAAGGCAAAAAGTTCATTAAGACAAAATAACCATTGAGGGTAGGGAATTAGGGGCTCTTTCTAGTTCTGCTTTCAGGAAGCATCACTTGCCACTGTAACTACCCAAAAAGTATAGACATCACCATCTCACTGTCTAATACTCCACTGTGAACCACAAAGCTTTGCAGAAGTTACAATATAAATCATCAGGCCCTTGAAGGAAACTATATGAGGGCTTCCAAACAACACAATATCTCTTCAGTTATCATACATATCTGCATAAAAAGCATGATGGATTCAATCTTGGTCTCCAGAAAAATGCAAAGCAATAATGCATTACTAACTTTCCGAGCTTATCTGTATATTAAGAAACTGCTATCACTTGTTAGGGCACAGAACGTGAGGGTGTTTCACATGTGGGCAGATATGCAAGAGGAGTCTGGTTTCCTTGTTCTGGTTTTCTTGTATAACAAAACATACCAACCATTTCCCAAGCGAGAGTTTTTAAAGGGGTTTTAGAAATATATGAATATTAGGGCACCAGCGGGGCTCAGTCGTTTAAGCGTCTGACTCTTGATTTCAGCCCAGGTCATGATCTCAGGGTCCTGGGATTGAGCCCCGAGTCCGGCTTCCCACTCAGTGTGGAATCTGCTTGTCCTTCTCCCTCTGCTAACTCTCTCTCTCTCTCAAATAAATAAAATCTTTAAGAAAAAAAAGAAATATGTGAATATTAAATAGTTTCTAAGCCATACATTTGCAGCATTTTAACTATCTCAGTGAAATTCCAAATGAAAGAAATTGTGAACATCAGATATGTAAATTACAACTATTAAAATTATCTGAATACTCATTTTTTTTAAAGATTTATTTGAGAGAGAGAGAGCATGAGGGAGGGGAGGGAGTGCACAGAGGGAGAGGGAGAAGCAGGCCCCCCACTGGGCAGGGACCTGAGCGGAAGGCAGATGCTTAACCAATGGAGCCACCCAGGCGCCCCTATTTGAATACTCTGCAGAAGAAAGCAGAGCAGATGCAGAACCCTGAAAAAGACCTAAATTTTAGTCCCAAATCTGCCACTCAGCAGTTGTTTCATCTTGAACCGGTCACTGAACAGTGCTCACTTTCAGTTTCCTTAACTTTAAAAAAATAGGGCCAGCAGAAAAGACGACAAGGAAGCTCCACTTTCCCACCACAGCATTTCTCAACGGCAGTCATCTGATAATGAGAGAACTAAGGTCCAAGGACGACAGCTAAGCCATCCTTGCTCAGTGCAGGGCCCTGTCCTAAGTGCTGTCAACATACTCATTCATCTAACCTTTAACGAAACCCGTGCAGTAGGTACTCTTATTATCCTCACTTAGAGGTGAAGACATGGACAAACGGACGAGTAGTTTAGCCAATGTCACACAGGAAGTGAATGAAGAACAAGAATTCCCATCCATTCACATCTCACCACCACACCGGACTGCATCTACGGGGCTACTCAGGATGGAGAGGTCTGGTTGTTTAAATTTTCTTGTAAAAGAGAAATGTCAGAATTTAGGAGTGGAAGGTCTGATGACTGAGGACACTGCAGGGCCTCAACGATATAGTACCATGTTGATGCAAAGTATCGGATATTTCTGCAGCTTGTGATCTGCTTTATCTTGCCCACAGAATGCAAATATGTTCTTAACATTACAAAGAAGACCATTTTATCTGCATGGATATAGTCTATCCTATGCCTGCAACTTTAAGGCAACATTTCGTAACACCTGTTTATATCTGAAGTTGTGCTCTAAAGCTAGAATTCAGTCCAGTCATGGTACGCCACACAGGGACAGCGGCAGTTAAATCTGATATCAGCTATGACGTTTAAACAGTATCAGTTACATATAACTAGAATTTGAAAATGAGATATTTCAAACACGACTATTTATAGCTGAAAGCAAACCCTACTCATCAGCATGGGAAATGGCTTTGTTTAATTTACTGCCTATTGAGACCTATTTATATGGTTGATTAATAATAAGTAAACAAAAAATAGTTTAATCTCAGTAGCATGAAGCACATAAATATGCAGTTCTAAGTTTGTTTAATATCTTAATTATTTAATTAATATATTAATTAATATCTTAATTAATATCTAAGTTTGTTTAGTATCTTAATACAACTGTGGTATACTCATGAAATGTCCTACATGTTCCCAGGCATTTATGATCACTAACCAGATAATTTTACAGCTGGAAAAGACCTTACGTATTTTTTACTTCTTCAATGAAAAGGCAAAATCTAGAGATTTCTACCTCCCTTTAATAAGGCCACATAGCTCTAAAATTTCTGAGAAGTCAAGCTCTTTCATTGTATCTTCACACAGCTGCGAAAATAAAAATATTCTGACGCCATTTACATTTTCTTGCCACAATGTAAAAATGCATGTCAAAATATACAAGACTAAAAGAAAAATCCATTTATCAGCATCAGGGCTACACACAAAACAATATGCCAGTCCTCCCACTTGTTGCTTCTTCTGAAGCAATGACCACGTGCAGGTAGACCTCTAGTTAGACTTGCCTTTCCGTCTTTTGGTCTTCTGCTTGAGCCTGGAACTATGTAATCAGAGAACCCCTTTTACACTAAATAGCCACACCACAAGGTAAGTGTGGAAATAGACTCTAAATCATTTGAAACGTTCTGGACACAGCTGGCAGAACACCTGTTGGAAATGGATGAGTGATGTTTAAACACACACCAAGAGAAGCAAGGGGCTGTTCACATAACTTGCACTAAGCACACTTTTCCACATCAACAATGTGAAGTTTACTGATAGACTTTGGTGAAAAGGCAACAGACTAGAAACTAGATTAGCATTTTATTTTGCTTCTTGAAAATGCAGAGCAATCCACGGAATATGCCCCCCCAAAATGAATTGTTACCAATTCAACAATCTCATAGATAACGTGAAAAGTCCTACGAAATGCTATTTTTTTTTCCTTTTGTTTATGTTGCCCACAACACTTGCTAACTTTTACAATTTTATCTTTCTAAATATCTAAATATATTGTGTAATTAAAATCGGAAAATATCTATAAAGAAAACAATAATTTTGGCTTCATTATTTTGAACTACCAAGTATTACTCACTTAAGGTAAGTAACCAGGCCCTTTTTCTTTCTTTTATCACTTGTGGGAAAACCACAGTGCAAGTTTTACAACTAAAATGTAGAAAGTGCATGAAGAAGGAACCTAGTTAAATTTCCTAAGATTTTCCACCAAAAAAAAAAAAAAGTAGGATTTCATCATTAAAAGTCCCAAATTCAAATGCAGTATCTGACTTTCTACCTCTGAGCATTCATTTTCAACCGATCAATAAACATTTACTACATCCTTATACTGTACCTGCTAGCGTGTACCTCAAAATTCAGAGCAAATTTCCTGCAGGGGGTTGAAAAATACCTGAAGCAGAGAAATCAGTTCAGAGTCTATACCAAAATCTAGTCACTGAAGGATGAAAGCCTTGAAAAGGGCTGTAAAAGTGAGAATGAACTTTAGGGGTGAACTGTGGCGACAACAGAGGATGAAGTAAGTCACAGTGTTTGCTATCATCGTCAGTTCAGCATAAA
This sequence comes from Mirounga leonina, assembly GCF_011800145.1. NCBI lineage: Eukaryota > Metazoa > Chordata > Mammalia > Carnivora > Phocidae > Mirounga > Mirounga leonina. The sequence goes on from NW_023270323.1 coordinate 3,670,094, forward strand.
AGAGAGGGACAAATTCAGTCCAGTGACAGTGGCCTTAGTGCACAGCTGACAATATGATAAAGAAAGGCTGAATGGGGGCGCCTGAGTGACTCAGTCGTTAAGCATCTGCCTTCGGCTCAGGTCATGGTCCCAGGGTCCTGGGATCAAGCCCCGCGTCGGGCTCTCCACTCGGCGGGAAGCCTGCTTCTCCCTCTCCCACTCCCCCTGCTTATGTTCCCTCTCTTGCTGTGTCTCTCTGTCAAAAAAATAAAATCTTAAAAAAAAAAAAAAAGGCTGAATGAAGTGAGTAATCATCTAAATTAACTAGCCATCCAGCCGCCCCATATTAAGACAGACTGTGTGTATTGTACTACTCAGTAAATACTATTTCTTCACATGTTCAACAATCATGATAAAAACAATAAACTCTTTAAGAAGTTAAAGCTCCAGTAAGACTACAGCATTTTTTTTTTATCCCCAGAGACTAGGACAAGTTAAAAATCCCACAGGTAATATTGTAAAAGTCTGAACTTACAAAAATCAGATTGGAAAAATTAACCAGACCAAGTGTCTTATTGTATCTTGAACAATTCTTGCTCTGTTATTTCATAAATGTTTGATTTTTACATCATCATCATAATAACACCCAAATGTATTAGTATTATTGGCCTAGTTCCTAGACCCAAAAAGGGGGGGGGAGGGTAATATTAGATTAATTTGTAATAGTATCTGATTCAAAACAAATAATTCAAGTTAAAGCATTGACCACATTGACTGACTTGAATACTGTTGAAATTCGCCAGGTACCTTCATGATTGTTGGCTTCCTTCAACTAAGGCAAAGATATCCTAAAATGGCTTTGGCTTTAAAATGTGTCAAACCGAAACAAGACATTTTGCTAGGTAATATTTGGAAAAAGTTACATCAAACTATGAAAATCAGAAAATATAACCACTGGCCTAAAAACTCTAAAATAACAAATGAGATTTTCTGCTACATATTACCAAATTGTGTTGGTGATATGCCACTTCTACGTAATTCTTTCTATCAAGGAATTAAGAGAAAATAAGAGAACTCTAACTAGATATCAAATTTTAGTTACTGGTTTGCTTTGGGCCATACTTGAAGTAACAAGGTTTATGAATTTTACAAACTTGACAAAATCAAGCACAAACTCATACTGCATTCGTCTAGGAAAATTTCCAAATATGCAAGTACAATGGGCACTCAAGCCCACTTTCAAATTGTAGTTTTTAAGTTTTCATGACAACCTAATGACATCACAGACCACTGTAAGGTCAAGAACTATTAGATTTATGTTGAAGAGTTTAGTTATTACCCTGGTGTTAACTCATAGTGTTGGGTTACTCCATAATTACAGAAGCTGTAAAATTAATTCTAGAGTAAAAACAGCAATGTGGGAAAAATTTAAATTTCTAGTTGTAGTTCTTTTTGGCTCACATACAGAATTCCCATAAGAATCTATCACTTCAAACATTCAGTTCCATCACCAATTTCCTTAATCACAAAGCTGGTGATTCCCAACGTGTAGTGTCAAAGCCCTAAAAAACATTGTATTTGTCAAGCAGCAGAAGGGACACAGTCATTGAAAGTTCGGATTATGCAATCAGATTGTCTGGTATCTTGGGCAAAGCTCACAAGCCTCTCTTTGCCCTAGTTTCTCTTCTACAGAGGGTTGTCACAGAAATTGGGTATCACTGAAATTATAATATGCTTTTAGAGAGGGTTTGGTATTTGAAAAATGTAGTGATTATTACCATTATTTTCTTTGGCATCTCAGAATCCACAGCATCTTCAAGTTACTATCTCCCTGAATTTGAAAAGCTATCAACTCCCCATGCTCTAATCCTAAATTCCAAGGACCTGAGAGGGACTTTTAAAAATCTAAGTGATTGTGGACCAAGATGGAGCATAAGTACTTCTTCCTATGTGTCCGGCTAGTACAGGTAAAAACTCTGGACATCATCTATAGAACACACATAAGATGACTATGGAAACTGCAGAGAAGCAGACCAGCAAGGGATCTCAAGACCTGAGGGGAGTGACATGACTTTGAGTTCCCTACGTTCTCTTTCTGCCTCACCTATCCTAGAAGGAGTCAGCACTATCTTCAGTGCACTCAGGGAACTGATATGCAAGGGAGAAATGTAGAGCTGCCTATTTTTGCTATCGATCCAGCCTTTGTAGACTTACTAGTCACATGCTTCTGCATATTCCCACTGGCTTTCTCTACTACCAAACGGTCCTGTCCACTGCAATTTAAACCTTTTCTTACTGTTGCTCTGAAAACTAGTGAATCTTGGTTTGTTTGGTTTTGTTTTTATTTCTGGTTTTCTTTTCATTTCTCTCATGAGGGTGAACAGGGTATTAGCCATAACATCTCTGATCCCAGTAAATACTGTTTACAACTACTGTTTCAAGCCCAGCCAAAGAGAGGTCTTCCCTTACTCTCACAGTAAGATTCTTCTAACCATCAATCATCCCACTTTATTTCCGGGCGTCGGTACTTAAGATTTAATTATTCAGTCCAGATTTCACTGTATATGGATTTATCTCTTTCCAATACATACCCAGTATCCACCTCAGCTTTCATTCCTTGTTCTCATTTCTCCTATTTGATATTTGGCACTTTACAAACAAAAATGATCATTTGCCTTTATACTAAACCTATACAAATTAAGACTTCTTAAAATTAAACAAGGCAAAACATGCACAGAAGGACTCACCAATCCAATAGCCACAATGTTGCTCATGCCTCAGACCATGATGTCATTTCCAACCTCAGCTCGCTCACTGCCCCATGAAACTCTTATCTAGTCCGAGAAGCCTATCCCGTAACTTAAACTCCATCCTTGCCCTTCGCCCACTCACAATATGTATATGTGTATGTGTGTATACGTGTGTGTGTATATATATATATACACACACGTATATATATTAAACTTTCAAAAGCTTTCTCTTGTGTTCCCTAATTATGTAATGTATTTATTAAGTCTTTGTCTACCAAATAAAGTAACAATGACCTTACTGAGCACAGGAACTAAATCATATTTTTTAATTGTTTTCTACTATAAATAGTATAGTGCTAAAACACTGAGCAGGTATCAACTTACTTATTCATTCACCGCATGACAATTTAATCCCTACCAGTGAATATGATGAAGGCTGGGGATAAAGGAAAACAGAAGACATTATCTGTGTATGATAGGTTTACAGAGCATTATGAGAGAGCCATAAAAATATTTTAAGGCGTAAACTGAGAATTAAATCAGAGACGTAGTCAAGGTTTTATAGAAAGGACAGAAAGGAAATACGTAACTCTCCCAGGGTAAGTAGCACAGAAAAAGAAATATTTCCTTTAAATAGAATCACAAAGCTAGATAAAAAATTTGCCTATTAAACAAGAGAAGAGGTAGGAATGGCATTCAAGAAAGAGGGAACCATGAGAGACGATGGACTCTGAGAAACAAATTGAGGGTTCTAGAGGGGAGGGGGTGGGAGGATGGGTTAGCCTGGTGATGGGTATTAAAGAGGGCACGTTCTGCATGGAGCACTAGGTGTTATGCACAAACAATGAATCATGGAACACTATATCAAAAACTAATGATGTAATGTATGGTGATTAACATAACAATAAAAAAATTTTTTAAAAGAAAGAAGGAACAGCAAATACAAAGGAACGGAATCATGAATGAATGAGCAATCAGATGAACTGGGGAGCTATAGGAAACTCATAGGCTCTAAGTGTAGGTAGAGAAAGGGTAGTGACTAGTGACAAAGCTAGAATGGCCCAGTATGCTCCAGACATAATCCTGGAGGTACTGGGGGCCACTGAAGAGAGAATGGTAGGATCAGATATCCCTTCTGCTAATGAAATGGTGGACAGTCTGGAAAGGAGAAATAATGCACAGATGTTAGGAAGCTATTTTAGAGCATAACTGGGAAATGATGAGGATTTGAGCTAAGGGATGTAGGGAATGGGATCATGACAACTGAAAGCATAGGTATAGATGAAAACAAAGGGAATGAGAGGAGACGAGGACCATGGATAGGACTCTGAGCAACATCAATACTTAACATGACTCTACTGAAAGTCAAATCCTTTCTTAGTTCAGGAATAAATTAAATATTTCCTCTATCTTTAAAACAGCAGTTCTCAATGTGTAAACAAGAAGAAACAGGTCAAGATTAATATTTTAAAGCCTAAACTGGAAACCATGTTTATCTACCTACTGATCTTGGAATGTCTTTCAAACACTATGTGTTCAGAGATAACAGAATTCCATCTGCCCTGCCACCCCCAACCTGTCAAAGTGAAGGGGCTGCAAACATACCTGTTCGTCAGGTTTTCCTTTGAAAATGGGTACAAATAAAATTCACTTAAAGGAATTAAATAAAGTCTGCATTCACTTCTTTCTCTTTGGCCTCTACGCAATTTGACTCCATGCCTTCACTGGTACCATCCCCTCCATCCCCTCCAGACATTCAAATTAACCTTTATGTGACCTGGTTAGACATACGGTGAATTGCCTCAATGTAACTTGACACACAAAATCATTTTACGGTCTTCCCCTTAATATCAATGATTTAATTTCTACGAGGTATACCATCACGGCAAATCTGACCTGCTTTAGAATACCAACCAGATAAATACGCTGCTGACACTTGTAGCTTACAATGCCCCTGATGATTTATACAAGGTACCTCCATTCCAGATACATTCACTCACTTGACCACTTTGATACTTACAAAATGAAAGAAATAATAACTGCAAGAAAAAAATTCAACGTGGGGCGCACATTACATTTTAAAAACAGAAAAAAAGTATATAAAACCTAAATCTTCCACTCCACTCCTGGACGCAACGTAGCTTTAGAAGGGTAAAGCATTTTCCTCCTAAATCATATGCCAATATCTATTTATTCTCTTCATCCTGGTAATATCCTCTGAGGATCTTCTGTGCCCACACATTTTGCCGATACTGAGAAGACTAAGAAATCTTGCATATCCATTCAGGGAAATGACTGCCAATAACTGAATGAGAAGAGCATCTACCCAGAGGCTACCATCTCACCATTTAGTGCTCAGCTGGAAGACAGCCTCCCTGAAAGCCAGTCCCTAAATACTCTGGCTAATATAGCATCTCATTCACCTTCCACACTCACTCTCTAGCCTCTTACCTTGTTCCACTGTGTGCATAACAAGGAGCCTTGCCTTGGGTTGTATTATTACCCTTTGTGTTTACTTTGTGGGGTGACTTCCGCTACTGGATGAGAAGCCTCCGTAGATCCAGGAGCCATGAGTCCCGTTGACCACGTCTTCAGTAGTGCCCAGAAGACTGCCTGCCATGTGCTCAACTGACATTTGGTGGTCTAGTGAATGCTTCCAAATCCACAAACTACCAAAATATGAAAACTCTGTTCTAAATAAAATCCTAACAGGATATCTCTGTGAGCTCCCAAGATCCAGGGAGATGCATAACCCATGAACTGACAAGCAAATATGAGCAGATTCAATTCAACTTCTATCTACTGCCATGAATTCACTAACAGTCAAATGTTAACTGCTCTTGAAATACATTTCAACTGTCTTTAAAATGAAGGAGAAGTGAGAAAAGGAATATAAGAAGAAATAAAACTAATCTGAAAGGAGAATGACTACCATAGTCAGGAATTCATAATACAAACACCCTTTAAAATGTCATTCAAGCTTCAAGTTCATATTTTTTTTCTAAAAGTCACTGTGGTTGTTATGAGAACAGACTACATTAGAATAGATAATACAGAAACTATGGTCTTCTATACATAATTGGGCTCCTCTGAAGGTCAGTGGCATATTTGGATCAAATAATTGTGAGGGTTGTGTTTAGTACTACTATAAAATGTAAAAGAAGAAAACTGAAACAAAAAGGCATACAGAATCTTGCAGTATCCTACTTGCAAAACATGTGATAAAGTTCCATTTTCAAAATCTATTTTCTAAAATAATGCTGTACTAATTGCATGTTGACATATAAAGCAACAAAACTTGCATTTTCTCTACTTTGGATCCCAGACTCTTGGTTCCATAAGTATAGCCCATTGTATATAATTCACAGGTCAGGGGTGCAGGAGACAAATTAATTAGTCTATTAAGTCTCCGTCGTATCCTGGCACTAATGTTTAGGTTAGCACCTTCAGCAACAAGTTTCTAATGCCTAACTATGCGGCCATTTGTTCCTGAGAGAAATTAGGAATGAAAGGGAAAAAGAAAACATGCTGGGAAAAGTTCCTACTGACCTAAAGGCAGAAACATGCACGTGAGTCAGGAGTAGATTGGTGTATTCATAAAAAGGAGAAAAACTCCAGTTGATTAGTTCTTGCTATTTTAAGTGATTAGGAGAAAAATAAATGGCTTCATATCTAGGGAAACTTAAATAGCATTTAACACTCTACAAAATCAACCTACAAAGATGATAATTTGCTATGACTTAGCACTAAAGAGAAACCAGTGATTTCATATGACGAATCTCCGAAGCATTTCATGGGAAGATTAAACACGACTAAACACGTGTGGATGCTACAAATGATTGAAATGAACCAAATTCCATATCTGAAAACACAAACATGGGAGTATGTGTGTTCATGTGCATACATAGAGGCGGGGGAAGGAAAGGGCGAGAGGAGAAGGAGAACTATCTGTTTTTTTTTTCACCTTGTAACCATTAGCTACTGCAAGGTGTATCTAAAAGGGCTACATACCATACATAGTTTTAAATTCCGTAAAAGCAAAATCAGTTGATCATACAGAACAACAGAATCCCTATGCGCTGTGTAGGAATTTTCTTTTCTCCGAAATTTTTCCTTTTCTTTTGTTCAGTAAGATCAGGGCACAGTGGAATGTTTTTACAGCATCAATGACCCAGAAGTGTGTAAGATTTGAGGCTCTAAAAGCTGTTTAATGCATAAGTATTGGGTATTGAGATTGTCTCAGATATCTCTGAGAACAGTAATGAGAAATGAATAACTTGGTTTACAACGACATTATCTGTCGTAACAAACATCTGCTACACATTGGCAACTAACTGCACCAGGTTAGAACCTTGAACCTTGATATACCTACACTGAAGTGATGTTAAAGTCTAGGCCATTTAAAATCCATCCAGGATGCTGGATTACTGAAAAGGCAATCACAGTGACTTGTCTTATAGGTTCTCCTGAATATCCTATTGTTGGGCTCTATAAAAGTTTAAGTTCATCAAATTTTCCCCAAATACAGTGCCACCAAATTGAGGATTTTTTTATTTTTTTAAAGATTTTATTTATTTGAGAGAGAGGGGGAGAGAGAGCATGAGCAGGGGGAGGGGGAGAGAGAGAGAGAGAGAGGGGAAGAAGCAGTCTGCCTGCTGAGCATGGAGCCCAATGTGGGGCTCCATCCCAGGACACTAGGATCATGACCTGAGCTGAAGGCAGATGCTTAACCGACTGAGCCACCCAGGTGCCCCTAAATTGAGGATTATTAAAATACAATTATATTTCTTGGACTTTTTCTTCAGGAAATAATCAGATATATTGAAACAAAAGAGGTAAAAAGATAATGATTTAATATTATTTATAATATTATTTATAATAGCCAAAAAAAAAGAAAACAGTAAAGATGTCCAATAAGGAGACAGTTAAATAAATTATGATATAATGGAATATTAAGTCATTAAATGTCATGCTTTCAAGGCATATATAACAGGATAGAAAATCCCTAGATTACGTCAGACACACAATGAAGAATTGTTAAATGGATGAAATAAAAATGCAGTTACAAAACCATTTGTATAGTTTGATTCCAATTTATATATGTGTGTGCATTATATAAAAACGTATCATATAGGCATCTTTTATATATAATATGCACACTCATATAAAAAAAATAAAAAGATACACCAAAGTGTCCAAAGAGCTTATCTTTGGGTCGTAGAACTAAACACAATTCTAATTGTGAACACATACTGCTTTTATAACTAGAAATGAAGCTATTGTAGCTACTATAATAGTTTGAGCCAAGTGAGGTTTTCACTATTGGAGATAATGCTCCTTGTATAATCATCAGCAGAAGAAAGGATGAGTCAGACCCTTATGAGCGATGTTCCCATCAACCACTTGCTAAGACCCCCAACCCTAAACAAGCCCAGCAAATCATGATAACCTCCAAAACTTTTTTTGCCCCAGTTCTGATTAATCTCTGCTCTGTTTCCTCCTAATACAGGTATTAATAAAATGTCTACTTATCTGTAAAATGTGTTGTAAAAATGCACAATATTTCTTTATTGATGGCCCTGGAATTTCTCCTCTGAGGCCCAAAAGAGGGTGTGTATGTATATATTTGACAAACTCACCTATTTATGATAAACTGCCCTAACCATCACATATGGCAATGGATATTTTTACAAACTCTGCTGAAAAGAATCTCATCCTTCAAATTGACAGTTACAGTTTCCCCCAAAAATGTCATTTTGAAAGTTTTTAAATAGCATTTTGAATCAACACTGCCAACTTTTTAAGTGTTTAAAAAGATGCAGTTACTCCCTAGATTCTGCTCCTTTATGACACAGATTGTTTTATGGGCAAAGTCCATTCCAGCCCATCTCTTACAGACATGTTTTTATACCATTGTCTCTGCCACCTATAAGCACCTCCATGAATAGTTTTCCTTCTACCACCACAAAATTAAAGCAAATAGCACTCCTTTGTGCTCTATTTGTGTGGTTACTATGGTAGTGACCTGGATTTCGCACCTAGGATAACCCTCTTTGGGGCAGGGGAGAGAAATAAGGGACCAAAAGAATGAAAGAGTAAGTTAGGTCAATGGTCAACACCTTTAAACATTTACTTTTCTCTTGGAACAGACGTTGGCCAAAATCTATAAAACTCTGACCTGATCCTCCAGTTTCCTGGCATGAAAGTACTTAGCATTATGATGTGAACACCATGACACTGGCAAGATCAGCAACCCTTTCCCTGCTCTTAAGAAGCACTGCAATTCTGTTTCCTACATCCCCCAAATTTCCACCTCACACTCCCCCCAGACCGAGTCAGGCCCTGGTTCACGGGTTCTTATGACCACACAATGGAAATACCATGTGGTGACTGAAAGTCTTTGACGGAAAACAGATGACACAGAACACTCTGCTTGTCTAGCTCTTTTAAATGTACAGCCTTCCCCCCATGTCTTTGAGCAGGTAACACATGGAAAAAGTCATTAGTAAAGAAATGCCATACATTTTCTATTTTCTTGGGTTTTCTCAATTGTCAACAAGTTGACTTCCTTGAACATCTGCCTCAAGTGAACCAAGAATGTTCAAGTATTTTAGAAATATTTTCTCCCATGGGGTGCCTGGGTGGCTCAGTCAAGCATCTGCCTTCGGCTCATGTCATGATCCCAGGGTCCTGGAATCAAGCCCCACATCAGGCTCCCTGCTCAGAGGGAAGCTCGCTTCTCCCTTTCCCACTCCCCCTGCTTGTGTTCCTGCTCTCACTATCTCTCTGTCAAATAAATAAATAAAATCTTAAAATAAAAAAATATATTTTTTTTTCTCCCTTAGGTAATATCCTTTTAAAAATACTCCAACAGGTAACAGATCAAAGCAGATGATGTGACAGGAGTATGGAAGATGCAAGAAAGGGCTGCAGAGCTTCCCCAACAGCCTCCCCAGCTACTCCTCAGCTTCTCCACACAGCTCTTTAGACAACCTTCAGAATTCTAGAACCCCAAGAAACATGATTCGAACACAAATTAAATAGAACCTGTCCTTGTGGGACGCCTGGGTGGCTCAGTCATTAAGTGTCTGCCTTCAGCTCAAGTCATGATCTCAGGGTCCCAGGATCAAGCCCCGCATCGGGCTCCTTACTCTGCAGGAAGCCTGCTTCTCCCTCTTCCACTCCCCCTGCTTGTGTTCCCTCTCTCGCTGTGTCTCTCTCTGTCAAATAAATAAAATCTTTAAAAAAAAAAAAAAAAAAAAAAGAACCTGTCCTTGCAATCACAGTTAATTTTCACAGTGTTGACTCCTCCAAGCAATATAAAAGTCTCTGACATGCAGTCATTTATAACTTTAAAAGTCAGAAGGGGTCACTGATTTTTTTTTCAACAACATTTTGCTCCATTATTATGAGGCAAATTATGTCACAGTGGCTTTTTAAAATCTGAGTGTTCATAAAAGTAATAGACCCGAGTTCTTAAAAACGTACTAAGTCCTCTTAAATTGTTTTAGAGAAAAAAACATTACATTCCTTGTAATTAGTGAATTAATTATAAAGCATAAAGCCAGAGGCCAGAATCATGTGCAATCTTATTAGATAATATAAACTGTAGTAATTTCAGAAAGGGAAAAAAATATGCAATGATCCTCATACCTCCTAGCTAGCCAAATGGATGTCCAGAAATTTAATACATCCTGCCTCACTTTTGTTGAGTCCTCATAAAACTGACAAAACAAAAGACAGGGTAAAGTTTTAAAGAGTCAATAAAAATGTTTTTTAAAGTACTCTGAGTGCCTCAAGTGTTACAGTAAGACTTCATGTCAAAGAAACACAATTAAATGCCATGAAAATTTCTCTGTAATTCTATTACATATCCTCAAGAGACAGTCCCTTGAGATATTACCATTTAACCACTTCCTACTTGAAAACATGAATTTTAATAGCTCATACCACACTATAGTATTATTGTTTGTTGATGGCTTTTTAAAATTATTGGTACTTGTAAATCTTCTCACTGTATAGTGACCCACGTGAGAGTAGAATGGAGGTTTTATTGATCTTAGTTTGGTTACTCATTAATTAATTCAACATTCCCACTGTATGCTAGCTATATGCTAAATACTTATAAGTAAGCTTATAAGTAAAAGTACATACGGAAAAATGTCATAGCTCCTTATCCATAAATACTAAAAGTAAAATAACAAAGAACGAGAAAACAAATTATTGCAATGCATTGCCTTAGAGTTCAACACAGTGAGCCACAGGAGCACAAAGAAGTGACAGAGCTCACCTAGAAGAGCAGGGAAAAGGGTAGAGCTGTGCTTTATGGAAGCTTCAGCTAGGTTTTAAAGACCATTGGGCGTTAGTCACAAAACATGTAATGAAATAGAAGATCTGAGGATTTAAGCAGTACATGTATTGAAAAGTCTCATATACCATACTAAGGATTTTGTACTTTATTCTGAGGAACCATTTAAAAAAATTGAATTTTGGAAAAGTCACTTTGATTGACCATAAACAGAGCCTAGAATGGAAGGAGCAAAACTGGTTGCAGGGAGACCAGTTAAGAGATCATATGGTGATTCAGGTCCTAAACTAAGGCTATAGTAATCAAAATAAAGAATGGGGAACATCCTTGGGGATCCTGGGAGGCTCAGGTGGTTAAGAGCCTGACTCCTGATTTCTACTCAGGTAATGATCTCAGGGTCCTGGGATGGAACCCCGCCCCCACCACCGTCCGGCTCTGCACTGAGCACAGTCTTCTTGGGATTCTCTCCCTCTCTCTCTGCTCCTCTCCCACTCCACCATGTGCACAACCACGCTCTCCCTCTCTCTCTCTAAAATAAATAAAATCTTAAAAAAAAAAAAAAGACTGGTGAACATACTTGAGAAGTATCAAGGAGAAAGCACTGGTAGGATTTAAAAACTGAGTTGAGGGGCGCCTGGGTGGCTCAGTCGTTAAGCTTCTGCCTTCGGCTCAGGTCATGATCCCAGGATCCTGGGATCGAGCCCCACATCGAGCTCCCTGCTCAGCGGGAAGCCTGCTTCTCCCTCTCCCACTCCCCCCTGCTTATGTTCCCTCTCTCGCTGTGTCTCTCTCAAATAAATAAATAAAATCTTAAAAAAAAAAAAAAAAAAACTGAGTTGAGAAAACAGACAGCAGTCGAGATAAATCATGGACAATTCCTCGGCTTCTAGTTTTGGCAACAGGGAGAATAATGGTGAAGTTTACTAATATAGAGAACACAGAAAGAGAAGCCAATCTGGTGGGGGAAGAGAAGATGTGTTTGGTTTAGGACCTGGGGCAGGTCAAACTCAGAGCTCCTGTTTACATTCCAAGTGGAGATGTGTAGAAATCCCACAAGAGGGTCTGGTATGGTGAGGAGAGACTGGTTCGAGGGATACTAGCTACGAGAACAATCAGTATTTCAGGACTGCTCAATGAAGTCATGAAACTGGATGCAATGAATCAGAAGAGAGGCAGAGAAGAACGCCCCGGACTAACCTCCTGAGTGCATCCACAGGTGAGACCGAGGAAGTACAGAAACCTGCAAAAAAAAACTGAGGAGAAACAGCACAGCGGGCAAGCAGTGGGTTAGGAGAGTGCAGAGAACAGTTCTGAAAAGGGAACAGCGCCATGTCAAATGACCCTGAGACACAGCAAAAGTACTAAAAAGAGGTCAACAGATCTGTGGAAAAGAGCTGGTTCATGACCTTCGCAAAGACAGTTTCAGCAGTGAGATAACAATGTGATACAGAGGTTACTGAGGAGCAAACATGATGTGAGAACAGAGAAAAGAGTTCTAGCATAGCTCCTGGCATGTATTCAACATTCCAACTGCTTCTAATTTGCTTTTCTCTACTGCATGGCACCCTGTCCAAGTTTTTAAAATATGCCACAGTACCACCAAAGCAATACTAATTAAATGTTTAATGATGGCTTTGACTACAACTAAAACCTCCATGGGAAGTAAGGTAAGTACTCTGGGACACTCACTCTAGTAAAGTATTTCGGAATCTGTTAAACCATTATCTTAGCCAAGTTTCATGTTCCTCGGTCTAAGGAAGCTGAAATTATTAAGCAGCACTGGCTTTGGTTGGTTTTAAGTGTATGTGTTATAAAAACTATTCAATGAGTTATGTCGTAAGTCATTTTGTTTTTTAATGAATCTAAAGGGAATAAATAGAATTTTTATCCCTATCTAAATACTTGGAAAATACGTCAAGTATAAACCTTATAAAATACAAATACAATACCAAACCAGATTATGCCATAGATTTTGTGTGACTTAGTAAAGATACATCAATTCATTGTTCAATTGATTATTATTAAATACTAACTGCAGTAAAGGGAAAATTTATTATGAGTTCTACTATCTCCTTGCATCACCCATTAGATATTTTAATGAATTCTAGGGGCTTATAAAAATCAAAGAATTGCATGTTATCATTTTCAAAGAACACTGGTACATAAAAATGCTTAAAAAGACATAATTATTATTTAATTAATTGCCAATTAATTCATCAGTGACCCACGAGAAATGAACAAACTGGTCTGTCCACTAGAACTCCTACCGTCCTTTTTTTGTGCATGAAGCCTGTGACTTGGGTTGATTGGGTGCAGATCATCCAAGTTTACCAGTTATTGTCAGTGAAACTTAAAGAACTTTAAATGAATGTATTACATGCAAATAACTCTCAAGCAAAGAAAGTAAATATTAGGTCAACTTTGAGACAGGAAATTTCTTTTTAAAAATACTCCTATTATTCTACCACAGGGAAAATTGCCTTTTTAAGTTTGAAAATAAAATGAAATGCTTTAAATTAAACATGTTTTTTAAAAGCCAACACATAAGTTAATTTGAGGTCATCTGTTTTCTGAATTTTATCTACTAGATTTTCACCTTATGAACACCATTCAGAGGTACTATTTTAAACTATTTTTTAACTGCAAAAAGCAAATGTAGCCACAACACACACACATATACACACACAAACTATAAATCAATATAACACTGTAAGATTCAATGAAAATAGTGACAGCTTTAAAAAAAATGCAACCCAATGTATAGCCAAATAACTCATGAAACTCAGCATGCATTGCTGACTTTGGACATGATCACCAAATTTAACAAGGTGTTCTTGAGAGAAACAAAATAAGACAGGTCCCCCGAGCATCCATTCAAAATGGCAGATGCATCTGAACTCCAGGGCAAACTCCTCTAGGCTAATATTATGGTTGGCCTTAAATAAAAATTATAAAATTTAAATATCTTGAATTTAAGTAATACTTCAGAATGCAGGAAAATTTGTTGCTCAAGTCTCACTCGCAAGTATAACATAAAAATTAGGGCAATATAAATAAGACCTAAATATAACATGTAATTTTTCTTTACAGAGAAGACCAGAGTTTGATAGAAAATTTGCAAAATCTGTAAAACATCTGTTCAGAAAAAAAAAAGCATTAAATTTCCCACAGTGCAATTTGAGGGGGCACACTTATTTTTTATAAATAGTATTTCACGAAGTCATTCATCACTGAGTCACACATATCAAAGTTGTCATTTTAAAAAAAAGAAAAAGAAACAAACAAACAAAGAAACAAAGAAACGAAGAAAAAGAAATTTGTGCCTTGCAGGTAATCTTTGCTGCATGAAATTGGATTGCTGCAAATTACCATTCACTGAATTCTTATAAAGCCCTGATTGCTGCATGTCACCGTTTGGCACGATCCAATAAAATTTATTTACCACCACCACCATACCCCCAACCAACCACCATCAGCACCCATTCAGCTTGAAAAATCCACGTGGTTCTTTAGCTTATCTTTTTGAATCGATGGTTAAAGTCCTTATGAATATCCAAACTCCCATTAAAAATCCCCCACTATCATGCCCATGTTTTGAAACACTTCTATGTTTATCCTTAACATGTGAACTTGACATGGACTTAGCATACCTTTAAGGAATCTGCTCCGAGTTGTTTTTCTAACACTAGGTCAAAGATTTGAACTGATCTGTGAAACTATTTTCAAATAATTATTTTAACTACTGACAACTAAGGTTAGGAAGCCAGCATGTTATTTTAAAAAGAACAACAAAATTAGCTGGTTTATATTGAGACAGACTACTTATCTTTGGCATCATTAATTATCAGTTCCCTATAGTCATGTGTTATTTCTTAATTAACAGTTTTAATGGAAAAATTCGTAGGAAAATAATCACTCTTCATTAGTCTTATGTCCCTCTCTTTCTCAAAAACTTGCATCTCTAAAAAAAAATGTTTCTGGGGTGAAAAAGGAGAGAGGTAATCAGACTTTGAAACTGACTAAAAGTATGCCATTTATGCTGTTGTGTGTATGGTATTAGAAGATCCACATTCCTAGGGGCGCCTGGGTGGCTCAGTTGGTTAAGCGACTGCCTTCGGCTCAGGTCATGATCCTGGAGTCCCTGGATCGAATCCCACATCGGGCTCCCTGCTCGGCAGGGAGCCTGCTTCTGCCTCTGACCCTCCCCCCTCTCATGTGCTCTCTCTCTCTCTCTCATTCTCTCTGGCTCAAATAAATAAATAAAATCTTTAAAAAAAAAAAAAAAAAAGAAGATCCACATTCCTGACATCTGGATGGTAGTGGAATAAGTCTTGCTAAATAGGGAAGAGGGAGGTCAACAAATTTCTGATATAACAGACATGAGTTACACTTCTTGGAAGCAGAGAGAAAAGGTTATCCAACGGATATTTTGTATTGTCCAATATAACTCTTCACTTAATAGGTTAAGAATCTAAGGTCTAAGCAGGCAGGAGATTTTAGTTCTAAGAAAGTAAACTAAATTAGGAAGGTCCAGGTAAAAGTACCAAAGGGTTTGCTATATCAGGCAAACTCATGCACTGGTGATGATCTATTCAAACTAACCTACACATAAAGGAGACTTGCTCCCATAACTGAGAAGTTAAGAAGTAGTATAGTCTTCAAGTCAGGCTTGATCCAATGGTTCCATAAAATAACCAAACACCCATTTCTCCATGCTACCATTTTAGCTCATTATTCCAAAACAGGGGGCAACAATTACTGAGGCTAAATACTCCCATTGCTCAAGATCACCAAGAAAGAAAGCACTGTTGTTCAAAAATGCTCAACCACAGCTCTGTGATTCACTTCAATTACATTGGCTTAGGTCACATGCCCAACCTGAACACATCACTAGAGCCAGAAGGATGAAATGCACGGATTGTCTTGACTGTAACTACATACAGGAAGTGGAGTCAGCTTCCCTGGAAACTCACAGATACTCAGAAGGAAACCATGGGCTGTCGGGAGAAGTGGCAAATGAATACCAAGGAGGTAGCCAAATAGTCCACCCCACCAACCAAGACTGAGACACATTGTGATTCTGTATCTCAGACTTTTGCCTCTGCCCTGTTTTACAGGCCCTGTTCTGAGAGATTACGGTGTGGAAAACAAGAACATGCTTATCATGAAAAGAAGCAAAATGCCACAAAGCACACCTATTCCAAATTAAGGCAGTGGAGGCATATGTCCCCCAACAGGCTCTTATACTGCCCCCACCTCCTCCAAATTTCATAATGTTGAGAAGCAAAATGTAAAGCAAAAAAAAAAATTATTATTTTTCTCCAATTTATGAGTACAGGAAGTTTTGCCTAGAATTATAAGAACAAGAAGTCATTATACATTATCAGCTGACATGGTTCAAATGATAGGGTGATTTCAGCAATTTTAAAATCCAACTTTCTGGGGCACCTGGGTGGCTCAGTTGTTAAGCATCTGCCTTCAGCTCAGGTAATAATCCTAAGGTCCTGGTATGGAGCCCCACTTCGGGCTCCCTGGTCAGCAGGGAGCCTGCTTCTCCCTCTCCCACTCCCCCTGCTTGTGTTCCCTCTCTCAATGTCTCTCTGTGTCAAATAAATAAAATCTTTAAAAAATAAAATAAAATAAATGGAATAAAATAAAATCCAACTTTCCTGCCTCGTCCCAGAAGGAACAAGTAACTACCATTCCA
Organism: Mirounga leonina; assembly: GCF_011800145.1. NCBI lineage: Eukaryota > Metazoa > Chordata > Mammalia > Carnivora > Phocidae > Mirounga > Mirounga leonina. Next base: position 3,686,838 of record NW_023270323.1, read on the forward strand.
AATAGGAGTAATGCAGATGTGCCAAGTAAGTGTTCTAAAAGCCTAAGGGCAGGGTAGAAAAGGAAAATCATTCTCAGAAGAGGAATTTCTTCCAAAAATGGAAGAGTCCCCCAAATGACATACACTAGAAAAGACATAACATCTTTAAAACGGATCCTACAATAATTGGAAACAACTGAGTGCTGATGGCAACCCCCTCAGGAGTAGTTTATTCCTCACGTTTTTTAGCTTCAGTCCAAGTGTGGACCAGTCCAAGTGTGGGCCAGACTTTTCAGAAGATCATGGTCAAAGAGATTTAGAACCCGAGGCGCCTGGGTGGCTCAAGTAGGTTAAGCGTCTGATTTCAGTTCAAGTCATGATCTCAGGGCCCTGGGATCCAGCCCTGGCACCTGCATCCACATCCACATCAGCAGGGAGTCTGCTTGTCCCTCTCCCTCTGCTCCCCGCATCCCCACACGTGCACACATGAGGTCTCTCTCACTTGCTAAAATCATTTAAAAAAAAGAGAGATTTAGAACCCAAATTATCTTTGAGCTGAAAGATCATCTAATCTAGTGCATTTCAAACTGCCCAGGGGCAGGGGCAAACAGAGCCAAGGAAGTTTTTGTGTATTTTTTTTTTTTTTTAAGTAGGCTCCACGCCCGGTGTGGAGCCCAACGCAGGGCTTGAACTCACCACCCTGAGATCAGGACCTGAGCTGAGATCAAGAATCTGAGACTCAACCAACCGAGGCACCCAGATGCCCCCAGAGCCAAGTAAGTTTTATAGCCACTCCCTCCTCCCACTGTTACATCTCTAAGAAGAATATGTCTGATGTTATCTATTCTATAAAAAGAGCTTCTGGAAAAAGACTTTATTTGAACAAACAGCTTTGTGTCTGAAAGAGTAGTTAACCTAAATGTGTTATTCTTCTTTTGTTCATATTCTTTTTCTTTTTTAATGTAAGTTATTGTGGTAAAAACACTTAACGTGAGACCTGCCCTCTTATATTTTAAATGTATACTACAGTATTGCTGACTACAGGAACAATGTTATACAGGAGATCTCCAGGGCTTATTCACCTTGCTTACCTGAAACTTCATGCCTGCTGATTGGTAACTCCCCATTTCCCTTTACTCAAGCTCTGGCAGCCACCATTCCAGTCTTTGATTCTATGAATTTAACTATTTCAGATATCCCCTGCCAGTGGAATAATGCAGTATTCGTCTTTCTGTGAGTCGCTTATTTCACTTAGTATAAGGTCCTCAAGGTTCATCCATGGTGTCACATACTACAGAACTGCCTTTCTTTTTAGGGCTGAAAAGTATTCTGGTATATGTATAAACCACATTTTCTTTATCTTTTCATCTGTTGATGGATATTCAGGTTGTTCCCACATCTTGGTAATTATGAGTAGTGCTGCAATGAACATGAGAGTGCTCATATCTCTTTGAGAACCTCCTTTCAATTGAGAGGTCAGATGGCTGGATCATATGGTAGTTCTATTTTTAATTTTTGAGAAGCTTCCATACGGTTTTCCACAGCAGCTGCACCATTTTGCATTCCCACCAACAGTACACAAGGCTTCCAATTTCTCCACATCCTTGATTTGCATTTCCCTCATGACTAATGACATTGAGCATTTTTTCATATACCTGTTGGGCCATTTATATGTGTTCTTTAGAGATATGTCTCTTCAAGTCTTTAGCTCATTTTTTGATTGGGTTATTGGGTTTTTTGATATTGAGCTGTAGAAGTTTTTATATACTTTGGAGATTAACTCTTATCAGTTACATAGTTTGCACATATTTTCTCTCATTCTGTAGGTTACCTTTTACCTCTGATGTTTCCTTTGCTGTGCAGAAACCTTTGTGTTTGATGTAGTCTCACTTGTTTATTTTTGTTTTTGGCTGCCTGTGCATTTTGTGTCATATCCATGAAATCAGTCAGGATTAATGTCATGAAGATTTTCCCCAATGTTTTCTTCTAGGAGTTTTAAAGTTTCAGGGTTATAAGTCTTTAATCCATTGTGTATGGTGTAAGATAAGGGTCCAATTTCATTCTTCTACACATGTGGATATCCAGTTTTTCCAACACCTAAATTCATTCCTTTTCTTTTTTAAAGATTTGTTTATTGAGAGAGCTTGTGTGAGCGGGGGTTGGAGCAGAGGGAGGAGGAGAGAATCTCGAGCAGACTCCCCGCTGAGCATGGATCCCGACACAGGGCTAGATCTCACGACCCCAGACCCCAAGATCACGACCTGAGCTGAAATCAAGAGTTGGACACCCAACCAAATGAGCCACCCAGGCACCCCAAAATTCATTATTTTTATATGAGAAAAACTTAAGTCCAAGAAGTTTCAATCATTTACCAGTATCCAGTGGAAATGCCAGAACTTGAATTGAGGGCTTTCGAATCCATTCAACAATTATTGTATTATTGTGCATGTACTATTAGTTACCTAGAGTAGTATCTGCAAAGCAGATACCAATTACCAAAAGGTGAATTGGAATATCTAAACAATCCCTTCTATTTCTTTTTTTTTATTATGTTATGTTAATCACCATACATTACATCATTAGTTTTTGATGTAGTGTTCCATGATTGTTTGCGTATAACACCCAGTGCTCCATGCAGAACGTGCCCTCTTTACTACCCATCACCAGGCTAATCCATCCTCCCCCGCCTCCCCTCTAGAACCCTCAGTTTGTTTTTCAGAGCCCATCATCTCTCATGGTTCATCTCCCCCTCCAATTTCCCCCCCTTCATTCTTCCCCTCCTGCTTTTTTTTTAACATATAATCTGTACCTCTGAAACAAATCCCTTCTATTTCAAGACTTCCCTTCATAAACATAAAATTTCAGAGTACATAAACCTATTGCATCCATATCCCAACTCTGCTTACTTGCTATGTAACTACAGAATAGTTCCTTTAATATAATTTTATTTTTCAATACTAGCCAACTATTTATTGAAGTATAATTAACATACAGTGTTATATTAGTTTCAGGTATGCAATATAAAGATTTAATAATTCTATACATCACTCAGTACTCAAGATAAGTATAATCTTAATTCCCTTTATCTACTTCACCCATCCCTCTACCCACCTCCCCTTTGACAACCACCAGTTCTCTGTATTTAAAAGTTTATGTATGTCTTTTTTGTTTTGTTTCTTAAATTCCACATATGAGTGAAATAATATGGTATCTCTCTTTCTCAAGTAGACTTATTTCACTTAGCATTATACCTTCCAGGTCCATCCATGTTTTGCAAATGGCAGGATCTCACTCTTTTTGATGGCTGAGTAATAGTCCATTGTATATAAGTACCAGATCTTCTTTACTCATTCATCTGTGGATGAACACGTGGGTTGCTTCCACATCTTGGTTATGTAAATAATGCTGTAGTAAACAGGGGAGAATATATCTTTTCAAATTAATGTTTTCATTTTCTTTGGGTAAATACCCAGTAGTAGAATTACTGGATCTTATAGTATTTCTATTTTTAATATTCTAAGGAACCTCCATAGTTTCTCCCCAGTGGCTGCACCAATTTGCATGGTGGGTTCCTTTTTCATGGATGAGGACTCCTTTTTCTCCACATCTTCACCAACACTTGTTATTTCTTGTCTTTTTTATTTTAGCCATTTTCACAAGTAGAAGGTGATATCTTACTGTGGTTTTTATTTGCATTTCCCTGATGATTAGTAATGTTGAGCATTCGTTCATGTGTCTGTTGGTCATCTGTAGGTCTTCTTTGGAAAAATGTCGATTCAGGTCCTACGCCCATTTTTTAATCAGATATTTTTGGTGTTGAGTTGTATAGGTTCTTTATATATTTTGGATATTGTCAGATATATCATTTTAAAATATCTTCTCCCATCTAGTAGGTTGCCTTTTTGATTTGTTGGTGGTTTCTTTTGTTGTGCAAAAGGTTTTTTTTTTTTCCCTCTTGGTGTAGTCCCACCAGGGTTTTTGTTTTTTTGTTTTTTGTTTTTTTAGTGAAAGTCAATTACTTATTTATCTGGCCCCAAGGAGAATTTCTTGGAGAAAATATAGGAAAATAATTGTGTGACCTTAGGATAGAAAAAAATTTCTTAGGTGACCAAGAGTTCCAAGCATGGAATTTTAAAAATGATTAAATTGGATCTCATCAAGATAAGTAACTTCTTTTTCTGAAAGACATAGTTAAGAAAATAAAAGGCAAGACACAGACTGGGAGAATATATTTGCAAAATAAATGTGACTAAGGACAGAATATCAAGAACAACTAGTCCCAACAGTTTAATTTTGCTTGTTTCCCTTGCCTGAGGAAGAAAAATGTTTCTATGCCTAATGTCAAAAAAATTACTGCCTATGTTTTCTTCTAGGAATTTTATGATTTCAGATCTCAGATTTAGGTCCTTAATCCATTTGGGGTTTATTTTTGTATATGGTATAAGAAAGTGGTCCAGTTTCATTCTTTTTCATGTAGCTCTCCAGTTTTCCCACGACAATTTGTTGAAGAGACTCTTTATCCATTGTATATTCTTACCTCTTTTGTCATAGATCTATTGACCATATATGAAGAAGTTTATTTCTGGGCTCTCTATTCTGTTCCACTGATCTATGGGACTATTTTTGTACCAGTGCCATAATGTTTTGATTATTACAGTTTTGGGGTATATCCTGAAATCTGGGATTGTGACACTTCCAGTTTTGTTCTTCTATCTCAAGACTGCTTTAGCTATTCAGGGTCTTTTGTGGTTCCACACAAATTTTAGGATTATTTGCTCTAGTTCTGTGAAAAATGTTGTTGGTATTTTGATAGGGATTGCATTAAGTCTATAGATTGTCTTAGAAAGTATGGTCATGTTTAACAATATTGGTTCTTCCAATCCATTAGCATGGAATATCATTCCAGTTGTTTGTGTCATCTCCAATTTCTTTCATCAGTGGTTTATAGTTTCAGAGTACAGGTCTTTCACCTCCATGGTTAGTTTATTACTAGGTATTTTATTTTTAGTGTAACTGTAAATGGCATTATTTTCTTAATTTCTCTTTCTGCTACTTATTAGCGTATAGAATTGCACAAATTTCTGTATATTGACTTTGTATCCTATGACTTTACTGAATTCATTTATAAGTTCTAATAGTTTTTTAGTGGAGTCTTCAGGGTTTTCTATATAGAGAATGATGTTACCTGCACAGTGAAAGTTTTACTTCTTCCTTGACAATCAGGTTGCCTTTTATTTCTTTTTCTTGTCTGATTGTTGTGGTGAGGACCTCAGTTTTTCACCACTATGTTGTTAGCTGTGGGTTTTTCATATACAGCCTTTATTTTGTTGAGGTATGCTCCCCTCTAAGCCTACTTTGTTGAGAGGTGTTTTTTTTTAAGATTTTATTTTTTTTTATTTATTTGACAGAAAGAGAGAGAGGGAGCAGCAGAAGGAGAGGAAAAGCAGGCTCTCCACTGAGCAGGAAGCCCAATGTGGGGCTCAATCCCCAGACCCTGGGATCATGACCTAAGCCAGAGGCAGAGGCTTAACTGACTGAGCCACCGAGGCACCCCTGTTGAGAATTTTTATCATGAATGGATGTTGTACTTTGTCAAATGCTTTTTCTGCATCTATTGAGATGATCATATGTTTTCTATCCTTTTTATTGTTAATGTGATGTATAATACCATTTGATTTGCAAATACTGAACCACTCTTGCACCCCTAGAAAAAAATCCCACTCAGTTGTGGTGAATGATCTTTTAATGTATTGTTGGATTCAGTTTGCTGATACTTTGTTGAGGATTTTTGCATCTATATTCAACAGAGATATTGCTTCATAGTTCTCTTTTTTCCTAGTGTCTTTATCTGGGTTTAATATGGGTAATGCTGGCCTTATAGAATGAATTTGGAATCTTTCCTTCCTCTTCTCTTTTTTGGAATAGTTTGAAAAGAATATGTATTAACTCTTCTTTACTGTTTGGTAGAATTCACCTGTGAAGCCATCTGTCCTGGGTTTTTGTTTGTTGGAAGTTTTTTTGTTTATTAATTCAATTTCATTGCTAATACAATGGGATAGGTTTTTTTATTATTATGTTATGTTAATCACCATACATTACATCATTAGTTTTTGATGTAGTGTTCCATGATTCATACAATGGGATAGTTTCTTTTTTTTTTTTTTTTTAAGATTTTGTTTATTTATTTGAGAGAGAGAGAATGAGAGACAGAGAGCATGAGAGGGAAGAGGGCAGAGGGAGAAGCAGACCCCCCGCCGAGCAGGGAGCCCGATGCGGGACTCGATCCAGGGACTCCAGGATCATGACCTGAGCCGAAGGCAGTCGCTTAACCAACTGAGCCACCCAGGTGCCCAGAATGGGATAGTTTCTTAACTCCCCTAAGACTTAATATTCTCATCTGCAAATAGGAATAACAACACAAATGCTAAAGGATTCAGATAAAAAATATGATGTGCATTTGGAACTGAGAAAATATTAAAAATATGCTAAATACTAATATTAATTAAAAATAACTCAGAACACTATTACGTATTCTAATACTGAGTTGGCATTATTTTTTTTTGTTTTTTCATTTTAAAATTTTACCACCACATACATAATAAATGCAGAGAAGGATATTTGATAGAATAATTATAACTAATGTGTCTGATGAAGAAAAGCTGTGTAAAATGGATTTATACACAAGGCTATCTTGCATGGTTATAAGCAGTTGAGATGCACATTAGAAAAGGAGTCAAAGAGCACTTCTGATGTGAGTTCCATTGGAATGTAAGAATCCAATGGCAGCACAGAAGCAGTGACAAGTACTCTATGCAACTGGCCCTCCAGAATGCAAAATAAAGGGAAACTTTTAGTACAACCTAGAGAAAAAATGTGGGCAATGACTAAAAGATTACATAATTTGGTGTCTAATTAACAAATGACAATTTTGAGCTTATGAGAAGAAGTTGTAGGGGCAGCTTAACATTTATAGTAGTAAGGTTGGTTTTATAGATCATTAATATTAAGTTGATTCTTTTTTTTTTAAAGATTTTATTTATTTATTTGACAGAGAGAGAGACACAGCAAGAGAGGGAACACAGCAGGGGGAGTGCAAGAGGGAGAAGCAGGCTTCCCGCGGAGCAGGGAGCCCGATGCAGGGCTCGATCCCAGGACCTGGAATCATGACCCGAGCTGAAGGCAGACACTTAACGACTGAGCCACCCAGGTGCCCCAATATTAAGTTGATTCTTATTCAAAATAAAAACATAACAAGGAGCCATCCAGAGATAAAATCTGGTTTTAAGGAATAATTTTTCACAAAGTAATGGTGGGTTGACTAAAATTATTTTACATAGAAAGGTAATCAGGTATTAAAGTTGAAATAAAAATGTCTTGGAATCACAGTGATGAGGAAATTACCATTAAGGGTTCCTCTCTGCTTCAGATGTTCAATCTTACCACCAACTTTGAAAAAACAAAAATAACAGTTGTACAAAAAAGGACTATTAACAGACTACTGAAATTACTTTTTGTAGTTTGCAGAAATGAACTAATTTTGCTCTTAATATACATCATGTTTCCCTTGTGGTTTGCTGAATATATTACACACTCCTCCTATATGAAGACAGAATAGGATGTAAGTATTACATACACACACACTCCACACACAGAAGAAATACCTATGTTAGAGGTACATAGAAGAAACATGTTTATCAAAGGAAAATTATAAATGTTTTTCATAAAGAATTTCTAATCTAAGATTATTTATTTGAAATATAGGAATCCTTTTTTTTAAGATGAGTATATTTTGGTTACTAAAAAGGAGCTCTATTTTTCTCCTTCACCAACTTCCAAAAGATATTTCAAAGTTCACAAAAATCTCAATATATCATTTAGTTTTAACACTATCAATCTGCAAGGAGACTGGTAATATTTATCTTCCTACAGAATACTGTATTTCTACTCTAGGCCTATTGAAGTGTGGCTCTAATAATTCTGTTCACATGTCAACTTTAAATAAGCTAACAGCACTCTCTGAGGTCATACTGCACTTCAAAAATATCTTGTTTCAGCCTCTAGAGGAAAGACAGGTTCAGAATGCCAAGCAGATTGCTTGAGACTGAGAAAAAACAATGTCAGGGCCTGGTGAAGAAGTAAGAATTTCAATGCTGCCACTACAATTCTTTAAAATTTAGAAGTTACTTTTTTTTAGTGTAGATATATGCAAATTAATGGTTAACAGGGGTAAAACACAATTCCTTAACCCTTTTAGGGGAAAAAAGATAATGAAGCACACAACTCTAAACACATTATTCCAAAACTAAATGTTCACAGATAACCATGATGAGTTATCTCCCCTCAAAGAACACATAAAAATAATTAGTTGTATTTTTTTTTACCACTTGGAAAACAATAATTTACCAGTGTCAAACTGAAATGGGCACTTGAATTAATTATGGAGCTATTTGTGATTTGTTTTTCTCCCAAAAATGTAATGAAGTGAGTATTCTCTGAAATAGGGGTCACTGTTTAAAATCAGTCAGCATTTGGCATGTTTTGTGTTCTGCTTATGCTCCTTGGCAACAACAGTATAGCTAACCAGAATTTTTTTTAGTGCTCTTTCTGGGTATGTTTGACAACTCCTTACTCCCACAGCCCTTTAACATGGGGCTTCCCCAGTTAGGGATGCAAATCTCACGCTGAGCCCATAAAATAATTAGTGGGAGGCCTTGGCATTGCATCCAAAACTTTTATAAAAAGCCAGTGCAGCCAGCTCTGTGAAATTTGACATATGGGGAGCCCCCATAAAACCCTTTAATGGAAACTAGGGGCTTCTTCTGGAAACGGTTGAGAATCTAGGCCCTAGCCATATAATTAATGTAGTTATGTAACAAGAGACAAGAAGGATTTCAATAAAAATAATAAAAAAGCAATAAAAAATTTTAAAACTCTGGGTCATATTTTACATTTATAAAAGAAGTTGAAACAACTGCTCTTTAGAAAGAGGAGTTCATTGTCACATTTAGAAGAATTTGTCAGAATGCCTTTTAACTAACATAGAAAATACAATTAACATCTTTTTTTCCTCCTTTTTCACTGTATCTACCACATCTGGTTTTGTTTTGTTTTATGATTCCGTTTTTTAATGGAGATATAATTGACATACAATGTAGTAGTTTTAGATATACAACATAATGATCTAATATATGTATATATTGCAAAATGACTATCACAATTTAGTTAACATGGACCACCAGATAGTTACAAATTTTTTTCTTGTCATGAGAACTTTTAAGATCTACTCTCTTACCAACTTTCAAATATATAATATTGTTAACTATAGTCACTCTGCTATACATTACATCCCAGACATAAAATCCAAACTCATAGATGCAGAAAATATATTGGTGATTGCCAGAGGCAGGGAATTGGGAGTGGGCAAAGGAAGTCAAAAGGTACAAACTTTCAGTTATAAGATACATAAGTCTACCATATCTGTTTTTAAACCTCATATAAAATTGTATTTGAAGAATCTTCTGGAAATTCTGAACCCAATGACATGAAAATTTGCAAGAACCTACTTTTTCCCCTAGTGGCACAATAATCCAATACAGAGTTTAAAGAATCATTAATATTTATAAACAATTGAAAGATAATTAGTTTCGGGCGCCTGGGTGGCTCAGCTGGTTAAGCGACTGCCTTCGGCTCAGGTCATGATCCTGGAGTCCCGGGATCAAGTCCGGCATCGGGCTCCCTGCTCGGCAGGGAGTCTGCTTCTCCCTCTGGCCCTCCCCCCTCTCATGTGCTCTCTCTCATTCTCTCTGTCTCAAGTAAATAAATAAAATCTTTAAAAAAAAAAAAAAGAAAGATAGTTTCAAAGAATAAAGAATATGACAGCAAAATAACAGTACCGTACCCACATTTATTCACCACCTTTTTCCATAGCAGAAAAAAAAAATGACTCAAAGTATCTCCTAGAATAATAATATGATCTTAATCATGGTCTAGGGGTCACATTAAAGTAACCTATTTTTATTAATAATCTCCATTCCCATATGAAGGGTGGGATGACAGGATCATAGATTTTAATTGAAATACAGAAATGGCTCAGCCTATGATACAAAAGAAGTCCCCAACATACAGAAGGAAGGAGGCTGCCCCTTTTGGCCACAGGAGAGTATGGGAAGGAAAGACAGATGGAGAGTAAGAAGATCATATTTAAGTGACCCCCACAAAATCAGACTGTCTGGCCTAAGCCTCTGGGTGGGGACACTGGTGGTGGGTAAGTAAAGAAGTGTCTCTTAAAACATCCAGTTAGTTATAAGGCAATCTTCCCGGGAGACTCACATCTCATGTACCTGGGTAAGATTGCAGGCCTCTCAAATGTTTATTAAACATCAGATGAAGACCTATTAGTAGGTCACAAATCCATTAACCATGTCACAAGTAGCATTTTAAAAAATTTATTAGAATAATATAGAAAAGAGTAAGTTGTGTCTCAAGTAGAAAGGGTAAGTACTGGTTTGCTATCATGCTGGACTAGTTTTGTTTTGTTTTTGTTTTTTTTAAGATCTTATTTATTTATTTATTTATTTATTTATTTATTTAACAGAGAGAGAGAGAACACAAGCAGGGGGAGTGGCAGGCAGGGAGAGAGGGAGAAACAGACTCCCTGCCAAGCAGGGAGCCCAATGCGGGGCTCAATCCCAGGACCCTGAAATCATGACCTGAGCCGAAGGCAGACGTTTAACCGACTGAGCCACCCAGACATCCCAATGCTGGACTAGTTTTCAATTCATTTCTCATTACACTTAGTAGCATAGCAGTGTGAAAGGAATTGCCCTAGAAGACCAACTGTCATGTCAACTCCAAACCCTACATGACATGGGAATATTTATGCAGCTTGGAAGAGGGTAGTGACAGTTACATAAGCCTGAGACAGTGCTTCTGGGTATCCATGGTTTGGGCATGGCTTATAGGGATTCAGAACTTCCCACAGATCCTACTGAGAGGTACACCATCCAGCTGAGAGGGCTGGTGGGCTGGCAGAGGCCTAGGATCAGGATAAAGGGTTGCTTTAAATGAGGTCTTCAAAACCAAAAGTCAATAGCAAAGAAAAAATTAAGAATTTAGTTCCTGAGTTGCTTCAGGGGTACATACCTACATGTCAACCCAGAAGCCCAGAAAGAACCAGTCACCCCTCAACAGACCCACGTCTAGACTCAAATCAAATCAGGCTCCCAATAGCAAAGAAGTCACAATGACAGAGAGAATACTGAATGGAATCACTGTCACAGGAGAAGCAAGTTCCCTGTGACAGGTACAGATGCCAATTTACTCAGTAACATGGGAAGGGTTAAGAGAAAATAAAATATTGAGTATTTTACACCAAACAGAATCAGTCAACCAGAAGTGGCCTAATCCAGTAGAGGCTAAAATACTACTAACTGGCAAGGATATATTTTTAGTAGCCTGGTACCTGGCAGAGTAAGCTCATGAAGAAGTTTAAATACATTAAAGATACAAGTTGCATTTCTTTGTGAATAATACTGAATAAAACTACCCTCTTGCTACAACCACCATTTAAGATGAGGCTACACATAAGAATAAAGAACATACTTTCTTACTAATGCACTGTGATACATACATATTTGTATAATTTTAATAGAATTGTCTCAACACAGATCTGAGCAAAATTAAAGAATAGTATCTTTCATTCTAGAATAATTTTAATTGAAAAAACCCCTTTTTGTTATTATTTGTGGAGTTGATAAGATGATAAAGTGTAACTGTGCCTATACACAAACAAGTGGCAACTATGAAATAACAGAAATAATCAAATAAAATCATAACTGAAAGTTGGTATTTTCCTTTATACTATCATTTACATCATTTCTTTCTACTAATACGTTTATTATGTTAATTAAATGTGCCTTGATTTCAAAAATATTTATTTAGAGTCAAGAGAAGATGTAACTTTTGTCAAACTAGACAATTATACTCAAATTATTTTAAAAATAACCTTAGAGTTATATTTTACAACTTAGCCCAAGCTAGAAAGGTCAACTTCAGTGTACTTTTTTCAAGTATGGGAGAAGGGGTAAGAATTGGTTCAGAGAGTGATTCAAAATGGTTTTGATAACTATCAATTTCCCTGAAGGTACTAAAACTTCAGTGGTTTTTTTCAAAGCAGGATTCAAATAACTCACGTTCTTTCCAGGTTGTGGTTTTAATTAATTATAAAATGGAAGGAAAAAAGTAAAGGGCAGCTAAAAACAGTCAATGCCAATGGAAAGACAGATGATCAAATACTCAGTTTTAAAGATTTCAAAGCATGGACAGGTGACTTAATTTACAATAATACCTTCAAAGCTACAGATGTAAAATTCAAGGCATTTCATTATTGGTACCTGCCAAGGTTAAGGAGGTCACATAAATTTTTTAAATAATGGACTAAATTATCTCTAATCATCCTGAAGTTACCTTCAACAGTAAACCTTCCAATTGAAATGATCAAAACCTCCCTAAGAGATATTATGTGATCATTAGCTCTATTATGTACCATAACAAATGAGTTTCATATAGTGTATGTATTACCACTTAAATATATGCACATTATGAAATACATGTTAACACGTTACAATTCTAATAAGAGTTTTAGACAGCTTTTTTAGTCAAAATGGTATTAAATATATTTTCACTTTAAATAATCTGTATGGTCTCTTTTTCCCTTAATCCTCATGACTACCACCTCTTGGTTTGGTCATCCATTTCCATTGGCAGATCTTGAATATTATCAACATCCCCAAATGTTTTATCTCAAGAGTCACTTATTCAAACGTCTTAAAGAAACCATCAGCTTCTTTCCTCTAAGCCTACTATTCAACGGTATCCAGGAAGACCCTTCTTAGACTTCATTGGAACCTCAAGTTCATTAACTCTTCCGTTCTCTCAGAATCCATCATCCATCCTTCTTCCTTACATGCTTACCTACCACTAAGCTCATAGCTTCAATTATCAAATGTATACATCCAGCCCAAACCTCTATTCTGTGTTTCAGGCCTATATATTCAACCCAATATTACACAACTAAGATCATTTGCTTCACCCACAAACCTGGTCCTTTTTCGGCATTCTCTCTCTTAGTGAATAAGTTCCGTACCTTCCATCGTATAAGCAAGAAATCTAGAAACCATTTTTCCAACCACCAGATCCTGCCCATTTTATACCCTACTCATCCTTCAAATTGGTCCACTTCTCTCCATCTCTATAACCCAAACTTAAGCCTTTAATGACCTGCCTGTATAAGTCAACTAAACCTCCACAGCTCTGAAAGCATCATACGTGTCTACTTCACAACACTTACTAGTATTGCAATTTTACATTTTATGGTGTGATTATTTGAATAATATATACCTTCCCCTAAATTTGCACTGTGCGATAAGATAGCCAGTAACCAGCACATGTAGCTATTTAAACTTAGATTAATTATAATTAAGTAAAATTAAGAATTCAGTTCCTCAGTTACACTAGCTGCATTTCAAATACTCAGGAGCCACATGTGCCTAGTGAACAGTATAGATACACACTTCCAAAATCACAGAAAATCCTATTGAAGGTGCTACACTAAAACATAAACTCCATAAGAGCACTTTGTACCCACGATCTACCCCCGTCACAGACCCTGAAACATAGTTAGCTATAAACACACACACACACACACACACACACGGAGTGAACTAATTAGTGAGAATGAATGTAAGACAACAGAACGTCCTAAGAAAGCAAAGTTTACATACTGAAATCAAATGGTTCTAAGAGGACTGGAAGCTTGTGGTTCACACCTGTCGTACTATGAATCTCATTTACTGCTTTAGTCCCAGTCCTCATAAGGACTAAGAAAAGGAAGTGACTTTTTCAAAATAAAAAATTATCAGCAGTGACAGAAATTCTGCATCTCATTCCAAGAGTTTTTTGTTATTGCTGTTATTAATCTTAAGAGTCATCACTGCCTCTTAGATAAGTAAGCTTATAATTTAATAATGTAAAGTATCTGTTGTTGAAATGGACAGAAAGCACACTCAAACTCTGCTTATGAGCTAAATAATACGTGTATACTGTCCACTTGGAAATTATAACCTAATGGAATCTTTACTAACTGTAACTAAAATTATGTTCAAATAAAAAAATTGAATCAAATCCTCATGAATCCAAGGATTTGCACCTCTCCCAAAAGCCATATATACTTTTGAATGTATTTAAAAGTATTTTTTTCCAAGACTTGTAAAACTTCTGAACAACTTTAAGGAAAATTGACTTTGAAAACTGGCTGGAAAATAAAATAAATAATTAAGCATGCACATAATGAAAAATCCAAAGAAAAAGAATAATCAAAATCAGAATGACGTGCATGAAATACTAAATCAAAATTTAACATTCAACTCTAATACTTAACCTCCCTGAATTTCACGATCCTCATCTGCATAGGAAAATGTTTGCTTGGCTGGTACTGGAATAAGGTGAGAAGAGAAAAATGCCTTTATAGGACTTACCAGAATCATCTCCAGGCTTTCTCAAGCTATATATTCTTCCCAAACCCTCTTACACCCCTTAGAAATTTTAATACATCCTGGCTGCAGAGACCATTGGTTATCTACGAAAGATTTGTGGTTATCTTCAATAACACTGAGTTGTTGAGAAGCAGTGGTCCAGCAGGTGACCACATTCCCCATCCTCCTGTGCATGCAGGTGGGGCCCTATGGTTAATTCTCACCAAGGGAACATGAACAGAGTGTCACTTATGTGACATGTATATCACTTCAGGGCTTAGGTAGATAAAAATCTGATAGAGTTTCTCCATATTCTCACTTCTCCCACATGGCACTTGGCTGGAGAATCCAACATCAATTTGGAAGTCACATGCTGAAAAGATTCAAGGCATCTGTCAGCCTAGATCCCTGAGCAACTATACTGAGCCAAGCCCACTCCCTCCCACCTAACCTCCCAACCAATACCTTGTTACCAGTCAAAAACTCTCACTCTGTACTTAGGCAAGAAATAAATACCTAGAGTGTTAATCCATTTGTCTTTGGAGATCTTGTTAAAAGAACCAGGACAACTCTGGCAAATACATCCCTCCATGTGGGCATACCCTCCTACCACTGCCCAAGATCAAGAGTTATTGACATGGTAAGCCACCATTATTAATGGGAATGCGGTAGTATGTAGATATACTGGAGGACTGAAGGGAAGATGAAAATGGTATGACTATAGTATTACCTAATACCTTTCAAATCTCTTAATATTGGGATATCAGTTATCAGGGCTTAATCTACAGTCACTTATGCAAGTATTAAATAATTCAATATTACGTTATCTCTACAAATGCTTTGGTAAATATCATGAGATCAATAAAATTTTCTGAATTTCTACAAAGTACATCAAAGACTACAGTTACTAGAAACTGAACCATGCACTGTAAACTCTAGCAAAACCAAATTGCCTATAGTTCTTAAACACATCATGAGATTTTACGATGAATGGCACTTTCTTTGTGCATATCAGCCAACAAGCTTCATGTTTCAAAACACAGCTCAGGTGTAACCTCCTCTTAGCAAACTTCTCCCCACCCTCATTCCTAGTTAGAGTTAATCATTGTCATCTCTTGCCCTTTTCACACTATATTGTAATTTAATGGTTTACACATCAATTCTCTCTTCTAGATTCACTAAGCAAAAGTTCAAGTCTCAGAGGCTGGCACCAAGTCAGTGAAATTCACACTCTAAATAAACATTGATGAATGAATGAACACTTTTCTCAGCTCATCCCACTGTACAAAGAAACTAGTCTGTTTTGAATAAATTAGTATGTATCAAATATCCAAAAACAAGTCAATGAGGTAAAAAAAAGGGAACAGGCTATGTGATTGCCAAAGTACTCGATGAGTCAGTTTAATAAGTTGTCTTCATCAACAAACTTTTTAACTGAATTATCTGAAATTTTAAATACTCTAATTTCAACAGAAATTAGCACTTACATCTAAACAACAAAAATTTATAAATTATACTGAATACCCAAGCTTACATATATAAATTACTTGGCTTGATTATGTCTCTTTTTTTGCCACTGGTCTCTAACGGCAGAAAAGAATTCAAAGGACTCTAATTTCCTTCAGTGAATGTATCTGCAGTTCCAATGTAATCTCGGAGCACTGAGACCACCTGACATACCTGGTATGTTTAATTTTAAGAGAAAAAATACTGCAAAGAGTAATATGAAATGAAGCATGCTTTGAAGTGAAATCACTTCTACTGAGGCCAGAAGGTTCTCAAGAGGAAAGATGAGAGTACCTTCCCTTATCTCAGAGTCCCTACTTAGTTGCCATACATCTATCTCAGCCTTGTAAGGCATGCAGTCTAAAGTAACCCCAGAATCTTTAGTGTAACTGTGTCACCAAAGCTCCAGTGCTAGACCTGGGAGCAGATTTTAAACTAGCTTTGTGAACCTAGAATGCCTTTTATAGGCTCTTAAAACTGACGAGAAAGCCTCAAGTACAGTTGCCTATGAGGGTGTTAGTGAACAAGAATGCCACTTTGGGACCCAGCTCAGAAATGCTTTGTTCCAGCTACAGAAGTAACTTAAAGGGAAATATGAAAATTCATTAACATTCCAGGGATCCCACGCAACCACAGGCATCTGGAGGCACAATGGGCCCCATAATCTCTAGCCATTCAGCCGTGCAGGGGCTTCTGACTGGGGTGATCCACATCTGACCCTGAAGGTGTGCAAAGGCTCTCCTCTATTGTATCCCTCTGGCAACACCTCGCAAGTGACTACGGTGAGAAGGAGCAACAACTAAATATGAGCTAAGATCAGGAAGAGGGTGAAGGAGGAATGAAGCTGTAAGAAAGTTTTCTGGGAAGCACCTTCACAGGCCAATTACACAAGAAAACTTGAGAGTAGTTACGGCTCAGACATGCTAGACATTATTCTAGGCACCTTACATACACGGAGTATTTTAACCTCTACAACAGTTTCATGAGGTGAGCACTAGTATCTCATTTTATACATGAGGAAGTTGAGGCACAAAGCAAAGCCACACACACGTAAGAAGTATTGGCTAGATTTTTCCCTCTAGCTCTATGTCACAGCTGTCTCTTGTGTTGGATATTTGGTACGGGTAAGCCTGTAGTGAGTGGGTTAGTGTCCAAATTTTTTTTCCCCAAAACTTCATGTCCACTCAGGACATTAGAAATAGGGTCTTTTGCAGAAATAATTAAGATGAGGTCATAGTGGATTACAGTGGGCCTGAATTCAATGGTGTGTATCCTTATAAGAAGAAGAGAGGGGCGCTTGGGTGGCTCAGTCGTTAAGCGTCTGCCTTCGGCTCAGGTCATGGTCCCAGGGTCCTGGGATCGAGCCCCGCATCGGGCTCCCTGCTCTGCGGGAAGCCTGCTTCTCCCTCTCCCACTCCCCCTGCTTGTGTTCCTGCTCTCGCTATGTCTCTCTCTGTCAAAAAAATAAATAAAATCTTTAAAAAAAAAAAAAAAAAAAAGAAGAGAGAACACACAGAGAGTCACAGAGAAAAAGACCACATGTAGATGGAGGCAGAGACTGGAGTGCTGCAGCTATAATCCAGAAATATGCCACAGATTATGAGGAGCCAGCAGGAGCTAGGAAAAGGCACTGAAGGATTTTTTCCTAGACCTTCAAAGGGAGCAATGGCCCTAACAACATCTTGATTTCAGACTTCCAGCATCCAGAACTATATTAAAAAAAAATTTTGTTGTTGTTGTTTAAGCCACCAACTTAGTGGTAATTTCTTATAAGCAGTCCTAGAAAACATACACAGAATAAGATTATGAGAAGATAAGAACTATAAACACAGAAAAATTGATAAAGCAAGTATGGGTTTTTCCTAACTCTTTTAGAGAAGATAGCTGACATGAATGCATTAATAAGGCACTACTGAATATGATGAAAAGTCCTATCTTCATCTGCAATAGCCATCAGTCTACCCTTTACTCATGACTGAACCACTGAAATGAATTACCACCTACAATAAGAAGATTAAAGCTGAGGATAAAATTTGGGGATCATCGACATACAGATGATAGAGAGAGAGCCTTGAAGAAGGGTGAGATCATTACAGATAATGGTGTAGGGAAAAAAAAAAAAAGTTTTTGATCTGAACAAATCTTATGGCGTTTCAGGATGAGAAGCAAGCAAGAGAGCCTGAACAGCTGAGAACAGAAAGATGACCACAAGAGAGGAACATTAGAGGACACAAGATAATAATTTTTTTAAAGATTTTATTTATTTATTTGACAGAGACACAGCAAGAGAAGGAACACAAGCAGGGGGAGTGGGAGAGGGAGAAGCAGGCTTCCCGCTGAGCAGGGAGCCCAATGTGGGACCCGATCCCAGGATCCTGGGATCGGAGCCCAATGTGGGACCCGATCCCAGGATCCTGGGATCATGACCCAAGCCGAAAGCAGACGCTTAACGACTGAGCCACCCAGGCACCCCAGAGAATAATTTTTTTTTTAAGATTTTACTTATTTGAGAGAGAGAGAGAGAGAGAGTGAGAGAGAGAGCACGAGAGTGGGGTGAAGGGCAGAGGGAGAAGCAACCTCCCCACTGAGCAGGGGAACCCGATGTGGGACTCGATCCCGGGACTGCGGGATCATGACCTGAGCAGGAGGCAGATGCTCAACCGACTGAGCCACCCACGCACCCCCAAGATAGTAATGTTTTAAGAAGATTGAAATGATGCTGTTGCATGAATTAACAAGTGACCAAAAAGCCAAATTCAAATACAGTGTTTAAAATTCAAGACACACTACAGAGTATGATAGATTTACCCTTACAAAATGTGGAAATTCCAAATACTGTCAATAAAAATGCAATTTTTACTAAAAATATCTTATCTCTGGTTCATGGTTGACAGGTGAAATTTCCCTGGAGTACTGCCAGAGGCACACATTCAGCATTTTGAGTACAGTCACATGGCCTAGTCAAAGTCTCCTCACCATGGAGTACATCACAATACACTGAGAGGTTTTCCAAGTTGCGCATGCCCAGCTACCACTTCCAACATTCTAAAGCAAAACATCTAGGGTAGGACACAGGCATGTGCATTCCGAAAAACCTCCCCAGTGTGATTGATTCTATCACACATCCCAGAGATACTGATTGGAAACGAAGGGCTATGATGTGAACATTATGTCACAGGTGACAGCAAGTGAAACACTGAGATACCTACTTGCTTACGGCTGGGATAATCCTGGCAGAGATTTTAATTCAAAAGCCATTCTGTAAAACCCATAAAAAGTGACTAAATTATAACACAAAAGACCCTGTCTGTATTAAGAAGCCAAACTGTGAACTATTCTCTAAAAACTGAAAATAAAAGATATAGGATTGTCCTCAAGTATTCAATTCAGCATGAATGGATCCAGGCCAGAGAGATGTAAAATGAAAGGATGTGTCTTTCTTGGATGAACAGTCAGGAATACTAATAGTGAGTCATGAAATGTTTTGCTTTTGGCTGTTGCCCCTCAAGTGTATTTTATGTGATTTTTGCCCATATAAAACACAAACGTCTGGTCTGAAATGCACTGGCATTTGAACTGGGCTTTTTGACATAAGAAAAATAACAAATACCAAACAAAACAAAACAAAACAAAAAAAGTCTCAATTTTAATTTGGTCCCCAGAGGCATTTTCAAGGCATTTACCCACGTGGGTTCCCAAATCAACTAGACTTGACTCAAAACTGATTGATTTATCAAAATATCTACAGAAAGAAAATATCAATCTGAAGGGTTACTCAGCTTTAGCAGCCAGGAAAAAGTATGGTCACTGGAGATAAAGTGAATTACATCCAAATACTATTCAGAACAGAAAAATCTTGGCCGAGCAGAAACTAAGTATCCTTGTCAAAAACAAATCTTAACTGTGAAACCCTTCTCTGAAACCACCAAAATTACTTTGTTAATTTTACTATCCATCAAGTATTCCTTTGTAGCTTAATACTTTCCCAAAGGGAAATAAATTTATTAGTGAAAAAACAGGGATGGATAGGGGAAAAAAAAGAATTAAATGAACTCTACTACTTAAATTGTAAAATGTATCATCATTCTCTTAGTAAATATAAAAGTTCCAAATTTTCCATCGTGACAGGAAAGTAAATGCAAAGAAAATCAGAGAGACATTACTGCCCTGCCCTCCTGCCCTGTGCCCATGCTAGGCTGTGATAAATTTGGCCCTTAGGTAATAAGCTGTAGCAGCCAGAGGTGGGTAGGCATTCGTGCAGGTAGCCCTTGGCATCACAGCTGCCGGGAATGCAAAGGAATGCAGAACGTGCAACACCATCACACCAACTACCTGCTGGGTACATATATAATGGAGGTAATTAAAGGGGGAATACTGAAGGAAGGCTATGTAAATATAAGATCTGATTAGTTACAAGAGACCTGCTTTACATAAAGTCCAAGTCAAGAGAAAATATACTTCATTTTCACTGATTAATCTGTATAAACAACATTTGTAGTTATTGAGAGTTGTTTTTAAACTATAAACTATAGTTTACAGTCTGTTTTAAAATAATTTATCCAAAATAATTCTTATGGTGTCTGCTGAAAATAGGGATTAAAATTCCAAGACTTTTAAAGCCCAGAGTTATTAAAAATAAGAATACCCAAAACTGAGTGTAGACTATTTTATACAAGTTACTCCCTTTTATTTTCTTGTAGCATTTGAAATAGATACAGAATTTTGAGGGATGATGAAGAAAAACAAATAAGAGAGGAATGCAATAATCTGAGCTGTTTTTTCTTGATATTTGCCATGTTGCAAAATAAAAGCAAACCAATGCTAAAAAAGTGAGTAGGTTCAAAACCAATCTTTTTCATACTGAAGTTTCAGGATCTATCTTAAAACGTCATAGAACTGACCTCCCTGCTTGCTACCAGAGAAAATAATGACTACACTATTAATTATCACATCTTCCATTTTAGAAGCAAAAGATGCTCACCACTGATCAAAATTTTATAATCGTTGATGTCTCTTACTAGCAATTCACAAATCACCTGGGGTGGTTAAACTGAAACCAGCATGACTACTTACTACAGAGTCAGTGCAGTAAATACTATTTACCAGTTAACTGAAGCAAGGAATGAGAAATCTGAGCTAATTTCATATTCTGAATTCCTGTTTGCTACCATATTAATATACATTGTTTACCACTTCCTAGAATATGAGAATAAACTTAACATGAAATCTGAGGAAGCAAAGTGCCTTTGAAAAGTACTAGTCATTCAGAGTCACCATTATAGACACTAATTATAATAGAAGAATATATCACTCAGTCCTATGGCCACATATATACTGAAATACTGTCATGCACTGGAACGTATTTTAAGGAAAGTCACTAATGTCAGATTACTATCTAATGAGATAATGTATGACACTGTATTTAAAGTATAAAGAACTATGTAAACAAAGTATTAGTGTACAGAATACACATATGACATTCTTTAACTTCCTTACTATAAGATTCCATATTTCCATAAGATATATAAGGCAGGTTATTGTGTATTAAAATTTAGGTTTACAAAATAAAAGATAAATGTGCATATATTTGTGTACTTTACCAAGTACAATTAGTTTTCAAGTTTTCTGCCATAACAAATACTACAGACTGGGTGGCTTCCACAACAAAAATTTATTCTCTCACAATTAGATGCCAAGGGTCCAAGATCAAGGTGTTGGCAGAGTTGATTTCTTCTGAGGCCGCTCTCCTTGGCTTGCAGGTGCCTGTCCTCTCCCTGTGTCTTCACATTGTGGTATTCCTTCTGTACTGCATGTTAATCTCTTCTTAGAAGGATAGCCATAATGGATTAAGGCTCACCCTTATGACTTTATTTTAACTTAAACACCCCTTTAAAGACCTTATCTCCAAATAGAGCCACCTTCTGAGATACTAGGAGTGAATGCTTGAAAATATGAATTTGGGGAGGATACAACTCATCCCATAACACTAAATAACCATTTGCTTCATAAAATTCACAACTGAATTCTGTTAAAAACACTGGATCCCAGGTACATTTTAAATAACTACATTTAAAAAAAAAAAAAAAGAGTGACCAATCTACCACTTTACAAGAATATCATTTTCGGGCACCTGGGTGGCTCAGTTGGTTAAGCAACTGCCTTCGGCTCAGGTCATGATCCTGGAGTCCCTGGATCGAGTCCCGCATCGGGCTTCCTGCTTAGTAGGGAGTCTGCTTCGTCCTCTGACCCTATCCCCTCTCAGGTGTTCTCTCTCTCTCATTCTCTCTCTCTCAAATAAATAAATAAAATCTTAAAAAAAAAAAAAAGAATATCATTTTCTATGGAAATAAAATGTCACCCGAATTTTTTCAAAAAAACTTTGAGGCAGTTTACATTGTGAAGACTATACGAAAGATGGTAATAGAACAGCAAGCACCAAAAAAGCAAACACAGAAAGTGGAAATTCATAAGAGACTTTAGAGAAACAGGTACA
Source organism: Mirounga leonina (assembly GCF_011800145.1). Taxonomy (NCBI): domain Eukaryota; kingdom Metazoa; phylum Chordata; class Mammalia; order Carnivora; family Phocidae; genus Mirounga; species Mirounga leonina. The sequence continues at coordinate 3,709,347 of NW_023270323.1, forward strand.
AATAAACATCCTACTGTGTCCAGACGGATACTAAGTTTAACTCAGAATTAATCAGAAAGGCATAACAAAGGTATCTAAAAGGGGTAAAAGATATAATAAGGGAGTAAGAGTGGGAGTAATTGGGTTCTCATCTTTCACAGAAGGATAGCTGACAAGTTGGCCCTGAGAAAGAAACTGCCAAGTTCTAGGAAACAAGTAAAGAATAAATTAGCATAGAAGCATCTCATAATGTCTTTTATAGTAAATTCACTTGGCACATAATATGCACTAGTCATGTTACATGCATAAACTAACAGGCTGTGAAAGGCATTCCCAGCTGGAGATTCACTATTTATCCTTTTATTCATTCGTGCACCAAATATTACTGAAACCTACTGTGCGCCAGACATTAATTACTCCAGATGCTCAAGAGCCAGATAGCAAAATCCCAGCCCTCACAGAGCTTCTGTTCTAGTGAACATACAACGAGAAAGCAAAGGTTGAATTAAACAGTTTGCAGAGAACGCATTAATAGTAAGCAAGAACAAAAAATCAAAGCATTTCAGGGTACTCTTAACCATTTCTTCACTGCAATGAAGCCTGGGATAGCAAAGATCACCGAATGAGACCACGGAGATATAAACAGTTTACATTTTCTTCAATATGTTAAATTACAAGTGAATGTATTCAAAGAGGTACAGAATTCCAACAAATTAATCTACAACTCAAAGATTAAAGAATCCTACTTTTTCTAGATAAGATAGACATTTTAAGTTAATATTTCAAAGATAAAATCTGAGAAAATATATAACACCCATTTGCTTACTAGCCACATTTACCAAATATTAACATTTTCCACTTTTTGCTTCAGAATCTTTTTTTTTCAAGAAATAGAATGTTACAGATAATAGCTAAAACACCCCTACATACCACCATCATCCCTTCTCTCTCTCTCCAAAAATAATCAGTCTTCAGAGTATTATTTCCATTTAGGTTTTTTTATTTTAGTATGTATGGATGCCTGGATAGAATAGATACTATTGTATTTTGTGGGTCAAAGATTTACATAAATAGCATTAAACTATACAAATTCTTTGCAGTTTGTTTTTTCCCTATCTTCCCTCTGGGTTTTCTTTTCTTTTTTTTTTTTTGCTGGGGGGGATGGTGTGTGTATCCCATTGGTACAGGAAGATCTAACTCAAACACTCCAACTGCTACAGAGTGTATATCACATAAATAAATCTCAGTTTGTTATTTGTTCCTCAACAGGGGAGTGGTCAGGTTGTTTTCTTTACACACAACACATGCATGCACATCCAGTTTGCAGAGAATGGATTGAGAATAAGAAAAAAATAGCAAAGAATTTCAGGTTACCCTCTTAACCATCCCATTGTTAAAATGAAACAGAATAAAGCAGAGATCATATATATATATATTATATTCATATATATGTACCTAGCTAGATCTAGATCGAAGTCTGCCGGTATCGGTCCGTCCATCCGTCCGTCCGTCCATCCATCCATCCATCCACCCAAATGGTACAATGAATGTGCTGGCACAAGTGTGCTTATGCACAGACAGGAAAGTTCCTTCCTCCAGGGTAGACACAGAGTCATGCAAGTGCTGGGTCAAAGGATACACACATCTTCAACTTGACCAAGATTTGTCACCTTGCTTTCCAAAGTAATAGAAAATAATTCCCTTGCCATACTCAGGCCAATGTTAGAAATATCAGATACTATTTTTTGTCCATTTGATGGTATAAAGTGGTATTCCATTCCTGTTCTAAATTCTACTTCTTAGATTATGGACAACTTTTTGAGCTGACGGAGCCCACGATTTCAGGAGAGTGAAACTGGTCAAAAATATAAGGAAAAATCTCCTAGTCATGTTAAATACAGGGTACCACTTCTGATCTGTATCTGCCCCCACCCCATTTATCCATGAGCAGCAATAAGTGCCATCCAGTCTCCACCCCTCCCAGTATCTGAACACAAAATCTGGTGGTATATTACACACTCCAACCCCACCAATGAGCGAAATCTAAGAACAGTGTATTAGAAGCTCTATGTATTAGGTTACAGAATACAAACACAAAATCCACAAAACACTGCTTATCCTTACAGGTGAAGCACTGATATTTTTCTATCTTAACTGGTTACTTGAGACCCATTAAATTGATGTCATAACCATGTTAATAGGCCACAGCCCTCAATTTAAAAAACATCAGATCTTTTCTATGCCCAATGTACCTAGGAAGAAGAGAATACTCTTGTGAGTTTCAAGTTATAATGAGCTTAACCACTCCACACAGACACTGATAGCAAAGTATACCTAACTGGCCTTCAGCCCAAGGATTTCCAGGCGCTCAGCCCCTTGGTGTTGTATGATCCCATGCTTCTTTTCATGTGGGTGTGCACAGGATAGGATCATGGGTGGGGGGGCTGGTGACAGCCTTAGAACCTATCTTTAAGGGCTACTTTAACTATTCTGGGCTTTTTTTGTTTGTTTCTTTGTAAATTATCTTTCAGATTCCAGAGATGTGGACCAGGAGCATGTTTTAAATTGCCTAGAAGCATTCTCTACTTTTTTAAACTGAATCTCAAGATTTACCATAACAATAAAACAAAATTGTTTCTATCCCTTAGGAAAGAATCAAATAACTTATTAGTTAATACTTTTACTATTCAAATAATACAAATAGCTTCTTTGCTATCCTAACTACTGCCTCAATAATATAGACATTTGCATTCTTGAACAAAATAATCAGGTTGAGGATGTTGGGCTTATTTTAAATTGCTTTTTGTGTTGTTAAATTTCTTTTTCTCAGAACTCTGCCCTTATTTTTTTAACACATGTTCATTATATTTAGCTGATACTAAGCACTGAAAATATCTAAATATCTGTATATACATATGAAAACTTAAATTGTGCTTTTATGATTCAATATTATAAATATAGGACCCAACATTCTGGTTAACATGTAAAATGTTCTTAAAACTTACTACTGCTATGCTGACTATATTTTGCTGGCTATTTTACCTTTTCTTTCCATTTTACTGGATGCAATATAAAAATACACCATCTAGCCAATTGACGTCTGAAGTTTAGGTTACACACAAAGCCAGTACTGAAGCAGATTTGGGGACCTAGTGCATTACAGTGTGGTGGCTTTCTAAAAGTGTACATGTACTCAGCATGGAATGTTATGATTGGATATGTTACAGGTTTCCAAATTAAAAAAAAAAAAAAAAAACTGTTTTCATTCCAATCTTGTTTATGCAAAGGTTCTAAAGATTAGGACTGGCAGGTTATTTCTAAGCCTTGCCTTTTCTCCCACTTTCCCTGAGCTTCTCTCTCATACTGGGAGTCTACAAGTGACAACCTGCTCTTTTCTGGAACTGCACAGTAGCGATTTGAATAGCAAGCTCTGTGCCTGCTACAGATCATCAGAAATATATAGCTGAAACTTTTAACTGTGCCACGTATAGATAAACAGAAGAACTTAGTTGACATCAAAGGTACTGATAAGAAAAAAAAAATACCCAATTTAATTCCAACACAAATATTCCCATTTCAAAAGGAAAAGTTTTAATATCTTTATTAACTTTGACAGTGACCATAATAAATTTTCTCAATTTTTTATAAATTTGAATTAGGAAATTCCCACATTTCAAATAAAAAGTTTGCTGAATACTAGTCATAAAATATCAACCCTTATTTTATTCAATAAATATAAATATACCACCTTTGCTAGTAGGTCACATAATACTACTGAGAGATAACACTACTAGAGCTCTTCGCATCATTACATTCATAATCACACTTCATATCCAACTATATTATTTCCCAGCAGTATCAGCTGTTTTGCTCTAAACAATATATAAGATTTAAAGAAAAGCCTAAGTAATTATTCAAAATACCTTACCTATCTTAGCAATAAATTACCCTAGGGGCTTAATCGGTGCCCCCCCCCCCCCCCCAAGCCCCACTGGAGGTATCAGGTCCTATTACCCAGAACCTGTGATTGTTACCTTACATGGTAAGATCTTTGCAGATGTGATTATATTAAGGATCTTGTGATAGGGAGATTATCCCAGATTATCCAGGCAGACCCTAAATACCATCACAAGTATCATTATAAGACAGGGAGAGGGAGACTTCACACACACAGAAGAGGAGGAGGTAATATGACCATGGAGGCAGACATCAGAATGATGCAGCCACAAGTCCAGGAACGCCGGCAGATACTGGAAGCTGGAAGAGCAAAGAAAAGATTCTCTCCTGGAACATCTGGAGAAATGCAGCCCTGCTGCTACCTTGATTTCAACTTAGGGAGACTGATTTTGGATTTCTGGTCTCCAGACCTGGGAGAAAACAACTTTCTGTTGTTTGAAGCTCCCAGGATGTGGTAATTTACTACAGCAGCCTCAGGAAACTATACAACTATTTTTGCTATTATCTCAGAGTAATATATTGAATTTTCAATTTAAATTAATAAAACAGGGATGAGGGGTCCCCCACCACTTGGGGAAAATGAGAGACCCTCTTCAAGTGTCCTGGGGGGAATCTAGGAAAGGGTTTTGAAAGAACTAAGCCTAGAAAAAGGAAAAGTGTTACAAGTGTGAAAAGCCAAGAGGAAGCCTAGCCCAGGGGCAAATTTAATCTATATTTAAAGTCTTCCAAAAAATAACTTCTCAGTAATTATGAAGAGCATTAAAGTACTCTTACCCCTAGATTCAGGAACTCCACTACTAAGAATGAGAATTAAGAACACATGCCAAAATCAGATCAAATTTTATAGATTAAGATGTTCCTTATAGCACTTATCTATAATGTAAAAAACTAGAAGCAACTAAATATCCAAATATAGAAGAAGAGTTACGTAAACCACAGTATATCACCTTGGCTGAATATCTTATACATCCATCCAAAATAATGATCTGAAAGAATCTGGAAAAAAATGTATAGTAATACATGTAAAAAGCAACATACAAAATAGTTCACTACTATACACTACTGCTTTTCTTACCTAAAATGCATAGAAAAAAGACCAGACAAAATATACAGGATTGTAGCAGACTTTTCCTTTTTTTTTCCTTTTTCTATTTAAAATTGAAAGAACAATTTTGTTAAACAGTTTTACTAAAATACACAAGACACTCTGAAGGCAGGGGCTGCTGAAAAAGGGGTAGTTGGCAGGCACAAAAATGTTCGTTTTCTGGATGTTTAGAAGACATAAGAATAATACCTTACCAGCCAAAACTCCCAAATGCCTTCAAATGTATCGCATCATCTACAATGACTTTGAATCTCTGTGAGTCATGCTGGCAAAGATATTACTATCACTTGTTTACACTGGAAGCACAAGTTTTTGAGTCCACTCAAGGTCATCCTACATAAGAAGGAAGAGCTGGGACAAAAGCCACATCATGCCCTTTTAGACTGGGCTGAGTTGCCCCCTTCCCCCCACTCCATGATGGTGCAGCAGCAGAGCCAGGCTTCGCCATGGGGAGTGCACAGCCCTCCTTATCAGAAAGCTTTAAAAACAAGGCAGAGGCCTCAAAACCTGTTCTGACTGGCTGATAGTTAAGTACGGAAATCCTATCAGACAAAACATCTCAGGTTTCCCTTAACCTTTTCAGATTCATGAGTAAGCCAAGGTATAAATAAATCACACTTTTATAAATATTGCCAACTATGCATAACCAAAAATACGCAAGAGATACCTGATCTTTCAAATCAGTGCCATCTCTTCATTTCACTTACTTTTGATTCTGTAAATAGTTGATATCCATTTACTGGCCCAAGCATCTTCATAAAATAATGTCTTAGTTTTGGTGTTAAACTATTTCATAATATACTCTAATATTCTAAAAGCCAACACTTTTTGCCAAGTATTTGTTTATAGCTATAATTTCACTTATTAGGACAAATGAAAAAATAACCCTGGCAAAACTCTGAAGACAACATAACCTAAAGTATGCCAGAAAGTGTATTATAGTTACATACTTATGGGGGTTTTTTTCAGTATGTTTACACTCTCATTTAGATTGCAGAATCAATTCATAGGCATTTTATATTTGTAAATACACTCTACAGAGCTTTTTTTTTATAGCAGTTTTGAGCTTGATAAATTCCTAACAGTAGAATATAATCAAAGAAATGATAATCACAATTAATTGGTAAAAAAAAAAAAAAGACCATGCTCAAATTAGAGCTAATTTTGAACTTTCAGATTTAGATACAGCAAACTCAGAGCATCAAAAGATCAATTACATAAAACCAACTATCAGATGTCAATTAAAAAAACACCATTCCCCAACTTTTCTCTTTCTCTACTAGAACAGATGTTTTGTTTATCAAGTCTAGATTTAACTGTCAGGAATACTGCACTGATTGGCTATATATACATGCACAGATATATGTCACTAATTTGAAAAGTTATATCAACTTCAACATAACAAGAGGATAAACATTTTTTCAAACCTCTAAAGAGGAGTATTATTCATTTTCATCTTTTAATATTAGTGAAAATATATTTTTTACAAATCCCCAAAGAGCTTTTAACCAGGACATCATTAAATAAAAAGTCTAGTCTAGAAGTAGAAAGTCTTTACTGCTATCCCTCTTAAAAGACTGCTAGTTACATCTAAAAAGTCATACTAGTGAGAGTGGTCACAAAAACACAAGCTGAAAAATACATTTAGGTTACCAACAGAATTCAACTCAAATGCCAACCAGAAGCACTCTTGAGAAACCCTACAGATTACCACAGACAGGTTAATTTCCTTTCCTTTTATGATTGGTATGTCTGTATCACATTTTAGCATTAAACAAAGCATATAATGCAATCACTTTTACCTATTTTATTTATTTGAGAGAGAGAGAATGAGAGACAGAGAGCCCGAGAGGGAAGAGGGTCAGAGGGAGAAGCAGACCCCCTGCTGAGCAGGGAGCCCGATGCGGGACTCAATCCAGGGACTCCAGGATCATGACCTGAGCCGAAGACAGTCGCTTAACCAACTGAGCCACCCAGGCATCCCACTTTTACCTATTTTAGAATGTTCATATGATGATTTCCAGTAACTGAACACAAAAGAAACAAAAGTTTAGGAAAAATTCTGACTGCTTTCTTTAAAACTTAAATGCTATATACAGGATATTTTTGATACCCTTCAAAAAGACAAAAGTCATATACCTCATAAATACCAGGCTATTTTTTCATGATTACTTTGAAGTGCCCTATGTTCAAATTTAACCAATGGATTATATATACGTATATACCTACAAGCTGCCTATAAGATACCAAAATCAAGATAATTTCCCTTGCTTGATCCAGCTGCCTAATGGAGCACCTCTTGAAAGAACATGAATATATAATTTAACATCAAAGCTGAACTAGAGCAGGCTAAACCTTCACGAATTGATTTTTTAAATTAACAGTGTTTGTCTAAAACCTATTTTTGTTAAAAAGAAGAAAAATAGAGACAAACATTTCAGTTTTCTCATAGATTATAAATCAAAGAAAAATTGAAGGCAGCTACATAAACAGTCCACTGGCTACATCTGTTGTATACGACACAATGATCTCTAATGTGGAGCATTTAGCCTACTCACCTCTTTGCTGCCATCTTTGAATAAACACGTCCTGAAGCACCATTAATCTAAGCTATGAGGGATATTTTTCTTTCAAGAACAAACACATTTTCAACTTTGGACTATACAACTGTAAAACCAAGAGAAAAAAAGAATTTTGCGATGCTTATTTACATTCAAAGTTGAACATGATGCTGCCAAATCTCTCCAATGAGAAGTCACATTAAAGGACATAAGATATCAATACTATTTTTAATTATTATTCTTCTGTATCATGGCACTTACAAAATAACCGTTCTGCCTAATCCTTAGAGAGCCAAGAGTTGGAAATCAGTAGTTTCATCATGGATTTAACATAATTTTTAAAGACCAGTAATGATCAAAAGACTCACTTTTTTACACAGCCATTTCAAGAAGTATGCTAAAATGTCTAAGTACAAAAGAGAACAAGACCCAGCAGCCTCTCTCAGTATTCAGTGCCTAAGATTACCCAGTTTGAAGAAATAGGACAAGTTTACTTTCTTCAAATAATTTCCAAATAACCAAAAGTCAAACAACAATGCCTCCCTATTAGAAAAATGATAAAAAGATATGTCAAGGAAAATACACGTCCTGTTTTATAAATATCTTTTAGACTGTTCTATTGGGGGCAATAAGCAATATAAACTATTCCCAAGAGGAAATCTTAAAAGAGCCAACCCTTTAAAATAAAAAAAGGGACAAATGTGAACCAAAATCAGGTATCACAACATTGCCCTGTGACTATATGTGGAAATTTCTACATAAGTGGTAAAGTTTCTCTCCCTCTCTTTCTCTCTCTCCTCCTCTCTCTTTTATAAAGGCCATAATGGCTATATCTGGTGAGGGGAAAATAGGTAGGAAAAGAGGTATAAATGCTTGCTGTTTAAGAAAAGCTGGTCTGTGCCAATACATTGGAGAAACTATTCAAAAACAGTTGATCCATGTGAAAACGTGATCCCTGAAGTGTTGCCAAGGTCACAAAGACCCAGGGTGATCTCTGACGCACAGGAACACCATTTGCACATTTGTAAAGAGAACTGGGTAGTAGGCTATTTTTATATTATGCATCTCACTGCAAGCAAGTTGGGAAAAGAAAACGCAGGTCGGTTGTGCTTTTACAGTATTTCATTTCACTATCCTTCTTGTGGGGTTAGTAAAATATTAGCAGTGCCCTGCTTATGAGATATATGTGAGCCCTTTCATGGTGGGAGTTAGCAGCACTGTTTTAAAGTGAAATATGAGAGTAACATTACAATTTCCAAATTCAATTTCAATAACTACATTAACATGACAAGGTTCTCAAGAACTGCCAAAGACAACAAAAATGGACTGTTTACCTTGAGTAGCACATTTCACTGAGGGACTCAAATGTTGTACCTCAGCCCACTTTCTGCTGTTATCCATTCCTGACTATGCCACACAGCAGTAGGTTCTCTCCCCCATTCTCGCCTTTCTTCAGATTAATACCTTCCATTTACATTTTGCCTTCTACTGGTGGTTCTCAGATGGCCATTTTACAGGAATGGAAGGGCACCAAGAAATTTTGCCTGAAGTCGTGCGAGACTCCAGCTAGAGAACAGCAAGTGAACCCAGTTCCTGAGCACTGAATAAAGAACACCTCTTTCTTACCAATTAGAGAAACCCAATTTCAATTTCTGTTTATGTGAGAAAGTCTCAGCTGCTCTTTATTAGCTTGGTACTTAAATGTGTTTCCCAAATTTGTGAAATAAAAAAAAGAAGAAAAGAAGTCATATTTTCTCTAAGAATATAGGCATGTATTTCTTCTTGGGAAGCCCACACAAAACACGGTGAAGAGTCCACTTCACACAAATTTACTATTCAAATACTGAAAAAGCATCAGGGTAAAGCTTCATTAAGGACTGAAATGGTCCACTACTATAGACAGAGAGGGCCTATGTTGGGATTGATTATAAACACCCAAGTACAGAGTCTAAAGCCAAAGAATGTGAAGTTTGTAAGTGTCCTTTTTGAGAAGGTGAAAATTTTTTTCAGTTTTTTGACATTATGACTCTTATATTTCTTAATCTTTTAATCTTTTCATGTCTTAGATGATAAAGGAAGATTATTATTTCTTATAGAGGAATATTTTTATTTTAAACATATCACATTGCTGTATTTTCCCTTTGCCAACATAAATAAGCAACATACATCAAGAAAAAAATAAACTGTTCTTGTCATCATTAATACAATCTATTGGACCCCATAGTGCTAACTTCTTTATGTCTGTAACCTTCATCAAAACCTTGCAGAACTGATATTCCCACTTGGCAGATAGAAAAGCTGAGACTCAGAATGTAAAATTACTCACACTGAACTCCAACGCTCATTATATCATATCTTCTTAAGAAAGAGTACACTCATCACATTGACAAAATACACCAAAATATACAAATCTTAACTTACAAGTTTACCTAATAATTTTTAAAAGACTTTCAACAACTTATCTCTACTAATTCACCTATTCAAAGTCAACAGATAAATGAAATCTGAGAGAAGAATCTACCTCTCCTCTTGGACTAATTCTTGCATATCTTTTAAGATCCAGTTCGGATATCATGTCTTTTTTTTTTTTTTAATTTACTTACTTACTTACTTACTTATTTATTTGACAGAGAGAGAGAGAATGAGTGTGGGGAGCAACAGAGGGAGAAGCAGACTTCCTGTGGAGCAGGGATCCTGAAGCGGGACTTGATCCCAGGACCCTGGGATCATAACCTGAGCCGAAGGTGGACACTTAACCAACTGAGCCACCCAGGCACCCCAGACATCATGTCTTATCTAAAGTTTCCTTGCTCTCCATACTGATAAAACTACTTCTTTAATAGGTCATATAATTTATTTAACTATTAAATGCAGTTAAAAATTACTTTTTTTTTTTTTGTCCTCAGCTCCCAGTGCAGTACCTGGTACATGTTCAATAAATCCTTACATTCAATAAATGATTGTTCAAAGAATGCACAAATATAAGTGCTCAGCTTTGAGACCAGATAAAATCTCACATAATTATGACTATGAGTCAAACCTTGCATTAAAGATTCCCAAACTTCAAGAGGTACATGGGTCATGTGGACAGCTTATTAAAATGTAAGTTAAGATTCAGCAGGTGTGGAGTGGAGCCTGAGATCCCGTGTTTCTAGGAATCTCTCTCAGGTAATGACATGGCTGCTGTTTCTCAGACCACCCCATGGACAGCAAGTGCCAAAACTACTGGGACAACACACACCAGACTTAGTGAATGGTTCAGAAAGCCATCTATTCCTCTTGAACGTTAACCTCTATTTAGACCTGGCTCCAAACCTCAAGTTATTAAACTTAATAACTAAAAGCAATTATGTGTTTATGTGTATTTCCCTAGATGAGACACCAGCTTTTTTGAAAAGGACCATTCTTAATGAGGTGTGTTTTTTCAGTCCCAAGAGGCAGGACAGTACTGTATATGTAGGAGGGACTCAGTTTCATATTAGTTAAGTAAATACAAAATTAAGTACTCGAGAGTAAAAGCTATCAGTGGTTTGTCTATCCTCTGTCACAGTGCTTGGCATGGTGCCTCAAACACAGGAGAACCTCAGTAAATCAATGTTGAATGAATGAATGAACAAGCAAACAAACCATTCCCTCTCTGTAAATCATCAGGCTTTTATCACCCTGATCAATGCCAACTTCTGGCACTTGATAAAAATTCAAACTGATCTGGTAAGCCCTGGATATTAATGAATTTGCAGTGTTACAGGGATCATACAAATGATCTCTTTGCTGTTCTATTTTTGAATGTTACCTTTTTCCCCCAACATTTCCTTTTTGCTGCGCCAGGACTGAAATTTGTGGCCACTACTGTTTTGTTTTAAACTCAGGATTACTGCCACTTCAAAAACCACTAGGACCTAAAAGATTAGTGTTAGCCATGTGCTGGAAGCCTTTCCAATCATTCTCTCCTTTTACTTTTTAAGTATCAGGGTCTTAGCTTTACATGTGCACACAAATTACTATATTCTAGGAAGATATGAATAAAACTTTACATTTATCTTCTAAATGTACCTTGTTAACTAGTTTCTGTTATCAAAAGGGAAGAGGGTTATCTGCAGAAAAATGTTTCTCGTAACATTCAAGAGGATGTGATGGTTGGATTGAACCAGCTTTCATTGGTTTCTCTTTGTATATTTCAGTAAATTAAGATGTAGATGTTATGTGCTATGGGAAAATGCTAAAATTATTTAACTGTTTAATGTGCCAAACAAGTACGAAGCACCTACTATACATAATGCATACATTAGGGTGCTGTGAGGAATATAAATATCTCAATGGAATATAAATATCTCAAAAAAAATTCATATAACAAAACTTCATGAAAATAGAAAAGGATAAAAAATATGTAATTTGTACTTCTACATTATTCAAATATTACTTTTAAACTAAATGTAAAAATAAGTAAAGTTTTAAAGACCTACACTGGGCTTAAAAAGATACAATATTTGTCTTTTCCTTTAAATATGTCTGCTATGGATGGAAATGTGCCCCCTCCCCAAAATTTATATTGGACCCCTAACCCTCAATGTGATAGTATTTGGAGATGGAGCTTTGGGGAGGTAATTATGTTTAGATGAGGTCATAAGTGGGGGCCCCCTATGATGGGATTAATACTCTTATAAGAAGGGGCACCAGAAGAATTCTCCCAACTCCCTTTCCTTCAATCTTCCCCGCTTGCTGCCCACCTCAACCACCAAAATTAGGATACAGTAAAAAAATCAGCCATTTGCAAGCCAGAAAGAAAGCCCTCATGAGACTAATCATGCTGACACCCTGATCTCAGGCTTCCAGTCTCCAGAACTATGAGAAAAATAAATTTCTGTTGTTTGAGCCACCAACTCTATGGTATCTTGTTATGGTGGACTGAGCTGATACAACTTCTCTGGTTGTTTTTATACCTTTATACCTTTTTATAAGAATTATTTTATACCTTTACATAAGAATTATTCTAGGTCATAATTAGGTAATCAAAATGCCACAGATGTGTTTTTTATGATATACTAAGAGTTTCAGAAGTGGAGTTGGGGTTAATAAATATTCATTCTTCAACTGCTAATTGTTCAGACAGAAAGAGAGAGTGAGAGAGAGAGCAAGAGAGAGAGGGAGAGAGAACTCTGCATTTATTTTAACAAGTAACTCAGAAATATGCTTTGGGTGAGGGGTTACCTCATTAGCAATAAGCGCAGACATGCAGACATTCCCCTACACAAAACCTCTTTCAGCAGCATCAGAAAGAGAATGCTTTTTGCATGTGTCACTCCTCAGGTCCAAGCCTCTAGCACGCTTCTTGTTATATGCAATTAGCTCCATGCCAAGATTTAGTACATTTCATAATAAATCCCTTGACCACATTAACTGCAGGCTTGGCAAAGATGGAAAGGCTCTATTCACGAAGGCAGAAAACAAGCCACAGGACTTAACCCACAGCAAAACTCACTTGCTGGATGCCAACACACTACAAATTTCAACAGCCTGCCATGGCCTCCCTTCATTCCTCCCCTTCTGTCTGGGGTGGAGGAGGGGGCAGAGAAATACAACCTGCCATAGGACTATGGTTAAAGGGTATATAGGAGTGAAAAATGCTACATCAAATTTGGTTTGTTCACTTCTTCGTCCTCCTCCTCCTAAATCTTGTTACCAGCTTGTTCCCTTGACTAACCCTCCAAACCCACCCACCCCACAAAAACCTAAAGTCACTCCACAGATGAGATCCAGAGTTTACCCTCATTTAAACAGTAACCATCTGTTGCTTACAGGAAGACTGTGGCTCCCACTCAGGCTTCCCGTTTGGGAACAAGAAAGCTGTGGTACATTACGGTTATTCTGTATGGGAAAGCTCCCTGCAGGACAGCGGCATCAGTGAAAAAAATGGGGGAGGCTCACGACTATCCTCTGTTCCTTTTGGGACAAAGAGTAAAAACCCTTTGTTTTTCAATAACCACTTCTTGCACTGAGAGAACCAGAACTTTCTCACTGCAGAGCAGAACATGTATGATGGGCTTCGGAGCTGCACAAGCCTGAATTTCAGTCGTAACTTGGTTTCACTTCACTAATTTGAGTCTCAGTTTCTTCATCTGGGAAATGGAGATAATGAAGAGTTGTCATAAGGCTTAGACATGTTTGGGTCACAAAATACCTATCATGTATACGATACTCGATAAGTTCTTGGGGTGCCTGGGGGAATCAGTTGGTTAAGCATTAGTCTCTTGATTTTGGCTCAGGTCGTGATCTCAGGATTGTGAGACTGAGCCCCATGTCAGGCTCCGTGCTCAGCTTGGAGTCTGTTTGAGATTCTGTCTCTCTCCCCCGACTCTCTCAAATAAGCAAATGAATAAAATCTTTTAAAAAAATACTTGATAAATTCTAGATATATAATGATATATTATTTTAAAAATTTTAACCACAGTCAAATTAAGATAAAAATATGAGAAGGCAAGGGATAAAATATCTTTATTAAAGCTCTATTAAGTTCCCTTTTGGATAACACATTTGGAACATCAGCATTGTACTATTTACAATAAAAATTCATTAGGAGGGAGGTCTCTCTTGGATCCCTCACAAGTACTTCTGGTCCTGACATAATAAAAGGACTTCATTATAAATTTCTTTCTCATTCACTGAGGCTCCAGTATACACTTGAAATAACAAAAAAAAAAAAAAAAAAGGCTCCTGAAGCCTATATTTTATGTTTTTAAAACTAATCCTATTTCAATATTGTACTGTGTATGATATTTAATACTGGTAAGATGTTGGGTTTTCAGTGTAATAAACATTGGAGTAAGTGGTTTCCTTAAACATCTACCATTAATAGCTTTTCTAATAATAAAATCCAATAAGAACAATTCAATCCCATGTAAATAAACTTACAACAAAATATCTGAAATTGGGACTAGACTAGAAATGCTAGGTCACTGTCACTTTACTTAGGGACACAAACTTATAGTCAGTCCTCCTCAGTCTTGATCACAGCTTTATCTCTTAAAGTTTTGGACCAACTCACCACTAATCTATGTTTTAGTTTCTTTATCTGTAACATGATTAAAAATGGCACCTACCGTATGCAATGTGTAAAGTTAAATGTTTACAAGGTTCCTAGAACAGTGCCTGGTCCATAAAAAGCACTTAGTATCATTACTGGTATTTTCACTGTTATGATGACGAACAATCATATAGTCACAACTACTTGCATCAGCCAAACACAGCCTATGTTTTCCTGCCATCATCTTCTTCCCCATTTTTGCCTGTCAAAAATCCTCTCCTGTCCTCTGAGGCCCAGCTCAGAAGCCACATCTCCAAGAAGGCCTTCCTTAATCCTCCCACCCATAATTTACCATCACTTTGGGCACCACCATCACATTTTGTAAAAGAAAAGTAGGTACATAAACTATTTTTAACTATACACATGTACAGGGTGCAAATCAAAGAGGAGAGGGTGAGAAAGGAGCTAAGGAGGGCTGGGGAGATGGGAAGAAGAGAAAAGAACAGGAAGAATATACACCAAAGTACGACAAGGGCTCATCTGGGTGACAGAATTAATGGAAATATTTATTTTCTTCTTTTTTATCTTATACTTTCAAAGTGGTCTAAAATAAACAAGTCTAACTTATGTAATTAAAAGAAGTGGAAGTTACTACTGATAAACAAAAACAAGGCTTAATTGACCACCTCACTGCTAGCCCAAAATGAATATAAGAAGGGATCCCAATGCAGGAAGCATCTAGAAAAGATCTGTTCAGGTGAAGGTCTTCACCCAACTCTATGAGGTTAGGTTCCAATCTGTTCTTTATTTAAAGGATTGTTGTAAAGTATAAATAATAAAATAATAAAGAAGTACTTATAAACTATAAAAACAGGACCAATGAAAATAGTTAGTTGGGTTTTAACTGTGCTGAATGCCTACTATGTAGTCTATAAAACAGGATTTGCATCATCTAAGCCATAAGATATAGAAGAAAAACAGCACAGGGTCTGGAGGGCTTTGTCCTACTACGAAGCCCCAGCTCCTTCACAAGCAAAAAAAAAAATGGTAAAAATATTAATTTAAATGGCAAGCATTTTCTTCATCAATTCTGCCACTGTAATAATGTCATAATTACCCACCTCCACTGGGAGTTTCTCCAAGGCAAGGAGGAGTTTCACTTCCAAACACCCACCGTTTGGCACATAGTAGGAAAAATAGAAATTCAGTTGAATTTAGCATTAGGACTGGTAAATTAAATTTTTTATTCCTTCTAATGTGATATGATACTTTTCTTTTTTAACCCAACTACACTCTCTCCTCAACAGCCCTGAAGATTCTGCCCCCATCATTCTACAAACTTTGTGCATACACACTTGGCCTTCTCTCTGTAAACTGAACATTTCTATTTCCTTCAAAGCTCCTAATGTGTTCTTGGTTTTGTTTTAGCAAATTCTAGTTTTAATGCATAGTGAGCAGGAAATGATATTTGCCATATTTCTATTTTATGAAAGCAACTCATGTTTTCTTTCTGACTGGTAGGTGATCAATTTTTATGAATGTGTGACAGGCCCTTGAGAAGAATGTGTCATCTCTATTGTCAGGGTATATAGTATATAAAGATATATCTCCATGAGTCCCACCCTGGTTATGCTGTTTAGATCTTCTATCTCCTACTAATGAATCTTTTTTTTTTTAAAGATTTTATTTATTTATTTGACAGAGAGAGACACGAGAGAGGGAACACAAGCAGGGGGAGTGGGAGAAGGAGAAGCAGGCTTCCCGCTGAGCAGGGAGCCTGATGTGGGGCTCCATCCCAGGACCCTGGGATCATGACCTGAGCCGGAGGCAGCTGCTTAACGACTGAGCCACCCAGGCGCCCCACTAATGAATCTTTTGTCTACTTGATCTGTCTTATGCTGAGTGGAGTGCGTAGAAGTCACCTATTAGCAATGGATTCTATCTGTTTTCCTGCATCTTTTGTGGGTTTTGTTTCATAAAGGCTATTGCTGGGTTATTTGGAAAATACTTTGTTGAGGATTGTGGCTGTTAGCACTGAAAAGTGTCCTTTGTGAAACCTAATGTGGTGGGTCTTGAATTCTGTTTTATCTGTTATCAAGAGGCCTGCTCTCTTCCTGTGTCCCTATGCTTGATGTACTTTCGTCCATTCTTTATTTTTGGCCTTTTAAATCACCTTGTTTTAAGTGTGTCTCTAATAAAATAGTATATTGTTGGGTTTTGTTTTAGATGTCAAAATAAAAATCTTTTTCTTTTACTAGGTGAGTTAACCCCCCACTCACATCTATCATTGTCGCTGATATATTTGGTCTCAAATGTGTCACAATCTTGGGTAGTTATGTGTATTTTATTATATGTGCTGTTTGCTCTTTTATTTTAAAAGACTGTAGTATTTATGAAGCACTCTATTTTTGATATACTGGTTACCTTTGTACTTAAACGATTTCAATGTCCTTAAGTCTTGTTTTTTGTTGTTGTTGTTGTTTAATCTTTACGATCTGTGGGGTTTTCTCACTATCCTTTAATACCACATATAATCCAAATGAAAAAGAACTTTTACTAGCATCCTCTTTTCCTTTCCTCTATTTTTTTTTTAACTGTGATATCTCACCTCTACCTTTCAGTCTTACATGTATACTTACTTATTTTAAAATAATCACTATCAGTCCTTTTGCTCAAGCTTTCCTAGTCATTTGGTTGGACACAGTTCATTCTCCAGCAGATTCCTCAGGAAAGCTGATGGGTACAAATTCCCCACTGCTTTTCTAAGGCCTTGCTATTTGAAGGATAGTTTGGCTCTAAAATTCTTGGTTCATACTTTCAGTTAGTTTAGTATCACAATAAAAACTGCTCCATGGCTGCCTTGCTTTCTTCATATGCTGGTTTTGAAAAATCTGATGCCAGTCTAATTACTTTGCCTTTGTAGATTACTTGTTCTTTTTGCCTACTGGCCTCAAGAATTGTATCATCTCTGAAACTGGCTAAACCTCAGAGCAGATTTTTTGGGGTTAATTTTCCCATGCAAGCTTTTTAATGTGCAAGTCATTTTCTATTTCTGGAAGGTTTTCTTGGATTACGGTTTTAAATAGTGGTTCTGTACATTATTTTGTTTTTCTTCTTCAGCAGACAATGCAAATATTTTTCCTTCATTGCCGGTCTTCCACTTCCGCTACTTCCTCTCTGATCCACTTTGCTGCTTTGTGTCATTTGTATTCTCTTGGCATTTTCCCCTGTATTGCTCTGTTGCCTCTTATTAACTTTCACTTGAGTCCACTTTCCCTTGGGTGCCTTGCAATTTATCTTTATTTTTGACATAACTGTGTCTTTTCCTTCCATTTATTTCCTAAATTTGATACATATGCTATTTTTCTTTTTTTTCATTTCTGCTTTTAGTTCCTAAATTTCTGATTAAAGGTGGGCTTTCATATACTTAAATACTTGCTAAATACATTTAATTTTGTTTGGAGGGTAGACATAGGGTTTTTTTCTGCTTCCTGGTTGTTTTTCAGAACAGGGGTGGTATTCCACCTGATTTTATTAGTCATGTATATGAAAATTCATTTCCTGATTTTCTTCAATAGATCTGTAACGATCTATTATTTTCCTTTTGTTCACTTTTTGATACTGGAATATTTTTGGTTCTCTTTTCTGTCAGTCTGGCAAAGTTCAGGTTCTTTCGCTGTTTTGCTTGGTCATTTGTTTATTTGATTTGGTGATGGGGGAAAGTGCTGAATTCTCCAAGACTCTGTTTATCTTTTGCTTTCTAGAGCCCCAAATTTATCCCCTTCCTTTCTTTTCTCCTTCACCATCTAATTACCAAAGATTCTTTTTTTTTTTTTCTTTAGAGAGGGAGTAGGGAGGGGCAGTGGGAGAGGGTGAGAGAGAATCTTAAGCAGGCTCCACACCCAGCACGCAGCCCAACGTGGCACTCAATCTCATGACCCTGAGATCATGACCTAAACCAAAATCAAGAGTCAGATGCTTAACCAACTGAGCCAACCAGGTGCCCCCCGCAAAGAATTCTTTTCTTTTTACTTTTTCCTCCCTGCAAAGCTATGCATTTGGAAGCTTGTCCCAACAAATTGTTGGTCTGGTCCTTTATAATATTCTTTAAAATCCTTTTCCTTCAGTCTTGCTCTGCTCTGCCCCATTTCTTTTTTAGTGTTCTTGGATTTGGGCTATGTTTAATCTCTCTGGCAATGGTCTCTCTAACTCTTCCTCATGGACCAAACCAACACCCTGTTTCCTGCTCCCTGCCGCTTTACTCAGTCTGCATTTGTACTCTGCAAACCTGCAGCAAGAGCATGACAGGGGAGGAATGGCGCCTTGCAGGGCTGCCAGGAGCAGGGTTACTTCACAGTCTCAGCATTCTCTGACCTCAAGGAATATTGAGGGTATACTTCTGCATTGAGACTTAATTGTGAATTTAAATCATTTGGAGAGGAAATTTGGGGAGGTTATTTACCACACTACCCTCCCTTGTGCTCAGCTACCTGGAAGGTCTACAGTCATTTTCAAAATGTCTTCCATGACTTTGAAAAGAATATGGATTCAACAACTTTGTTGTGTTATATATAGTATAGAGTCATTATAAATTTTTTCTTAAGTAAGCTCCATGCCCAGCATGGAGCCCAATGTGGGGCTTGAGCTCACAACCTTGAGATCAAGACCTGAGCTGAGATCAAGAGCACAATGCTTAACCGACTGAGCCACCCAAGCACCTCAAGAGCCATTCTATTCAAATGTAGTATTTGTGTGGCTCCACTCTCTTAGATGCCCACTGATTTGGGACCTGCTTTGGTCAATGGATAACAAAGAGCATTACATTCAAATCTCTCTCTGAACAGTTGCATTTATCAACTTCTACCTGCTGCTCAGTTAATTTATCTTTAAAAAAAATTAAGCCATGCATTTAGATACACACAAGTTAGGAATTATTGTATCTTTCAGGATATTTGACTCTCTTACAGAAATGCAGTGACCTTGTTTTATCTGTAGTAATGCTGTTTCATCTTCAAGTATTATTTCTTCTTCCAGAGTCCAGTCACCAGGGCTGTCAGATACAGAGCTCTGTTATTTTTCTGGATTCATGTTTTCTTATTTTTGGCCTCTGAAGATTTCCTTTTGTATCTCGCCAGCTCAGCAACACATTTAAAAATCATATTTAACATTAGTTTGTGCTTTCTACATATTTAAGAATCCTGATTTTTCAAAATATTTATTCTGTCCAAAAAGGAAGTGTTCCTTTTTTATATAAATTTAACATTTCCTTCAAAAACTATAGAACAGACATTTTTGCAAATTTCTCTATACAAGTTTCTTCTCTGGTAATAGATTTGTTAGCTCCAATAGCTCCAGTTTAAAAAACAAAGATACTCTGTATTCCCTTCTTGTGGTTAAAAAAAAAAAGCAGAATAGAAAAATGTTCAAACTCCACCATTTTACACAAATTCTTAAGAACAGGTAGATGCATTTGTCAGATTCTTCTAAACATCAGTAATGGTGATTTTCTTTAAAAAAGATGCAATGTTTTCAATTTGTTTCTTTTTACTGAGTCTTTTCAGTGACTAGATAGAAAAGGCACTCAAATATCTGTATCTGTGTATAGTTATCACTACAAAAATAAACTACCCTAAAACTCAGGGACTCCAAACATTAATTATTGCTCATGAGTCTATAGGTCAGCTGGGAGGCTCTTCAGGTCTCTACTGGACTCACTCAAGCACGTGTCGTTAGGGACAGGTTGGGTAGGTGGCTCTGCTTGGCTCCTATCAGGGCTCTCTTACACACTTCAGGGTCAGCTGGCTGGTGGCTAGTCTAGAATGACTGGCCTCATATTTAACAATCTGGCTGTGTTCCACATGGCTGCTCATCTTCCACCAGCCCAGGTCCTGCTTTCACAGCAGTGGCAGAGTTCCAAAAGAGAACAAAAGCAAGCAAGGGCTCTTGAGGCTTAGTCTGGGAATTGGCACACCCATATTTCTGCCACAATCTATTAGTTAAGGCAAATCACAAGGCCAGCCCAGGTTCAAGAGGTGGGGAAAGACTCTACCTTCTTAACAAGAAGAACTGTAAGTCACATTGCAGAGGACACATATACAAGGATAAGGGAAGAATCAGAACCATTTTTGCCATCCATGAGTCCCAATCTGTACATATAAAACTTAAGTTTGTGGTTGATATTTCATGAGATATTATTAGTGTCTAAAAATTCTGTTACACCTGAATAAGGTTATGAAAAATTTCTGACACCCCCTTGGAGTGGCCACAACTCTTACCTGTTTTGAGGGGATCCTCTATTTAGCTGGCTTGAGGTCAGTTTTTTATATGAGGCTAGAATAGTAAGCAGCTAGTTAAGACTCTACTCAAGGGCACTGGAAATCTATTAAAGGCTTTTAATTGGGGGAGTTAGATCACTAGTTTTGAATCCTTGACGGATCACTCTGGCTTCATTGTGGGCAGTAGATGGACATGGCCAAGACTAGAATCAGAAAAAAATCTGTTAGGTTCTAAATTATTGCGCTGGTGTAGGAAAGATAATGCCCTAGATCTGGGTATTAATGGTAGAGATACACAACAGTGCACAGACGTGAGGAATAATTACAGGGTGGAACTGATTATACTGGTAAATGTGTTTTCAACACACCTGCTATGTGTCAAATATCCTGATAGATTCTGGGGATTCAAAAGTCCATCTACTCATGGCACTCTCAGTTCAATGAAGAACAGAGATATGGATCAAAAAGCACATGCTTCTCAAAGTATGACTGAAAAATCACTTGCTTTCTCCTGCCATAGTTTAAATGCAAATGTATCCAATTTATTGACACACATTTAATCCTACAAAGACAGGAGCACAGGGGTCGCATATACCTGTCCTTGCCCATATTTGTTTATCGGTGTTTTTCCTACAACATGAATGTAAATACTTTAGCAGTGCAATTACTCTCGATTTTGTCATAGTTCCTCCTAGTCCTTACTGTCTTACCCCCAACCCACTCAACTCCCATCAACTGTCAAGATATTCAAGTTTTTAACCTCTGGATTAGAAAAATAGTAACAAATTAAAACTTGGCACAATCGTGACAATGAAGCAAAAACAATTTATAAATAAAATAAATACAGTGTGAACAGGCATTCTATATTCTGTACCTTAAATTTTCTGTATTTTATATATACTGACTAGAATGAAGAATCCTACATCTGGAAACCATTTTTAAGCATATTGAATGAAATGCTTATGAAGTGAATTAAGGAATATATTATGTATATTACATTAGGAAATGTATTCCCCTTGGATAAAAAATCAAATTAAGTTATTAATATGTGGATGTTTTACATGAACAATCCCAAATACCTTGTGAAAATAGAGGAAGGGTGTCAACAAATAAATGAGCATGTGTATCAGTATGAATAAGAAACCCTTAGGGAATGAGCTGTCACAGTATTATTTGATTAGTAGCAGAGATAGAAAGTATGAGATAAGGCTACCTAGAATGTCAACGTGATGGAATGCAAATACTTTGTTCTGTCTTGTTTTTGAACACAGACTCCTTGGAGACTCTGATGAAGTTATGGATCAGAAAACATACATATAAATTTGGCATATGGTTTCAGAATTCATAGACACTGTCTCCTACAAAGCTACCTCAAATTCACAATTACCTTATGAAAGAAAGAGCTCTGGACTGGAACACAGCTGATACAGTTATCTTCTTCTTCAGTGGAAGAAGGGAGGTGAACTAGAACTCACTTTTCTAAGGGGGTTCTCTAAGGGGACCCAAGTCCCCTTTCCAAGTTTTTCAAAGTCTCTGTGGGACACTTCTAGGAAGGGCAGATCAGTAGACAGAACCCTGCACTGAGAACTGGGTGCTGCCTAAAAATCCAAGGAAACCAGAAGAAGGGGAAAGAGAAAGGAGGGAACAGGAAGGCTAAGAGAAGGAGAAAGGAGGAAGAAGAGGAGTGAGAAGAGAAAGAAGGGAAAAGGAAAGGAGAAACAGAGGGAGAAAGGACAGATGAGAAGGAGGCCAAAGAGGTCAAAGAAAAAGAGGAAAGAGCCCACTGTGGCTCATAATTTTGCCTGGTGCCAGTTCTGATTCCACCTGTAAAGCAAATCTGAAGGTGAGGAGCTATCCATTCAATCTGCATTGCGAACCAAATCAGAGCAAAAATGGTAACATTTTAAACTTATGAATTCCTATATTTATTATGATTTCCGATAAGTGCTCTTTACAAAAACCAGTTCATTTTACTTCTAACCCATGATGCTTGAGGTCTGAAAAACCCTATTTGAAAACCATAGACACGGGGCATCTGGGTGGCTCAGTCGTTAAGCGTCTGCTTTCGGCTCAGGTCATGATCCCAAGGTCCTAGGATCGAGCCCTGCATAGGCTCCCTGATCAGCGGGAAGCCTGCTTCTCCCTCTCCCACTCCCCCTGCTTGTGTTCCTTCTCTCTCTGTCTCTGTCAAATAAATAAAAAATAAAATCTTTAAAAAAAAAAAAAACAACAACACACAGACACGGTATCTTTTAAGAGTACTCTGAGTCAAAATGACCTAAATTCAAATCTCCACTCTGATTCTAGCAAAGTGATCCTGGGCCAGGTAAATAGTCTCTGATTCTGATATTCCCCATCTGTAAAAAGAATATATTAAAATATCTCCCCTTCTTTAAAGAGTTATTGACAAGATGAAATGAAACAATGTATGCTAAGTGTGCACTACCCTAACATGTAGAAGGCAAACTATGACAAACAACAACAATAAAGGGGAAAGGCAAACGGCAAAGCTCCAGCCAAAATTTTACAAAGCTCCACTCCCATTCTCCACCCTCAAACTAAACTCTGATGAAGACAATAATGTTTCTTATTTCCAAGGTGAGGCAGAGCTATATGTGTGCTCATATGAAAGCATGTATCTGATGGTGGAATAGTTCTTGCTTCCTGGAATAGAAAAGACACAAAAGACTATCACACGTCCCTCAGCATGCTATTAAGAAAATTTCCTTTATGAAAAAAATTTTAAAAGATGAAACACTCCATGGAAGGTATCCTCCTCCTCCTCAATCCTCCAATGGAGAAAGAACAGTGACAGACAGCAACATAGGACCGTTTTTCTTGCCAGTAGTTCCAAACCTGACTATCCAATGGCTTCACATGACAACTTTTTAAAAATACACAGTCCTGAGTCTGGAATATCCAGAGTTCTGAACTATAATCTTTTAGAGAAGGGAACAGCATTTTTCAAAGCCTCACAAATTTGGTCAGGTGCACAGCCAAGTCGAGACACTTTCTTCCCCTTCACAGTCTTTCATTGCACTTACAAGCCACTCCAGGGTGTATCAGTCTATTTTACAAAGATTATTTTTAGAGCTGGAAGGGTTCTCAGCCATTGCTGAGGTGAAATCAATGGCCTTATTTTATTGCTAAAGAGAAGGAGGCCTAGAGAGATGCAAATATTTGCCCAAGCCTAGAACTGGAACCCAACCCCTTTCATTGCCAAATTCTTGTGCTGCATCTTTTTCACCCATAAGCCTCTGAAAAAAAGAAAGGATGGTTTTCTACCTTCAAACCATTTTGATTCATTGTACTTAGGGCAAATTAGCTGTTCTACCTTGAATTTATAGGCATATCTCAGAGATATCGCAGATTCAGTTCCAGACCACTGCAATAAAGCAAGTCAAATGAATTTGGTTTCAAAGTGCATAGAAAAGTTATGTTTACACAACACTGTAGTCTATTAAGTGTGCAATGTAAAAGTGTACATTTCTAAAAAATGTACATACCTTTAAACTACTTTACTGTTAAAAAATGTGAGCCATCTGGGCGCCTGGGTGGCTCAGTTGGTTAAGCGACTGCCTTCGGCTCAGGTCATGATCCTGGAGTCCCAGGATCGAGTCCCGCATCGGGCTCCCTGCTCGGCGGGGAGTCTGCTTCTCCCTCTGACCCTCCCCCTCTCTTGCTCTCTCTCTCTCTCTCATTCTCTCTCTCAAATAAATAAATAAATAAATAAATAAATAAATAAATAAAAAAATGTGAGCCATCATCTGAGCTTTCAGTGAGTTGTAATCTTTTTGCTGGTGGAAGGTCTTGCCTCGATGTTGATAGATGCTGACTGATCAGAGTGGTCGTTGCTGAAGGCTGGGGTGGCTGTGGAAGTTTCTTAAGATGACAAGAGGGCGACTGAGTGGCTCAGTCAGTTAAGCATCTGCCTTCGGTTCAGGTCAGGATTTCAGGATCCCGGGATCCAGCCCCACACTGGGCTCCCTGCTCAGCAGGGAGTCTGCTTCTCCCTCTGCCCCTCACCCTGGCTCATGCTCTCGCTCTCTCAAATAAATAATAATAAAAGATAAGATGACAAAAAAAGTGTGCTGCATAAAATGACCCTTCCTTTCATGAACAACTTCTCTGTAGCATGTGATGCTATTTGATAGCATTTTACCTACAGCAGAACTTCTTTCAAAACTATCATCAATCCTCTCAAACCCTGCTGCTGCTTTATCAACTAAGTTTATGTAATATATTAAATCCTTTGTTGTCTTTCAACAATCTTCAGGACATCCTTACCAGGAGTAGGTTCCATCTCAAAAAACTACTTTCTGTGCTCAACTATGAAAAGCAACTCCTCATCTGTTCAAGTCTTAAAATGAGATTGCAGCAATTCAGTCGTTATCTTTAGGCTCCCCTACTAATCCTAGTTCTCTTGCTATTTCCACCACATTGGCAGTTACTTCCTTCACTCAAGTACTGAACCCGCTCCCACCCCCCACCCCAGAATCATTCATGAGGGTTAGAATAAGCTTCTTCCAAACTCCTCTTAATGTTGGTATTTTTACCTCTTCCCATGAACCATGAATGTTCATAATGACTCCTAGAAGAGTGAATCCCTTCCAGATAAAACTGTGGGCTTTGCTCAGATCCATCAAAGGAATCACTATCTATGACAACTAGAGCCTTATGAAATGTGAAATGTATTTCCTAAGTAGTAAGACTTGAAAGTCAAAATGACTCCTTGATCCACAGGCTGCAGAATGGATGTTGCGTTAACAGGCATGAAAACTACATCCATCTCATTGTACATCTCCATCAGAGCTCTTGAACAACCGGTTACATTATCAATGAGTAGTAATATTTTGAACGGAATCTTTTTTCTGAAGAGTAGATCTCAGTAGCCTTAAAATATTCAGTAAACCATGTTGTAAACAGATGTGCTGTCATCCAGGTTTTGTTGTTCCATTTACAGAGCATAAGTAGAGTAGATTTAATATAATTCTTAAGGGCCCTAAAATCTTCAGAATGTTAAGTGAACACTGGCTTCAACTTGAAGTCACCAGCTGCATTAGCCCCTAACAAGGGCCAGCCTGTTCTTTGAAGCTTTAAAGCCAGGCACTGACCTTTCTCTAGCTATGAAAATTCTAGATGGTATCTTCTTCAAATAGAAGGCTGTTTTGTAGACACTGAAAATCTATTATTTAGTGTAGCCACCTTCATGAATTACTTAGCTAGATCTTCAGGATAACTTGCACCAGCTTCTACATCAGCACTTGCTGCTTCACCTTGCACTTTGATGTTACGGAGATGGCTTCTTTCCTTAAACTTCATGGACCGACCTCTGCTAGCTTCCAACTTTTCTTCTGCAGCTCCCTACCTCTCCCAGGCTACCGAGAATTGAAGGAAGTTAGGATGTTGCCATGGATCAGGCCTTAGTTTTTAAGGGAATGTTGGGGCTAGTCTGATCTTCTATCCAAACCACTAAAACTTTCTCCATTTCAGCGCTTTCTATTTGTGCGTTCACTGGAGTAGCACTTTTAATTCCCTTCAAGCACTTTACCTTTGCATTCACAACTTGACTAACTTTGATGCAAGAGGCTTAGTTTTCAGCCTATCTTGGCTTTCGCCATGCCTTCCTCACTAAACTTAATCATTTCTAGCTTTTGATTTAAAGTGAGAAACCTGTGACTCTTCCTTTCACTTAAACACTTAAAAGCCTTTGTAGGGTTATTAATTCGCCTAATTTGTATATTGCTGTGTCTCAGGGAATAGGAAGGTCCAAGGAGAGCGAGAGAGATAGAAAATGGCTGACAGGTAGAACAGAGAGAACACACACAACACTTATAGATTAAGTTCACTATCTTATATGGGTGTAGCTCGTGGCACCCCAATACAATTACAACAGTAACAACAAAATCACCAATCACAGATCAGCATGACAAATAGTGAAAAAGTTGGAAATATTGCAAAAATTACCAATCTGTGACCCAGACACAAAGTGAATAAATGCTATTGAAAAAATGCCACTGACTGACTTGCTCCACTCAGGGTTGCCACAAACCTTCAATTTCTAAAAATGTAATATCAGAAAATACAGTAAAACAAGGTATGCCTATACAGAAATAACCATGATTTAAAAAGTAGTTTCTGAAATTCTGCCAGTCATTGAATGAGAACCCATCATAGATATGCAGAGTTCATCTGTTTTAAAGGACTTTCCTTCTAGGAAAATTCTACTTTTGAGTAAATGACAAATACACATACTTCAACGACATCTGGCATGTTTTTTAAAAAAAAGTTTTAAAATACTAACAAAGTTAGAGGGGTTTTTTTGCTATTGTCTTGCCATTTTATATAAGAAGAATTTCAATAAAAAATTATTTTGTTGGTGTGATTATCATTTCTCTTAGATACTGGATGAAAAACACAAATAAATCTGTAATTACTTAAATTCTAATTTAATCTAGGAAATATAAATAATGCATATAGTTGGTATAACTGCAGCATTTTCAACATACAAAGTTTTTTAAAATAGACCAAACTTTGTATTAAAAATGAATTTTTCGGGCGCCTGGGTGGCTCAGTTGGTTAAGCGACTGCCTTCGGCTCGGGTCATGATCCTGGAGTCCCAGGATCGAGTCCCGCGTTGGGCTCCCTGCTCAGCAGGGGGTCTGCTTCTCCCTCTGACCCTCTTCCCTCTCGTGCTGTCTCTCATTCTCTCTCTCAAATAAATGAATAAATCTTTAAAAATATATAAATAAATAAAAATAAATAAATAAATAAATAAATAAATAAATAAATAAAAATGAATTTTTCAGGGCGCCTGGGTGGCTCAGTTTGTTACGCAGCTGCCTTCGGCTCAGGTCATGGTCCTGGAGTCCCGGGATCGAGTCCCGCATCGGGCTCCCTGCTCAGCGAGGAGCCTGCTTCTCCCTCTGACCCTTCCCCCTCTCGTGTACTCTCTCTCATTCTCGCTCTCTCAAATAAATAAATAAAATCTTTAAAAAAAAAATGAATTTTTCATTGTCTAAGTCTTGTCCACACACACACTGATTTATGACACTGAAATACACATCAAGCTATGGTTAGACAAAATATTTTCCTAAGATACTGTTCTAACTCTGTAATGTAAATTAAAAAAAAAAATCTTCTGGATCAACAGAAAATACTTAATATTAGAAAAATTAAAATCAAATTCAAATATTAAATCAAGTGTCTTCCATGATGCTTTCCATTACCATCTTACTCATTTTAGGATGACACTAGTCTGCTCTGTTCCACCAGATGTGCGGGAGTCGTGAAAAACTTGGGAGTCTGTAGTCGAAAGACCAGTTCCAAGGCCAGTTTACCATGTACTTGCTGACTTAACTCGAGAGGTAGCGATCTTTCTACACTTTAGTTTCACCATCCACAGATAAAGGTACTAGAAGCAATTACTTCCTACAATTATTATGAGAAGTGAATGACAAAACAGGCCCCACAATAAAGTACATGTTCCATCTATTAACTATTATTACCATCTAAGTACTCAGATTTTGCTTTCTAAATATGGATACTAGAAGAAATAAGGAATAATCCTTTAGACCTAAACATACAATGGGAAACCTCTATATTTTAATAAATCCATTAAAATAGATAACTATAAAAATATTTGATAGCCAAAACATTATTAATCTTAATTTCAAAAGGATCTCATACAAATTAATCAAGCTAAAACTGCAACATATAAAGGTGCAAACATGTGGGGGGACCTAGGTGGCTCAGTTGGTTAAGTGTCCAACTCTTAATATCAGCTCAAGTCATAATTTCAGAGTTGTGAGATCGAGCCCTACATTGGGCTCTGCTCTGGGTACAGATCCTGCTTAAGATTCTCTCTCCCTCCTCTTAATAAATAAATAAATAAATAAATTTGAAAAATTTTTAAATATGCCAACGTGAATAAAAAACCCACAAAAGATGAAATACAAATGTCTAAAAAATATATTGGAAGTAAAAAAAAGTAGAATCTCAGAAGGGATCAACGAATAGTATATTAAAACAATGAAACACAAATTTCCCTTTATCTAATTGGCAAATATTTTCATAATCCTAATACTCTGTGAAACCAGTCCCCTCATACATTCCATTTAAAACAAATATAAATCATATAGCATTCCTGGAAAATATTTTGCAGTATGTTTCAAGAGCCCTAAAAAAAGTTCCCATTTCTTGATGTAGTTATTTTACTGTCACAAAAATTTTCTAGAGATATAATCCGAAACAATACAACAGAAAGATCATACAGCCATTAAAATGGTGTTTTAAAAGACCATTCAAGAATAAAGGCAATATGATTCCAAGGGAAATACAAAAAGAGGCAGGAGGGAAAGAAAGATGCTAACATTGAGGTGGTAGAATTCTTTTTACCTTCTGCTAACTCTACAATAAACATGGATTGTTTTCATTAATAAAATATTGTTTTAATTATCCTATTAAACACTATATTTTTAGAAAATATATGAAATACAATACATCAGATAGTTGCTATCTCTGGAAATATACCTACATTTCAGTTTCTGCTTTCCTTGGTCTGTTTCATGAATGTAGCAAAAACTTTAATTTACAGGCTAAGCCACTCTCACTGTTCTGGCAACTCTTTACAAAGCCAGACACAGCAACCTTCCATACTGCAGGGTAGGATCTAGATTAATCCTGTATTTTATTTCTAGGGCAAGAAGCCTACAGGCACCCTCTCTGCCAGCAGAATTATGAGGACCTAGTCCCACAGGCTGAGGTTCTGCCTGCTTTTCTAATTTATTCTGGTTCATTGACTAGCAGGAAATTCCAGCCCTGAAGCCGGTCCATCTGACTAGTTCTCTGATCTCATCCCAAGTCCTGGTAAAAGAACCTTCTTCCTTTGGGATTGAAATCTGAATCCATCAACAACTGTAGGCACAAATCAAAAAATGGATGAAACCTTTTCCAAACGCTTCACTCTGAGACTACAGATTTATGATGCCCTGCCCCAGGCCCCTGATACTATCCTTTGGAAAGAGACAGCTACCAGATCTAGACCTGGTTTCTGACTTCCTTACCCACTATCTCTCTCCTTGAGGAAAATCCCATGACTCAGATACCCAAGTCAATGTATGTTGTGAAGTACAGGGGCAATTATGTATATAGTTCTAGACTTTACCATGTTGAAAATTTAACCTTAAAACACTTAACCCAGGGGAAAAATTTAAGTTGTATCAATACCCCAAGAAACAAGTGATAATTTGTTAACTTTGATAATTTGATAACTTCTCAACTGCATTATTTCTACATTCTTACTTAAAATTATATCTTTTAAAAGGATCATTTTCAAGCAAGCAATGGAATCATATAAATATAAAATAAGTAACTTTCTGAAAACTTTACTGAGATATTGAGTAATGATTTAGGAATTAAAAATGTTGATAAAGTCAAACACATTAAGAAGTGTAACTTTTATTCCATCAACTCATTTGTTATTAAATAAATATATAAGAAAAATACAGTACACCTTTCCATTGTTATCGTGAACCAGTTTATCCTGCAATGTTCACACGGAACAATCAACTCTTTCTGATCTAACTTTTCCTTATTTCCTTCTTATGGAAAATAAACTGGCTCATTGTCACTATGGTACCTGGTGAGAATCCTTATCCTCTTTCCAAGCTGCATTAAGATATCACTTATTCTCTAACTACAAAGAACAAATTAAGCACTTCTCTACATTAACTTGTAAATTTTCTGACATCCTGATCCTTCAGTTGTTAATTCACACTTAACTGTTCTTTTTCTTCATCTAACTCTTTGTCCCACATCTGAGAGGTGTTGCTTCACCTTAGGTGTCTTTGGTGAGAGGTCTAGCTTTTAGAGGCTTCTTTCCTCCCTGGCCTGGGTCTATCATTCAGTTAGTGCCACCAGATGGATGATATTATCTTTGGTTAAAGAAAGAGCAGAAAGAAGGGAGCATAACTTTAGTAGAGTATAATTTTATAGAAAACTATAAAAACATAACAAATAAACAATTACTGGCATCCCTGAGCATTTAAATAGAGTATAATATAAAACACCCTTGAAAACGACAAAGCCCTTACATGCAGGTTTTCAGATCTCTTTGGCCTCCTATATTCCCCACTCAGAAGACTGTCTGGATCAACATTTCCTGCCTCTATAACCAGTCATATTGTGAAAATGAACTTTATCACTCCAACAAGTATTTTATTTAATATTATATAATATATATATTAAATAATATGTATAATATATATTTATATATTAAATATTAATAATATATATTAAATATTTCACTTTCAAAGAAATATGCAGTGATTTCCCCTCATAGAATTTGCCATTAATCTTATAACATTGAGCAAACATTCTAGGAAACATGAAGTAATGATGCAAATATTTTCCAGAACAATATTTTATTTTATTTTTAAAGATTTTATTTATTTATTTGTCAGGGGGAGAGAGTGAGCACAAGCAGGGAGAGCTGCAGGCAGAGGGAGAAGCAGGCTCCCCACTGAGCAAGGAGTCCGATGTGAGACTTCATCCCAGGACTCTGGGATCATGACCTGAGCCAAAGACAGATGCTTAACTGACTGAGCCACCCAGGCATCCCTCCAGAACAATTTTTTAAAAGAAAAAAAAGAAATACGATCATTCATCAAAAGGTGAAAATTATATTCTCTTACTGAATATTATCTTTGTCTTTCATTACAACAATTTAAATCTTTACAAACATGAAAAGAACTGTAGACATTAAATTGGAGTAGAGTCATTACGTTGATATTCCCATAGAAATAATTTTTATATATTTGCCTTTGACTGAAAAGGTTTGCCAAGAATTGTGAGATATTTATGAAATACAAAATTTTACATAAAGGCAGGATCTGACCACCAATGTGGATTTGTAGATGGAGCTGTAAGTTGATGTGTGATAACTAAGGGTCTGCTACAGAATATTTGTTCAAATAGTGTCATATGTCTTCAGTATAGTGGATCAATAAAGACCATGGGGTCATTATTTAATCCCAGTTCTACCATTTACTAGCCATATAATCTTGGATAGCTTTCTTAACCTTCTGGTGCTCAGTTTTATCATCTATAAAATGGAAATATTAACAAAGTAGTCCTCAAAGAATTATTGTAAAGCGTAAACTGAATGTATCTGAAGCATTCGTAACACTGCTTCAACACTGTAGCACCCACCACATGAAGTGGCTACACACAGGGACAAACTGGTTAGAAAAGAGTTTCCAACTGAACAGTCACCAAGGTCTATGGCAATCTACTCAGGGTTGAGCCTCTGAAGTTCACACCACCTGTTTCACATTTATCCTCTCAAATGAGTGAAGCCAACTAGAACTATCAGCCCCAAAGTATAATGGATTGGATTTGCTAGAAAACAGCATAATTTTATAATCTAGTTTGTATTAACCTGAAAAATGTTATCATGATGATATTAGCAATATTTGGAGAAAGGTTATTAGCAAATGTGTACATGTTTGATGAAAAGACTAAGTGTGTAAGCCAACATTTCAAATGAAAGGCACAAGTTACTTTCTCACTATATAACAAATCCACATCCACTTTGTCATGTTATTTACACCAGTTTCCTTATCTTATATGTTTTTACTGATAATTAAAAGAACAATTGTACATTCCATTCATTGTATAAAATATATTATCTTTCTGTTGACTTCAGCATACCACAAAGTCAGAAACTCAAAAGCAAAACTGATCCCTAACAAACATCCCAAACTCTTTAATAATTACTATGACCTTACTCTTATCAACAAAGCATGAAATGACCTTCCCTTCCTTTTACATCTAAGAAAGAGTTAGTTGAAGTCCACCCTGTTAACAAAGGGGGAAAAAACTGAGTTGCTCTTTGTTTTAATCTACTGGCTTGAGAAAAGTGAGAAAAGTGTAAGTGATCTTTTACCAATTCAAATGCAGAGCCAATGATAACACATAACAAAATTCGGGGTGGAGGGGAAGTGTATTTGTACTGTAGCATCTTAAAACTCTAACTTTGGAGTTCTTAGCTTATAAACATGAGAAAATATAGTACTCTATCTAAGAGAATTACAGACAGCATATGAAGTTTGTTCTGACAGAAACAAATATTAACTATAAATAGTCTTGTAGTTTGGGAATATTATTTAAAGCAAAAATTTTACTTTAACAAAAGGATAGCCACAAATTTTTCCAGAGTAAATAATAAACTAGATTTTCACCTTTATTATTTTCCTAACCAAATTTATTTTCTAAAAGAAAGAAGAATAGTCAGATTTTCATAGCTCTTTGTATTTATGTCACCAATATACTATTCTAGTAAAATTTGTATAAACCACAATTAGACCTTAATTAGGTATGAAATATGCTTTTTCAGCTAAAGCACATAAACAAGAGAGAGAACAAGAAAGATGGCTAGAGACAAAATGCCTGCATGGTCAAATAAGGTCAAAAATAACAATATTTTCCACTCTAATGTTATCAGATTAAGTAGGCAAACAAATTAATATATAAACTGACAAAATGATTTGATGGCCAGAATTAGTGTAATAAGATTTCCATAATCCCAAAGCAAAATAAAACCCATTTCATATAGAAATGTCCCATAGAATTTTATTACAATATAATTATATTTAGGCCCAAATCAAGAGACACCTTGATTTGGATTCATAAAACAGAACATTTTAATAGTCTGAAAACAAAATTATATGAGATGGTGATGCCAAATATGAAGTTAGTTGATTTTATTAACCCGATGTTTTAAAGTTATTGCAATCTTAAGAGCATTCAAATTACACAAAAAAGTATTAATAAGGGACTCCTGAGTGGCTCAGTTGGTTAAGCATCTGCCATCGGCTCAAGTCACGATCCCGGAGTCCTGGGATCAAGTCTGGCATCTGGCTCCTTGCTCAGCAGGGAGCCTGCTTCTCCCTCTGCCTGCCATTCCCCCTGCTTGGGCTCTCTATCTCTGACAAATAAATACATTTTTTAAAAAATCTGAAGAAAAAAAGCATCAATAAATGGCACAATCAACATAAATTCCCTGACTCTAGAAAGAACATCAAATTGAAACATTTAAATACAGTTGGCAGTCTTGCCTGAAATGCTTACATGATACCAATTCACCTAGAAACATATGCTTAGTACACAGTAAATTTGATAAGTAACTGGTAATTGATGAATTGATACATATGTCTCAAAACCTGGCCTTAGATGAGTTACTGAACTTCCCTCTGTGCTTCAACCCCCTCACCTGTAAAAATTAGGTTGTTTCAAAAATGCCTAATGCTCAATGATAATTACTAGCTTCAGTGTGATTAATAAAGTGGATTAGGCAATTCTCAAGGTCTAATTTACATTAAAAATGTACTTGTTCATTAAACAAATAAATATGAAGTGCCTACTCTCTACCAGGAATTTCGATTTAGAGTAGATCACCCATTATTACAACTTTCAAAAAGCAAAATATTTATTTTTTTCTTTCTTTTGTATCTTCCCATAATAATCTCTTTTCCTAAAGAGTGGGTCCCTCGTGACTGTCAAAGAACACAAATAGTATATCTAATTTGCGAAAGCCTTAAAATCAAGCACAAATATCTAACTCATAAGATGGCTTTTTTTTTTTTTTTTGCCCCCTCTCTCCAAAAAGAGAATCCAGGAAAAAATGAACTTTGTGAGAAATGAATAACCTCCCCTGATATTGAGAGGAGTAAGAGAACAATGGCTTTGATCAGGACCCCCACTCTCTTCCAGTCATTTTCCTATAAACCCAAACTCATCAAAGCATGAAGGTAAAAGTTTGGTTTGTGACAGTAAATCAAAAGGATAGCAGTGCTGATAAAACAAAACTGTTAGGCTAAGACTGCTTGCTTGATCCCAGGAATCTTTTTAATTTGGGTTATCTGCTGGGGTAACAGCTCTCACCATCAGCACTGTCTTCAGAGAAATTCCATGCCTTGGTCCCAAATGTAATCTGCCTTGACTCTCTAGGGACAGAATGCACATGACCCAGTGACAGACACTAGAACAAAAATCAAGTCTCCAGGGAATTTCTGTAGAAATATCTATGACCACATCATAAGAATATACCTAACAGGAACCAATGTTAATTTCAGGAGTTTGAAATCATTTTACAACACTGATGATCTGGGTTTGACAACTAATGACAAGGAGCACTACAGGTATGCAATTTGAAGAAAGGTGAACATCAGCTGTTCATTCATTAACTTACCTATTCATGTTGAAATGATTTAAAATAGGAAACATTCTCCTTGTTAAAGAACTGAATTCACAGACAGCAAAAACCTATAAAATATTCATATTTCCTTTCATTCAGCAAGGTCTTCATAAATGTTGAAAGCACATCTTTTATTAAGGAAGCCCTTAAAAATATGCTATGTTCTTACTTCTTAGAATCTAGATCACTAATTAAAAAAAAAAAAAATCACCAAAGAAAAGCTTGTGTGAAACTGATTAGGCATCTTAACTCATACCATACCAGAATATGTTTTATTCTCTTCAAGGAATTATTATACTCTTAGAGAAAAATCTTTAAAATTGTATGTATTTTTATTATGACAAGTTTTCTGACTTGCTTGAATAATAGTTTTCTTCACTTGCTTATTTGGTAGTAAAAATTCCTTTTCACTATTCAGCTATATTCCTTTAATTCCAACACAGATAGAATATAGATTGTACAGAATTCGACTATCCCAGAATATCAGCCAGCTGAGTCTCTGGGATAATGAGTACAATTGATCTTTGAACAACACAGGTTTGAACTATGTGGGTCCACTTATATGTGATTTTTTTTATAAATACAGTACAATACTATAAATGTACCTTTTCTTCCCTAGGATTTTCTTAACATTCTCTTTTCTTTAACTTACTTTATCATAAGAATACAGTATATAATAAATAAAACACACAAAACATGTGTTAATCAACTGTTTATCAGTAAAACTTCCTGGTCAACAGTAGGCTATAAAGTTAAAGTTTTTTGGGAAAGTTAATAATTATACGGATTTTCAACTATACAGGGGATCGGTGTCCCTAAACATCACATTTTTCAAGAGTCAACTGTACTTGCTTGCCACTTAACCTAATAATCCAACTCAAACAAATTCAGTGCAAAAGTGGCTTATAGCAATAATTCAACTAGTATTTTCTAAATTAATATTGTGCACCAGACAGTGTAATTAAGTCCAGGAGACACAAACATCAATAAGCTACACATGGGGGCGCCTGGGTGGCTCAGTCGGTTAAGCGACTGCCTTCGGCTCAGGTCATGATCCTGGAGTCCCGGGATCGAGTCCCGCATCGGGCTCCCTGCTCAGCGGGGGGTCTCCTTCTCCCTCTGACCCTCCTCCCTCTCGTGCTCTCTGTCTCTCGTTCTCTCTCGCAAATAAATAAATAAAATTAAAAAAAAAAAATAAGCTACACATGGTATTGTTTTTTTTAAAAGACAATAACCCAGATAGCCAAAACAATCCTGAAAAAGAAAAAAAAAAAAAAATAGGTCTCACACTTCCTGATTTCAAAACATATTACAAAGCTACAGTTAAAAAAAAAAAAAAAGTGTTGTATAGGCAAAAAGAGATATCAACTAATGGAACAGAACAAAGAGCTCAGAAATCAAACGATCTTTGACAAAGGATCCAACACTACTCATTAAGGAAAGGACAGTCTTCAGCAAATAGTGCTGGGGCAACTGGATATCTGCATGTGAAAGAATGAAGTGGGACCTTTACACAATAATTAACTCAAAATGGATTAAAGACTTAAATGTAAGACTTAAACTAAAGTTGCTCCAAGAAGATACAGGAGTAAAGCTTCATGACACTGGATTTGGCAATAAATTTTTCAATATGACACGAAAAGCACAGGCAACAAAAACCTACATAGACAAAAGGAACCACACCAAACTTAAAGATCTCTTGCACAGCATGTAACACAATCAACAGAGTGTAAAGGCACAATGAAACGGGAGGAATATTTGCAAATTATTTATCTGGGAAGGGTTTAATATCCAGAATACTAAAAAAAAAAAAACCTCCTCCATATCAACAATGAAAAAACAACCCAATTAAAAGATGGGCAAAGGACTTGAATAGACATTTCTGCCGAGATAATAAAAAAGGCCAGCAAGCAGATGAAAAGATGTTCAACATCACTAATCATTAGGGAAATGCAACTTGAAACCACAATGATATATCACCTCACGCCCATTAGGATGGCTGCTATTAAAACAAAGTGGGGGTGTCCCAAGATGGAGGCATAGGAAGATCCTGAAAACTTACCTCCTCCCATGGACACACTGAACCTACAGCTATATATGGAAAAATTCCCTCTGAAAAAGACCTGAAACTAGCTAAACAGCTCCTTCAACAAACAATAAAAGGGCCACCCTGAGAAAGGTAGGAGAAGCAGAAATGCAGTCTGACCAAAAACCCCAATGCCAGCACAGCAACCCACAATTGGGAAGGATCTCACATATCCAGAGCTTCTCCCTGAGGAGCAAGGGGTTTGTGCTCCACCTCAGGCACCCCAACTCTTGGGACTGAACTGGGTATATCAGCTCCCAAAACGTCTCTCTTTGAAAATCAATGAGCTTTATGTCCAGAAGGCTGTAGTGAACTGAGATACTGCTCTTAAAAGGCTCACACAAAGACTCACTTGCTCCGGGGCCCTGCACAGAGGCAGCAGTTTGAAAGTAACCTAGACATACCTGAAGAACATTCACTTGCTATTCTCAAAGCATCTGGCAGAGGGCAAGAGGTCTCTTGGGCCTCTCCGTAAAGATGGAGGCACTGGTGGGTGCCATTTTTTCTCTCTCCCTCTACCTTGTTAGTGCTGGGGGGGGGGGGGGTGCACACGTGGTTCCTACACTCTTCCATTGCCCTGTTAAGCCAGCCGGTACATTTCAACCTAGTGCTCTTCCTCTGCCTTGCTAAAGCCAGCAGGCACACATAGTCCATATAGGGGGCACTCCTTGATTCCCTGGCTCTAGTGGCCAGGGGAGCTTGTGTTCCTGCGTTCCCTGGGACAGTAACAATCAGAGACAGTTCTTCACAGGCTACCACCCCCAGGGCAGTGCACGGATGGCAGACTGAAACACCTCCCCAGTCTATCTGTGAAAAAGGACTATTTACTTGTCCTGGAACTTCAGCCTGATGGGCAGGCCTCACTTTTGCCATACACTTGGAGACTATAACAATGCTCTCAGGGAAAACAGGCTGGGGGGACACAATTTGCATTCTCCCTTTAGCTCACTATCCCTTGTCAGTATATCCCAGAAAGGAGTTTATACACTCACCTGGAGCCCTGATTTCTTCAGTTGTTGCTCAGGAGACACCTCCAGACCACCTGGTCTGGAAGATAGTGGGGTTCACAATTGTGGCCCCACAACAGTGAGTGTATTTGCACACTTTAAAAGTGGCTGCCTTAGAGTCCGGCTTCTAATCAGCTGACAAGTAGGTGCTGACTGAGATCCTGCCCTTTGGAAAACTGACAGGTCTTGGCACAACCTCAACAACTGGGACCTATCAAGAATAAATCTAGCTGCTTTGACAATCACAAAGATTCAAGATGCTATCTAAAGTTAGGGCAAGGTCAAACAATAACACTCATCTTCTACACAAGGCAACTCCTTCAAAACTGGGAGAGGTAGGTATTTCACTTAATACAAAAAGCAAACACAGAGGGTAAAGCAAAATGAGGAAACTGAGAAATATTTCCAAACAAAAGAACAAGTTAAAGCCTCAGAAGAAAACCTCAACAAACAGACATAAGTAATTTATATGATTAAAAGTTCTAATTAAAGACCATAAAAGATGCTCACCTAACTGGGGGCGGGGGGGAGGAGAACAGATGAATGCAGTGAGAATTTAAAGAGAGAAAAATAAAAGGAAGTACCATATCAAAATCACAGAGCTAAAGAATACAGTAACTGAAATGAAACATACACTAGAGGGGTTCAAGATCAGAGTGGATGAAGCAGAGAAAAGGATCAGTGATCTAGAAGACAGGGCAGTAGAACTCACGCAAACAGAGCAACAAAAAGAAAAAGAACTTAAAAAGTAGAGCTATCCTTCTTTTTCTCAGGTATCCTTGAAGTCCGGAATTGTGATGCCACCAGCTTTGCTTTTCTTTTTCAACATTCCTCTGGCTATTCGGGGTCCTTCCTGGTTCCATACAAATTTTAGGATTATTTGTTCCATTTCTTTGAAAAAAGTGGATGGTATTTTGATAGGGATTGCATTGTATGTGTAGATTGCTCTAGGTAGCATTAACATCTTCACAGTATTTGTTCTTCCAATCCAGGAGCATGGAATATTTTTCCATTTCTTTGTGTCTTCCTCAATTTCTTTCATGAATATTTTATAGTTTCCTGAGTACAGATTCTTTGCATCTTTGGTTAGATTTATTCCTAGGTATCTTATGGTTTTGGGTGAAATTATAAATGGGATCAACTCCTTAATTTCTCTTTTTTCTGTCTTGTTGTTGGTATATAGGAATGCAACTGATTTCTGTGCATTGGTTTTATATCCTGCCACTTTATTGAATTCCTGTATGAGGTCTAGCAGTTTTGGGGTGGAGTCTTTTGGGTTTTCCACATAAAGGATCATATCATCTGCAAAGAGTGAGAGTTTGACTTCTTTGCTAGTTCAGATGCCTTTTATTTCTTTTTATTGTTTGATTGCTATGGCTAGGACTTCTAGTACTATGTTGAATAGCAGTGGTGATAGTGGACATCCCTGCTGTGTTCCTGACCTTAGGCGGAAACCTCTCAGTTTCTCCCCATGGAGAATGATATTTGCTGTGGGTTTTTCAGAGATGGCCTTTATGATATTGAGGTATGTACCCTCTATCCCTACACTCTGAAGTTTTAATCAAGAAAGGAGGCTGTACTTTATCAAATGCTTTTTCTGCATCTATTGAGAGGATCATATGGTTCTTGTTCTTTATTAATGTATTGTATCACATTGATTTGCGGATGTTGAACCAACCTTGCAGCCCAGGAATAAATCCCACTTGGTCATGGTGAATAATCCTCTTTACTGTTAGATCCTATTGGATAGTATTTTGGTCAGAATTTTTGCGTCCATGTTCATCAGGGATATTGGTCTGTAATTCTCCTTTTTGATGGGGTCTTTGTCTGATTTGGGGATCAAGGTAATGCTGGCCTCATAAAATGAGTTTGGAAGTTTTCCCTCCATTTCTATTTTTTGGAACAGTTTCAGAAGAGCAGGTATTAATTCTTCTTTAAATGTTTGGTAGATAGGGGCGCCTGGGTAGCTCAGTCATTAAGCGTCTGCCTTCGGCTCAGGTCATGATCCTGGAGTCCTGGGATCGAGCCCCGCATCGGGCTCCCTGCTCAGTGGGAAGCCTGCTTCTCCCTCTCCCACTCCCCCTCCTGTGTTCCCTCTCTCACTGTGTCTCTCTGTCAAATAAATAAATAAATAAAATCTTTTAATAAATAAATAAATAAATGTTTGGTCGAATTCCACTGGGAAGCCATCTGGCCCTGGGCTCTTGTTTGTTGGGAGATTTTTGATTACTGCTTCAATTTCCTTAGTGGTTATGGGTCTGTTTAGGTTTTCTATTTCTTCCTGGTTCAGTTTTGGTAATTTATACATCTCTAGGAATGCATCCATTTCTTCCAGATTATCTAATTTGCTGGCATATAGTTGCTCATAATATGTTCTTAAAATTGTTTGTATCTCTTTGGTGTTGGTTGTGATCTCTCCTCTTTCATTCCTGAATTTATTTATTTGGGTCCTTTCTCTTTTCTTTTTGAGAAGTCTGGCCAGGGGTTTATCAATCTTATTAATTCTTTCAAAGAACAAGCACCTAGTTTCCTTGATCTGTTCTACTGTTCTTTTGGTTTCTATTTCATTGATTTCTCTCTGATCTTTACTATTTCTCTTCTCCTGCTGGGTTTAGGCTTTATTTGCTGTTCTTTCTCCATCTCCTTTGGTTAGGTTGTGTATTTGAGACCTTTCCTGTTTCTTGAGAAAGGCTTGTATTGCTATATACTTGACTCTTAGGACCGCCTTTGCTGCATCCCAAAGATTTTGAACAGTTGTATTTTCATTTTCATTTGTTTCCATAAATATTTTAATTTTTCTTTAGTTTCCTGGTTGACCCACTCATTCTTTAGTAGGATGCTCTTTAGCCTCTGTATCTGAGTTCTTTACGACTTTCCTCTTGTGATTGAGTTCTAGTTTCAAAGCATTGTGGTCTGAAAATAGGCAGGGAATGATCCCAATCTTTTGGTACCGGTTGAGACCTGATTTGTGACCTAGGATGTGACCTATTCTGGAGAATGTTCCATGGGCACTAGAGAAGAATGTGTATTCTGTGGCTTTGGGATGGAATATTCCGAATATATCTGTGAAGTCCATTTGGTCCAGTGTGTCATTTAAAGTCTTTATTTCCTTGTTGATCTTTTGCTTAGATGATCTGTCCATTTCAGTGAGGGGGGTGTTAAAGTCCCCTACTATTATTGTATTGTTGTCAATGGCTTATATAATTGGCTGCTCCCATTTTAGGGGCATAGATATTTACAATTGTTAGATCTTCTTGTTGGATAGACCCTTTAAGTATGATACAGTGCCCTTCCTCATCTCTTATTATAGTCTTTGGTTTAAAATCTAATTTGTCTAAGGATTGCCACCCCAGCTTTCTTTTGATGTCCATTAGCATGGTAAATGGTTTTTCACCCCCTCACTTTCAATCTGGAGTTGTCTTTTTGACATGACTCTCTTTTTGAAATGAGTCTCTTACAGACAGC
This sequence comes from Mirounga leonina, assembly GCF_011800145.1. Lineage (NCBI taxonomy): Eukaryota > Metazoa > Chordata > Mammalia > Carnivora > Phocidae > Mirounga > Mirounga leonina. Next base: position 3,751,060 of record NW_023270323.1, read on the forward strand.
ATATCGATGGGTCTTGTTTTTTTATCCAACCTGATACCCTGTGTCTTTTGATTGGGGCATTTAGACCATTTACATTCAGGGTGACTACTGAAAGATATGAATTTAGTGCCATTGTATTGCCTGTAAGGTGACTGTTACTGTATATTGTCTCTGTTCCTTTCTGGTCTATGTTACTTTTAGGCTCTCTCCTTGCTTAGAGGACCCCTTTCAATATTTCTTGTGAAGATGGTTTCGTGTTTGCAAATTCTTTTAGTTTTTGTTTGTCCTGGAAGCTTTTTATCTCTCCTTCTATTTTCAGTGACAGCCTAGCTGGATATAGTATCCTTGGCTGCATATTTTTCTCGTTTAGTGCTCTGAATATATGATGCCTGTCCTTTCTGGCCTGCCACATCTCTGGGGATAGGTCTGTTGCCAGTGTAATGTTTCTACCATTGTAGGTTACAGATCTCTTGTCCTTAGCTGCTTTCAGGATTTTCTCTTTGTCTCTGAGACTCATAAATTTTACTATTAGATGTCGGGGTGTTGACCTATTTTTATTGATTTTGAGGGGGGTTCTCTGTGCCTCCTGGAGTTTGACACCTGTTTCCTTCCCCAAATTAGGGAAGTTCTCTGCTATAATTTGCTCCAATATACCTTCTGTCCCTCTCTCTCTTTCTTCTTCTTATGGGATCCCAATTATTCTAATATTGTTTCGTCTTATGGTATCACTTATCTCTCGATTTCTCCCCTTATGATCCAGTAGTTGTTTATCTCTATTTTTCTCAGCTGTAATCATCAAGACAGTATGGTACTGGCACAAAAGCAGACACATAAATCAATGGAACAGAAGAGAGAGCCCAGAAATGGACCCTCAACTCTATGGTCAACTAATCTTCGACAAAGCAGGAAAGAATGTCCAATGGAAAAAAGAGTCTCTTCAACAAATGGTGTTGGGGAAATGGGACAGCCACATGCAGAAGAATGAAACAGGACCATTTCCTTATGCCACACAAAAATAGACTCAAAATGGATGGAAGACCTAAATGTGAGACAGGAGTACATCAAAATCCTAGAGGAGAACACAGGCAGCAACCTCTTCCACCTCAGCTGCAGCAATTTCTTCCTAGAAACATCACCAAAGTCAAAGGAAGCAAGGGCAAAAATGAACTATTGGGACTTCATCAAGATAAAAAGCTTTTGCACAGCAAAGGAAACAGTCAACAAAACCAAAAGACAGCCGACAGAATGGGAGAAGATATTTGCAAATGACATATCAGATAAAGGGCTAGTATCCAAAATCTATAAAGAACTTTTCAAACTCAACACCCAAAGAACAAAGAATCCAATCAAGAAATGGGCAGAAGACATGAACAGACATTTTTTCCAAAGAAGACATCCAAATGGCCAACAGACACATGAAAAAGTGCTCCGCATTGCTCGGCATCAGGGAAATCCAAATCAAAACCTCAATGAGATACCACCTCACACTAGTCAGAATGGCTAAAATTAACAAATCAGGAAACTACAGATGTTGGTGAGGATGAGGAGAAAGCGGAACCCTCCTACACTGTTGGTGGGAATGCAAGCTGGTGCAGCGACTCTGGAAAACAGTATGGAGGTTCCTCAAATAGTTGAAAATAGAGCTACCCTATGACCCAGCAATTGCACTGCTGGATATTTACCCCAACAATACAAATGTAGTGAACCGAAGGGGTATGTGTACCTCAATGTTTACAGCAGCAATGTCCACAACAGCCAAACTATGGAAAGAGCCTAGATGTTCATCAACAGATGAATGGATAAAGAAGATGTGACATATATATGCAATGGAATATTATGCAGCCATCAAAAAATGAAATCTTGCCACTTACAATGATGTGGATGGAACTAGAGGGTATTATGCTAAGCGAAATAAGTCAATCAGAGAAAGACATGTATCATATGATCTCACTGATATGAGGAATTCTTAATCTCAGGAAACAAACAGGGTTGCTGGAGTGGTGGGGGGTGGAAGGGATGGGGTGGCTGGGTGATAGATCCTGGGGAGGGTATGTGCTATGGTGAGCGCTGTGAATTGTGTAAGACTGATGAATCACAGACCTGTACCTCTGAAACAAATAATACATTAGATGTTAAAAAAAAGATAGTAGGAAGGGAAAAATGAAGGGGAGGGGAATCGGAGGGGGAGATGAACCATGAGAGGCAATGGACTCTGAGAAACAAACTGAGGGTTATAGAGGGGAGGGGGGGATGGGTTAGCCTGGTGATGGGTATTAAGGAGGGCACGTATTGAATGGAGAAATGGGTGTCATACGCAAACAATGAATCACGGAACACTACATCAAAAAAAAAAAGAGGGGCGCCTGGGTGGCTCAGTCGTTAAGTGTCTGCCTTCGGCTCAGGTCATGATCCCGGGGTCCTGGGATCGAGTCCCACATCGGGCTCCCTGCTCCGCGGGAAGCCTGCTTCTCCCTCTCCCACTCCCCCTGCTTGTGTTCCTGCTCTCGCTATGTCTCTCTCTGTCAAATAAATAAATAAAAAATCTTTAAAAAAAAAAAAGAAAGAAAAACCTCTTAAAAAAAAAAAAAGTGGACCTATGGAACAGCATTAAACAGAATAACATTTGCATTAAAGGGGTCCAAGAATGAGAATGGAAAAAGAACAGAAAACTTATTTGAAAAAATAATGGCTGAAAACTTTCCTATCCTGAGGAAGGGAATAGACATCCAGATCCAGAAATCCCAGAAAATTCCAAAAAAGATGAACCCAAAGAGATCCACACCAAGACATATTATAATTGTCAAATGTTACAGAAAGAATCCTAAAAGCAGCAAGAGAAAAATAACTTGTTATATACAAGGGAACCCTGGTAAGACTATGGGCAGATTTTTGAGCAGAAATTTTACAGTCCAGAAGAGAGTGGCATGGTGTATTCAAAGTACAGAAAGGAAAAAACTTCCAAACAAGAATACTCTACCTGATAAGGTTATCATTCAGATTTAAAGGAGAGATAAAAAGTTTTCCAGATAAGCAGAAGATAGAGTTCATCACCACTGAACTAGCCTTACAAGAAATGTTAAAGGGACTTCTGTAAGCTGGAAAAAAGGGCATTAATTAGTAACCAGAAACCATATGAAAGTATAATCCTCACTAGTAAAGACAAATATATAGTAAAGGTAGATTAACCACTTATAAAAACCAGTATGAAGGTTAAAAGATGAAAGTGGTAAATATAACTATAACTTCAAAGGTTTGTTAAGGGATACACAAAATCAAAAAATGTAAAATGTGACATCAAAAACATAAAATGTGGTGGGGGGGATAAAGATGCAGTTTTAGAATGCATTCAAACTTAAGTTGCTATCAACTTAAATAGACTGCTATATAAATAGCTATTATATGTGAGCCTCATGGTAACCACTAAGCAAAAACTTAAAATAGATAGTACAAAAGATAATGAGAAAGGAATCTAAACATAACACTAAAGAAAGTTACTAAACCACAAGGGAAGAGAGAAAGGAACAAAGAGAAACTACAAGACAACCAGAAAACTATTAACAAAATGGCAATAAATGCATACCTATCAATAATCACATTAAATGTAAATGGACTAAATTCTTCAATCAAAAGACAGTGGCTGAATGGATTGAAAAAAAAAATGACCCATCTACATGCTGCCTATAAGAGACTCACTTCAGAGGTAAGGATATACACAGACTGAAAGTGAAGCAACTAAAAATAATGCTTCATACAAATGGAAACCAAAAGAGAGCTGGGGTAGCTTACTTATATCAGACAAAATAGACTTTAATACAAAGACTGTAATGAAAGACAAAGAAGGGCCTTACTTAATGATAAAGGGGCATATCCCACAAGAGAATATAACATTTGTAAATATTTATGCACCCAACATATAAGTACCTAAATATATAAAGCAAATATTAACAGACCTAAAGGAAGAAACTGAGAGCCATACAACAATAGTAAGGGTGTTAACACCCATTTAAATCACTGAATAAATCCTCCAGACAGAAAATTAGTAAGGGAACATTGGCCTTAAACAACACAATAGACCAGATGAACTTAATACTTACAGAACATTTCAACCAAAAGTAACAGAATACACATTCTTCTCAAGTGCACATGGAACATTCTCCAAGACAGATCCTATATTAGGCCACAAAACAAGTCTTAATAAATTTAAGAAGACAAATTATATCAAGCATCTTTTCCAACCATAGTGCTGTGAAACCAGAAATAAATTACGAGAAGAAAAATGAAAAATAGAAAATATGTGGAGATTAAACATACTACTGAACAACCAAAGAGTCAACAAAGAAATTGAAGGAAAAATTAAAAAGTACCTTGAGACAGATGAAAATGGAAATACAATATCCCAAAACATATAGGAGGGAGTAAAAACAGTCCTGAGAGGGAAGTTCATAGCAAGACAAGCTTATATTAAGAAACAAACATCTCAGGGCGCCTGGGTGGCTCAGTTGGTTAAGCGACTGCCTTCGGCTCGGGTCATGATCCTGGAGTTCCGGGATCGAGTCCCACATCAGGCTCCCTGCTCAGCAGGGAGTCTGCTTCTCCCTCTGACCCTCCTCCCTCTCATGCTGTCTCTCATTCTCTCTCTCGCAAATAAATAAAATCTTAAAAAAAAAAAAAAAAGAAACAAACATCTCAAATAAACAACTACCTTTCCACCTAAGGAAACAAAAAAGACCAAATGAAGTCAAAAGTTAGTAGAAGGAAGGAAATAACAAAGACTGGCATATAACTAAATGGAATAGAGACTAGTAAGGAGGCTGAATCAATAATCAAAAACCTCCCAACCTCCCAAAATACAGAAGTCCAGGACCCGACAATTCACTGGTGAATTCTACCAAACATTCGAAGAACATTTAAAACCTATCCTTCTCAAACTCTTCTCCAAAAAAGAAGAGGGGGGAATAGAGAATGCTTCCAAACTCATGTTATGAGACTAGGATTACCCTAGTACCAAAACAAGACAAGGACATTGCAAAAAAAAAAAAACCAATATACCTGATAAACGAAGATGCAAAGAATTCCTAACAAAATATCAAAATATCAGCAAACCAAATGCAAAAATACATTAAAACAATTCAGCAACACACAATGATCTAGTGGGATTCATTCCAGGGATACAAGGATGGTTCAAAATCTGCAAATCTATCACTACATCAACTATATATACTATACAAATGATACATTACATTAACAAAGGTTTAAAAATCACATGATCATGTCAATAGATACAGAAAAAGCATTGACAAAATCCAGTACCCATTCATGATAAAACTCTCATCAAAGTGGGTATAGAGAGCACAGATCTTAACATAATAAAAGCCATATAATGACACAGCTAACATCAGTGAAAAGTTTTTCCTCTAAGATCAGAAACAAGACAAGGATGCCCACTCTCACCACTATTATTCAACATAGGACTGGAAGTCCTAGTCAAAGCAATTAGGCAGGAAAAAGAAATAAAAGGCATCGAAACTAAAAAGGAAGAAGTAAACCTATCACTATTTGTGAACAGCATGGTTTTATATATAGAAAACCCTAAAGACTCCACCAAAAAATGGAATGTAAATTGGTACAGCCATTTTTTGCCAAGAGAGTACATCATAAACTGTTTTGTTTATACAAAACAGTATGGGGGTTCTTCAAAAATTAAAAATAGAACTATCATATGATCCAGCAAATTCCACTCTTGGATATATACACAAAGAAAACAAAAACACTAATTAGAAAAGATGTATATGTCCCTATGTTCCCTGCAGCATTATCTATAATAGCCAAGATACGGAAGCAACTTAAGTGTCCATCTATGGATAAATATTATATATTATATAATGATATACATATTATATATTATAAATATATATGTATATATGTGTGTATATATATGTGTGTGTATGTGTGTGTATATATATACACACACATACACACACACATATATATATTCACACAGTGAAATATATATATTCATATATATACATATATATATATTCACACAGTGAAATACTACTCAGCCTTAAAAAAGAATGAAATCTTGCCATTTAGAGCAAGATGGATGGACCTTGAGGATATTATGCTAAGAGAAATAAGACAGAGAAAGTCAAAGACCATATGATTTCACTTATATGGAGAATCTAAAAAAAAAAAACAAAACTCACTGATACTGATAATAGAATGGCAGTTGCCAGCAGGAAGTACAGTTGGGGGGTAGATGAAATGGGTGAAGAGGTGAAGAGGTACAAACTTCCAGGTCTAAAATAAGTAAGTCATGGGGGTGTAATATATAGCATGGTGACGCTAGTCAGTAATATCATAGTGTATTTTTGAAAGTTGCAAAAAGAATAAATCATAAAAGTCCTCATCACAAGAAAAAAAAATTTTTGCAACTTTGTATGGTAGTGGATGGTAACTAGATTTATTGTGATTATTTCACAGTGTATACAAATATCAAATCATCATGTTGTACACCTGAAACTAATATAATGCAATATATCAGTTATACATCAATTAAAAAAAAAACAGGAAATAAATGTTAGAGAGGATGTGAAGACATTTGAACACCTGTACAACACTGGTAGGAATATAAAATGTACAGCCACTATAGAAAACAGTATGGCAGTTCCTCAAAAAATTAAAAATAGAATTACCATGTGATCCAGCAATCCCACTTTTGGGTATGTATCAGTAAACTGAAGCAGGATCTCAAAGAAATATCTGCACATCCATGTTCACAGCAGCATAAATCCTGGGGCACCTGGGTGGCTCAGTCAGTTAAGCATCTGCCTTTGGCTCAGGTCATGACCCCAGGGTCCTGGGATCGAGCCCCGCATCGGGCTCCCTGCTCAGTGGGGAGCCTGCTTCTCCCTCTCCCTCTGCCCCTCCCCTGCTCATGCTCTCTCTCTCTCAAATAAATAAAATCTTAAAATAAAAGCAAATCCTGTATGATTCCACTTACATGAGGTATCTAAAGTAGTCAAACTCATAAACTCGAATGGTGGTTGCCAGTTGCTAGGTGGGGAGGAGCTGGGAATTGTTTAATAAGCACAGTGTCAGTTGTGCTTGATGACAAAGTTGTGACAAAATGCTCCACAACAATGTAAATATACCTAACACTACTGAACTGTACACTTAGAAGTGGTTACAATGGTAAATTTTATGCTGTGTTTCCTATCACAGTTTTTTAAGGCAACAAGGCATAGGCAGTAAGTGACATACACGAGTTTATGAAGTCAGCATTCAAAGTCTTGAAGTACGGACAAGATTCAGAAGAGGAGAGAGGAAATTCCAGGTAGAAGACCCAACCTATTCAAAGGTATTTGGAGAATAGCAAAAATTCAGGTGACAAGGCAAAGAAGAGCAGAGTGGCCCAGATGAAACTAGAAAAGTAGATTGAAGATCATTTGGTAAGGTGGTCAGTACTCAAGAGAGAGTCTCTGAGGTGACAGAAAAATAAAGCTCTGGCCAGACAGAGCAGAGAGAGCAATGTCATCAGGAACAACTTACAAGATTGTTCAGTGCTGACCAGAGAAATCTGGCTTATGGCAAATAAAATTCAGATAGATTATTTCTAACACAGTGTAGGCACATGTGAGATGGGACTCCACAGGAAACCAAATCAGGTGAGCTTCCCATAAATGAAGACATATCCTAGAAAACCTTTCAAAGCTGGTATGGACTTACATTACCTTTGAATTGTATCAAGGTAAAACTTTCCTCACACCAAATGCTTTACGAAGAGGAATTATCTCTTATATCCTTCATCCAGAGTTCAGTTTTATGCTCACAGGAGACATATATAAGTAATTGGGCAAGAAATGATCATCGTTTATTGCTGAATGTTTACATGGCTATGCTAAACACTCAAAACTATGAATAAAAGATAAATCCTAAATATCACAAAAAGCAGTAGATTCATAAAATCATACTAACTATGAAAGACAAAGGAGAAATTTCTATTATTTCCCATCTGAAAAGTAAGGTTAATAATTTCATACTTCTACCTTAATCAAAAACCAGAATTTCAAAATGTATATTTCAAATAAATACTTGTCAGCATTACTAAATATGTGATATTGATAGGGACTTTTCATACTATAAAAAATAATTTTGAAAAAAAATTTTATACTTTTAGAAGATATTTAACTACAGTTTAAACTTGAAGGCTTTGTCTACAAATATTTACATGTCATTTTACTTATCATTTTTGAATTCCCAAACCATAATCTAGAGTTTTGCCTTCAGCTACTAGAGGTTAAAAGATTTTTTTAAATGCCCTTGTGAGGTCACAGAGGCTGCCAAGAGGCCAGTAAGGGAAAGCAGACCTCACTGTCTAAATGTCAATTATCCAGCCCCTGGGCACTTGCTCACAGAATGCCACAGCTTAAAATCATTAGAAAGATAGCATTAAGACAATTAAACAAATTACTTGGAATCAAGAGTACTTAAAATCTATCTTTAACCTGAATAAAATGTACCAGAGGACAACCTCAGAAATTGAGGGAAATTACAGAAAAGTGTTACAACATGAGTAAGTACTCATTGGTTTTCTTCTTGCAATTTAAAGTTTTTCAAGCATTCCAGAATCAAACCTTAGGGTATTTCAGCAATGAATACAAACTAAAGAAGGCCTTAAAGTATTTTAGTAATGCCCAACATTCAAAATAGCTTGTGTATGTAATAAACTAAGTTGTTTAAAAATTGTTGACTATTCAGTATCCTTACTGAAGCAATCAATCCTTTTTTATATGTTTACCTTGTATGATTCATTAAAACAGTGGAGTGTTAAAGATCTTTTTCTCCAGCATAAAATTATAAGTGAATATATAATACATTATTAAATCCTGAAGTCCAGAAAATCCTAAAAAGGAGATTCTGAGGTAAAGCTATTAAAATATTTTTCAGAATAAAATTAATCCACAGACTACAGAGGGACAGAGGGAAAAACATCACAGATTCCCTTCCATTTTAGAAGTATATATATGTGTAGGTATGTGTATATATATACCTATACATGAATATTTATGTGAAGTGTATATATATATATGAATACTTATATGAAGTATATATATGTATGTATACACACTTCATAAATCAAACAGGACATTGACAAAGTAGTAATAATCCTGAAGGTTAAAATATTTATATATAAAATTATGAAGTAAATGCCAATCCTTAAAAGAGCAGAAAGGATTAACAGTTCCAACTTCCAAATACATCCATATTTTACTATATCACGAATAATAGCTTTACAAAGGTATACACATTAGCTTATTTAATCTTCACAACAAGCACACAGTACTTAACATAGAACACAATGCAGAGCAGTGACGAGCCAAGTCTTGGAATCAAACAGTCCCTGGGTATGAATACCAGCTCTGGTATTACTGGCTGTATGATCTTGGGCAAGATGCTTAACTTCTCCAAGCCTTGGTGTCCTCACTTGTTAATGGGGATAATAATGCCTAGCTCACATGTACTGTAATAGTTAAAGAAGAAAATGCACATGCAGCACATGACATAATCCTTCTATCACATATACACACAGACACACACACACGCAATCATCACTGTTAACAGATAAGGGTCCTTATAAACTACAGAGTCTACTTGACAAAGGTGCTTATTCATCCCCTAGTGTAGGCTATTTCCATTGTCCATAACTGCTCGTCAGGAGGCTACCACAAGATACCTTCCAATGCTGACATGGGAAATCCCAAACCGAGTCAAGTTAACCTTCTTTGTATCATCTCAGTTTTAGAGAAAAAAGCTCCCAGGGTAAGGCCAGAATCCAAAGCAAGACTTTCAGTTATGTTGGAGCAATTATCAACTTGCTGTGCTAATAGAGGGTAATTTTTGCCGGAAGAATATCAAGTGCAAAGATAATGCAAAAGTCTCATTGTGGTAACAGAAACTTTTTAAATTTACTCTCACGTACTCAAGAACGCTTAATTAAATGATGAAACATTATATCATTTCTTTTTCTTCCCAATTCTCCATTCTCTGAGGTATAACAAAACAAGCCAGAAGACTGAGAAGAGAAAAAAAAAAAAAAAAGCTAAGGATGCTATTAATCCCAAATATGCACGGAACTGAAAGCTGACAGTTTCTTTTATAATAGTAATTCCATAATCACCATACAGCAAACAGCATAACCAAGTAAAGGTGTTCTCTATCACAAGTGGTAAAACTGGAGTTTTTTGTTTGGTTGAAACATTTCAAAAAATCTTAGCTGGAAATAGAGAGAAAGGGAAGTCAATACACTGAGAGCTACACCAGCAAGACACTACACAGACACAGTGATTAAGAACTAGCATGTGACTATGATGGCCCTTGAGAGCCAAAAACCTATTCTTCGGGACTGCATTCCAAGTTTAGTGGAAGAAAATCACAAAAACAAGTCCAAATACGGCACTAAGTTCACACGGCAGGAAGACTGTAATGAATTTTTATCCAAAGGTTTAAAAGAAAAATTTAGTTAAGACTGGTCATAGTTGATAAAAATAGAATTTTAAAAGGCTGTTAAGGACAACAAGATAAATTTCTTTTCCTTAAAATCTAAATTTCTCTGCAGCTTCTATAAGTAACGTAAATTTTTAAACGCACAATGCACATTTTCAACCCTACTGCCCATAGGTTTGTTAAATATCACTTAAAAGCACTACTGAAAATTTGTTCAATCTGAAAGATACGAGTTATGCTTTACACAAATATTGATCAGAGCTCAAACAGGAAAGAGGTGCCACTGTTCTTTACAACCATTCATTCAGCTTTGCATCTTTAGAAAAAATAAAGGCCAAGCATATATAAAACATGTACCATTTTATAAAAACTAAACTTTTAAAAGAAATGCTTAGGTGATGTCAAGGAAAATGACAATTAAAATGTTATCAGTTAGGAAAAGTTTTTGTACTTAAAAACACAGTCATATTTTATTTTATAATGAGTAAAAATGAGTCTTTCAAAATCAAACAGGCCTTTTGAACCCATACAATATGGATGGAATAATTTCAGTTAAATCTAAAAGAAGAAGAAAAATAGATACTACCTGGTTAAAGCATAACCCAGATGCAAAGCTGAACACTGAAGATACATGCTATCTGAATAGCATAAATTTAGACAAAGTAGTTCAGATTAAAGAGCTGGCCATATATACTTAAAAGTCTACATCTGATCATTTAAGAAAGGCCTAAAAGAAAAAAGGAAAGGGTATGTCAACATGTGATCTGGAAGAAATTTTAGCATCAGAGGAAAAGTTTGACTTTCTTCTGGTGCTTAGTTATATAAAGGAAAAAGGTTTGAGGGGAAAAAAAAGTGTAAAATTGTTTTCATACAATATGTGAATAATGAATCTAGACTTTAAAAGAAAAGCTATGGAGGTTTTATCTTTTACATTATGAAAAAATAAAATGAAACTCACAAATTATCATTCCAACTTTGTGTGTGTGTATAAGATGGTAAGAAATTAACTTAGACAAATCACAGCTTTCTTAATTAAAAGAGGTTTTAGAGAAATTTAAGATACAGTCTCTGTGTCTGTCCTCAAAGTGCTCTAACATTTAACTTTTAAATAATTACTCCATGGAGACTCCTACTACTATGTAAATAAGCAGTGCTAACAAGAAATTAGAAATTACAGAATAAATTAAAGTGCAACATTCAATCCATCATGTCCAGTCTACCAAACTGGGAATCCCTAAGATGAAATATTTGTCTAAATAAATTATAAAGTCACTAGTTGAACATAAATACCCATCTTCTTTTCAATAATTTTGATTAATAATAAGTCAGATGCATTCTTATAAATTGAAACATTACTCTCATGTTCCAAGAATATTTTTACCCTTTTCAGGGCAGTAAGCATTGGTTTTGTATTCCTTCTGCCTAGAATGGCCTTTCTGTCAGATATAACTGTTAAAGTCATGTTGATCCTTCAACACTGAAAACAAAGGATATTTCTTGGTCCCTTCAAAGGAAATGTGATCCTGTTAGATCATGATCCTGTTAAATTATGATCTCAATGTGCAGCTAACACTAATCTTCAAAAATACAATAATTATACCTAAGCCATAAACATGTATTGAGCTATGTGTTGATCACTTTTTGAAGGTTATGAAAAATTCTATTTTCTGAAGGGTTCACATACAAGTATTTTCAATTTGCTCCAAAACAAAACAAAATTTCATGCATCAGAAAACTAAAAAGTTTTAAGTTAAAAGAAAGTTAAAAAGAGAAGAAAAAAATAACAAAACATAGATAGCCAAAGCCTGAGAGGCAGGCAAGGAGACTAAATTAAGACTATTCTAGGTGAAAACTAAGATGGTATTTAACGAGGATCATAAGATGTAGGAATAAAGAGAAGATGAAGACTCAAGATTAAGATACTACAGGCAGGAAGAATTAGAGATTTGTTCCTAGATTCCCGGTTTCAGTGTTTGTGTATCTGGAGTCTTGTATAGGGATGTCACTCATAGGTAATATATAACGTAAAAGGACTAAATTTTATGAGACTGATCATGAGTTCAAAATTAGGCATATTGAGTTTGAGGTATTATGGAATACACAGAAAGATTGAAGCCTTTTAATGAGGGTCAAGACTTAAGGTGAGATTACTGAGTCATGCTTGTGAATGGGGCATCTATCCAAAGACTAAATCATGCTGGAGAGATAAAGCAGTTTCTCAGAACCTCAGAGAACATGTATTTACAAGGGATATGGAAAAGCCAGTAAAAGAACTTAGCGAAGGGGAAGCCACATAAATAAGATGAGAAGATAATATTAGCGAAAAGTGTCATTTTCATTGGATACAGGGAATATGCCAGGGCCTAAAACAAGTGTCTGGGGGAATTTGGCAAATCAGTGGTCATTAGTGATTTGGCAAAAGCAATTCCAGCTTCAGACAGTGAAATAAACAATGAATGGGTGGTCAGGAACACACACAGGTTCTTTCCAGGAGAGTCAGAGCCGCAGTTAGAGGCTAGCAATGGTTCAAAGAAGGGTTTTGCTAAGAGAAGAGAATTTATGAAAAAGGAGTTAACAGAGAACGACAGAAGGGGAGAGTGAAAGGAGACAAAAGGACTGAACAAGAATATTATTTCAGTGTGGAAAGGAAGCTTATACTCAGAAAGGAGGGAAGGCAGTATGAATATATGGGAATAGAGGTGGATGCTGGTACTAGGCAGAAAGCTGCTGGAGAGCTCTCATGACATGTAGTCTCTCAATTAGAGAAAAGAAATGGTCAGCCTCTGAAAAGCTACAAGGATGTGCTGACGTGGAGCGCATGAGTAGATGAATGGTGACATAATCCTTAGGAATGGGAGCGGAAGCAACTGGGGACAAACAGAAGCTCTGCAACTGAATGAAGAAGATGAGGCTTCCATGACAGAGATACTGGACTTCATCTTGAAGGCAATGGGAACCACTGGAAGATTTTAAGAAACAGCATGAGCAGTTTCGTATTTTTAACTATATGCTACATGTTTATACTAGTTTTAATAAATAAAAATCTTTATTTTTCTGAACTGATCTAGAATATACTCATAAAACCTGAAAATTCTTAAAATTCCATATTGTATTGAAGTGTACCATTTGTAAATTATAAAACAAACCTCGATATACCACTAAACTATTAAAAACATTTTCAAATCAAAAAAAAATCCACTACTGTAGCTGTTAGCACTGATTTATTAAAAAAAAAATTTTCTTATGTATAATGTAAAAATATATAAATAGAAAAAGGCACTAAGTTGATTTTTTGAATGTTGACCTTATTTACAATTGTTAAGTATCATGCAAATAAACTTCATTAAAAGGCAATCAGGGGGCGCCTGGGTGGCTCTGTTGGTTGTTTTCCTTCAGCTCAGGTCATGATCCCAGGGTCCTGGGATCGAGTCCCACATCAGGCTCCCTGTTCAGTGGGGAGCCTGCTCATCCCTCTCCCTCTGCCACTCCCCCTGCTTGTGCTCTCTCTCTCAAAATAAAATCTTTAAAAAAAAAAAAAAAAAAGGCAATCAGGCCAAGTATGACTTTTTGTGACATTATTAATAAGCTCTGTACTAATATTTCTAAAACATAAAAAAAGCACCTTGAGCTTGTACCCAAATGATAATATAAGTCCTTAATCTACCATGAAGAAATTCTAAGAGGGGCACCTGGGTGACTCAGTTAGTTAAGCATCCAACTCTTGATTTCAGCTCAGGTCATGATCTCAGGGTTGTAAGACTTAGTCCCATGTCAGGCTCCACGCCGGGTGGGGGGCTTGCTTAATATTCTCTCTCTTCCCCTTCCTCTCCCTCTGTCCCTCCCCCCACCCAAAATTTAAAAATTAAAAAAAAAAATTTTTAAATAAAAAAATTCTAAGAAATTACCTGCTTAAATGCAATTTAAATCCTTTAGTAAGTCTTTGACTCTTATTAAAGGATCCATTTCTAAAGATACAAAACAGGGGTACCTAAGTGGCTCAGTTGGTAAAGCATATGACTCTTGATTTCAGCTCAGGATCATGAGATCGAGCCCTAATCGGGCTCCACACTGGGTGTGAAGCCTGCTTAAGATTCTCTCTCTCCCTCTGCCCTTCCCCCACTCTCTCTGGCTCTCTCTCTCAAAAAAAAAAAAAAAAAAAGAGAAGAAAAGAAATATAAAACAAAGCTACATGGCTTAGAAATAGTAGCTAATAAGCACTTCCTTCCAATGGGATTCAGGTCACCCTAATACCCAAAATGATTTCCCAATCCTCCCTCTACTTATATTCCTCCCCACACCTCAAAACTTCTAAATGGTACCTTAATGTTGATTTTTTTAAAGTTGAGAGTTTTTCTTAATTCTGACTTTTATCCTGACATCCTCCCACCTGCCACTACTTACTGTCCACCTGCCATAAAGAGATGCAGAATTGGGGGCGCCTGGGTGGCTCAGTCGTTAAGCATCTGCCTTCGGCTCACGTCATAATCCCGGGGTCCTGGGATCAAGCCCCACATTGGGCTCCCTGCTCAGCGGGAAGCCTGCTTCTCCCTCTCCCACTCCCCCTGCTTGTGTTCCCTCTCTCGCTGTGTCTGTCTCTGTCAAATAAATAAATAAAATCTTTAAAAATAAAATTAAAAATAAAATAAAATAAAAGAGATGCAGAATGGGAGAGGTTGAAATCTACTCAGAAGGTCTTCTGAAAACTGGATGCCAGTAATTACAATGGTGGACACTCAAGCCACAGACAACTTTCTTTGCAGTATTGCTATTGCAACACATATTCCTTGAATTCTGCCCACTAAAAATGTTAATAACTGAAAACGTAATCTGACCTATCATCTTTTTTACTTTTCTTTGTTTTATAAATAACAGTAGGATATTGACTAAAATCTACAATAATTAAAGCAACAATTTAAATATACAATTCATCATGTATTTTTTAATCCATCTTCCATTACCATTAACTTTGTTACCTTACCATGTGCTAACTACCCATTTACTGAATCTCACTCTGCCTGACAACCACACATTACTGTGTAGTCATTTAATGAAAGATAATTTCCAATGGTCAAGTATGAAATATCTACCAACATTAGAAGATGTTGTATGATTTAGATATGGTTTTAGGAATGCACTATAGAGCAACTCTGAAATGTGTAAATGAATCAAAAAGATATCTGCCTCTTTCGGTTGTATAATTAACAATATTTCTGAAATAGGTTTGAGTCTGGTTCTCATCACAAATGATTCAAGTAAATAAAACACAGCCACATTGTCTCCTAGAACTTGAGAAAAATTATATCATAAAATGTTTATCCACTAGAAAAGTCCATGTTAAAATATATTATGTCAAAATGAAACATTAAAGGAAAATACACAACCTAAATTAGAAACCAAATAGCAACTGCAAAATAAATACTGAGTACTACTATTTTCTTCACCTTTCACTTTGAATAGCCTGAAGGTCTTAGAATTTTAGTGGAAAAGAAAATCCTAACACTGTTATTCACCATTCCATATTGCCAAGAACAGTGTACTTCACTGTCCCACTTGACTTCTTGGGGTGACCACCACCAAACAATATCCTCTAGAGACAGGTAGAGACTGGTAAACTATCTAGAAGCACCATTTCTACTGAACACAAAACTCTCTAATCTTTCATTAAAAAAAAAGTTTCCAAAATTTATAATTTTCTAAGTCATCTTTTTTTTTTAAGGCTCTTCAGTCAAGATTAAGTATCAGTAGGCAGGCACTATGTGGTCCATAAGCACTACATAGTAAACACTGTATCGTCAGATGCCGCTATGTAGAGTTTCCTCATAACCAAAGTCTAATACGCAGTAAATACAAACTACTTACCTACCTGGATGACATTCAGTGTAAGATAATCCTATTTTATTCAAACAGTCGATTCAAGAGAATACACAATATGAAACAACCTCTGATTATTCCTAATGCACAAATGAAACTGTAAATAGCATGAGTCTGTTCACATATATCAACACATATCATTTCTAAATTTCTCCTTTAGAAAATAGATTAGCAGCAATTTTATAATCAGCATGGGTTTATTGGGTAACTTTTCTGTTCAATGTTGTAATAAAGAATATTTATGAAATATCAAAAATCACTATTTGTCTACATTCACAAAGTCTGCAGTCCAGGTTGGGGATATGTGTTCTGTGAGTTCTGGTACCTCATCTTTAGTTTGGTAATAAAAAAGTAGGACAGGAGGCTTGACATGGACCCTCCCAGATAAACAGAATTCGGGTAGCTGTGTGGAGAGTGTTCCAGGACTTCAAAGGGCATAGATGGAACATACCAAAGGAAAAGTTCAATCTTGGTTAAAGTGAAATACGAATACCAAACCTGGTCAGAAAATACTCTGGGATGAAACAGGAAATACCAAGTTCAAATCAGCCTTCAAAGATAGACAAAGAATTTAGTTCTGCACTATACATTGTTCTAAGCGCTTCATATGTATTAGCATATTTAATTTTCTAACACCTCTGAAAGATAAGATATTCTTATCCCAATTTTATACATCAGGAAACAGACAGACAGGGATCAAATAACATCCAGTTCGTAAGGAGCAGAACTGGGATTTGAATCCAATTTATTTGCAGCACTCTTTCCCATAATAACTGCACCATACTACCTATAACTCTCAAGCCGGAAGTGAAAAACATATATACATATGTGAAGAAATAAAGAACAGATGGAATGAAATGGAATGGGATCTGTGAAAGAGACAGACATATGCAATTGGACTTTAAGGTAGACTTAGTCTAAAAACTTCTTGTAGGATGGATCAGCAGCAGAAATGCCTAGAACCAAGCAACCCAGGTCTGCCAAACTCCAAAGTTGGTTTGAAATATTATAAAACTGAACTTACTATAACCTCAATGATTAATAGGAAGAAAAGCAAACTCCTATGAAAACTGAAAAAAAATAAAATATCTATATGTAGCAGACAACTTCTTAAAGAAAAAAAAAGGAATATGCCTGGCTACAGGGACCGACAGATACAAAGAATTCAATTAATCGACTGAATACCTGTATCTCAATCTTGAAATTTTCTTGATGGATATTAAAGCAAACCTATTACGTGAACCTGCTATTTAAGACCTAGGAATTAAAAAATAAATAAGAAACGGCCCTTGTCTTCATGAGCTGCCCTGAGATTATGTATATCTCATTCTATAACATCTGATAACTATTTTGGAAATAATATTTGCTCATCATCTTAATATTTCTGGATCTCCAAATGTTTCTAAATACACAATTATTGCTCTTCAAGTTTGTAGCATATATCAGCTAATTCTCAGACCTTATTTTATTTTGTCCCTACCCAAAAGAGACCAAAGATTTCCCCTTGTGAAAAACATCTGGATACAAAATAAAATAACAGCCTTGTTAATTAAATTCTTTTAACCTTCAATTTCTCCCCTCATCAAAAGTACTTCCACCCAGTATAGGAAGTATTAGGGAATCATTTGTGAAGAGAGAATAGGGGCAGAAAAAATGTGCTTCTCTTATTCCAATTAGGAAGTTTAACCAAGGAGGTGGAATTTCAAATCAAAAAACCTAGTTCTAATTAGTTACAGATGAAAATTCCCAAAACCACCCTGATCACAATGCAAATCATTAACTGAGCTCCTGGAGACCCAGGAAGAGAAGGATTTTTCATGATAAAATGGAAATGAATTACTTTTGAAATCCTAACCACAACACCCTTTAGTTATTTATATACAATTAAGTAATTTAATTTGCTCAGACTGAGCCGAAATAACTGAAAAATGTTTTGTTATTTTCACAGGTTTCTCAAGTATTAGTACTGAGTTATTACTGCATATTAACTCTTAAAAAAATAACTTGTCACTGAACCCAGTTGTTTTAAGGCTCATCATCTTTATGCCACCTGGTCTGAGCTTTGGCTGCAAAACTGCCACACTACACTGATCAAAGTGTTCACCAAATCAAGAATGCAGGAGTTGACCATATGAGTATTCCAGTACTTTCTACCTTTGAATGTTCTAAAAATAAATGTGTACAAGGTATTCTGAAGTTATGACTTACCTAGCAAATTAATGTGGGAGTGCCCTTATATACACTGCAGTACATAAAATAAGACTGGTTTATGGACTCTTCGGTATAAAAGCATCCCTCATGGGAAGGGTATTAATGTTGTGTTCTGTAGTCTTCAGTTTAAATCACAAAAAATGAACTTGAATAATTGAGAAAATTAAAAGCTGTTAAAAAAAAAAAAGATTAACCAGAACATGCATTTCTTTCAACTTCACAATTTACAGTGAATACTACCGATTCCAAAAATGTGTAGCCTCTTGATGCTTACTTCTCACACCTCCCAATGTAACTTGCTCTAGACAGTCTGATGGGGGCACAATTCAAATTCTTCAAAAAGGCCATGATCTAAATCACTTCCAGATTTGCCTCTGTGAGTCTAAAATTCTTGCGTTAACAAAATAATATGATTATGGCAATAGCAAACTATATGGACATGCTTATCTATTAACATAGCTGCAAAAAGAAAGGCAGTCATCTCTATAAGAAAAACAAATAAGAGAAATAGAACAATATTATGAACAAAAATTCTTTTGGACTTAATCTCATCTGTGAATAATTAGAAGAATTTAAGTTGATTTGGAAGAGGTAGAGGAAAGATTCTGAGGTGATAAGATTACAGTGTCTTTCACTTTGATGAATTAAAAATGAAGAAAATGAGGAAGAAAAAAGATCAGACACACATACATGTGTGCGCATGCACACTCTCAACCATCACAGCAACTAACCTCCCTGTCCCATTTTTCATAAGGTTGGGGATTAACCCCAACCAACAAGTAAGATAAAGGCTGTATTCAGTTCTTTGATTAAAACAAAATAAAGAAACAAAAAACAACTATTTTCACTCTATTTTGATTCAGGATAACTCTTAATTTTTTGGTCTATTGAAACTCATTCACAATTAAGGAGAAACAAATTCTGTGTATAATTAAATATTTGGTCAAAATATCTCCCTACACACTTAAAAATAAATGCCTAATCTAAAACTTTGTAACAGCAAATAATCATGACATGAATTCCATCAGAATGATTCTATTTTATGCCCTCTAATGACTATTAATTTTATAGCCAGAGTTCTTCAAATTTCTCTTTTTAAATACAGTTGTTGTTTATTCTTATTATTTAAAAAAAGCATTCTTATTGAAGAAATTCCTGTGGAAGAAAAATTGAGTTACATATAAGGACAAAACAATTTCACCATTCAGAGACAATTTTAAATTATTTGCTGTATTTACTTTGATTTCATATAATTTTTTTTCATTTAACATATTGTTTCCCAAACTGGTATTTAAATAACATTTTTGTGGAAGATGTTAATATAAGGTTAGTATCTGTTCCACTAAAAACAATGGTCTATGGTATTTAAAATGGTATAAAAAGGTTTAAGCAAAGTGAGATGTCCACTGCAGCTTTCTCAGAGCCTATAAGGTACTAACATTTATTATGACTTAATTCATAATAAATGACTTGGGAAACAAGTCGTCACAAACTTGAGGAGCAAGCAGATTCCCAAATTTATTCCCCACTAAACATATCTTCCTTGTTCATCTATTAGCTTCCAGCTTGGGAAACACTGAAACTACATATTGGAAGGACATTTCCATATTGTTAAATAGTTTCAAACCATGATTTGGGGGCTATAAATTATCACTACATTTAAGTGTCTCATAGTTTACTAGAATTTTTCCAATTTGTTATCCTTATATAGTAATCTTATTACATATGCATAATTACAACCTTTAGATAAAGTGCTAGGCTTTTTAAGAAAATGTTACCAAAATGTCTAAATGACTATACATTTCAAACAGCACTTTTTCACTGAGCTTGTATCAAAAGGGCATTTTACTTGTTTAATATTTGGGTTTTTTTTCCAAAGATTTTATTTATTTATTTGACAGAGAGAGAGACACAGCGAGAGAGGGAACACAAGCAGGGGGAGTGGGGGAGGGAGAAGCAGGCTTCCCGCCAAGCGGGGAGCCCAACGCAGGGCTCGATCCCAGGACCCTGGGATCATGACCTGACCTGAAGGCAGATGCTTAACGACTGAGCCACCCAGGCGCCCATTTAATATTTATTAATTTGATTAGCCCAAAGTGAAAACTCATTTTTATTTTCATTTCTTTGCAAAATAGTAAGGCTGATTTTTTTTTTCCTATGTTTATCAGCCACTTGTATTTATCCTTCCTAGATTGGACTGGAGTTCTCTCTCCCCATATTTATTATCTTTTATCTCACTGTTTTTACTTCTTGATCTTTCTCTGAAACCAAAGTTCCTCAAGTTTGTTCTTCTCATCACCGATTTAGTTTTTCAAAACATTAATTCTTCTTTCTTGCTTCCTCTAAGTCTTGAATTCCACTTGCATGGTTTTACCGTTTCCTGCAGTCACCCCTTACCTTTACAGAAACATGAGTTAGTTCTCTCCTTGCAGCTCTCTGCTGCAGGCTCACAGATACCCTGCCTTCTACCTGATGCTATGTTAAACTGCTTTCTAAATGTTCTTCTAGTTTTTGTAAATACTCTCCAAAATGTGCTTTTCTCTTGCATCTTCAGGATGATAGTCCCTTTCCCTGAAGTACAGTATTAGTTAACAAGTCAAAAGTTGTTCGGGTCTGCTACTGCCTCTGCCCATGATGGTGACGGTGTCCACCATCCAACAGAAAGCTTGGCCTGGCTCACTGTGTTCTCAAATGCCTAGAGAAATCCCTTTTCAGTGCTCTAGCAGGAATGTAGTAGATACAAAGAGTTAAAAGTCCAATTCTCAGTGGCCGTCAGGCATTAACCTAAAGCTTGCCTTCTGGATGCCAAAGGACCCTTGTCCTCACATACTGCTGGTCTGAAAAAGAATCACCTGAAGTCTAAAATGCCTCCCATTCAGGTCTCCATTCCCACCTCGAGCCCTCTACCTGGGGAGGCCTCTTCCTTTCAGGATGCAGTGGTCTGCAGCTCCAACTCCTCATCTTTAATGTCCTTGCTCTTTTCTATGTTCTTCAAGCTGCTGGACAGACAGAAAAACTAAGAGACTGGAGGCATAAGTGATGGTGATACTATAGCTTCCCCAAAAAAACAGCACCCCTGCAGCAGATGGAGAGCTGCCCCGTCTCCTCAACGTTTCAAGATCATGGGTGTCTGAGCAAGCAGATGATGTTACAAAAGAAGCAAACTACATTTCCAACCTTACACTGAATAGTTTCATCAGATTTCCTGTTTTTCCTAATCCAGTTCCTTGTAGATGGAAGAAATGTATAAAAATTTCTATCAACCGAGTATCAGTCTCTTTTTTCCCCATTACTGTGAGTCTGTTTCTAGGTCTTCATTAATCTCTTAGCAGAAAATTGGAAGAGGCTGTCAGCAACCGCAACCAAATGCTATTTTTAATGGGAAGCCTAAGTTTTAAATATGTTAGAATCTGATGATTTCACTGTCAATTACAAGAACTCATTTGATCCACTAATATAACTTTATTTTAATAAGTTTATTAATGCTGAAAAGAACAACACACAGGAGACTAGAAGGCACTGTTTATCTAGAAATCACAAATATCACCAGTGCAGAAATGCAGACTACTTTTCTGCACTGGTAACAGCATCAGAAGAATAAAAAGCAGACTTTCCCCACTAGTTGAAGTTGAGAGTGGTGAACAAAAAAATAAACATGATCCTCTGCTTTCTGGGTTTTATTATTCATACGGTTTTGTTAAGTATATGGCAGTGTTTTCATATTTTTATCACTCTAGACCACACAGGCTAACTAAGCTCACTTGCTGATTACTGATGACCATCATGATGCTGGCAAGTTTGAAGTACTTGGCTGCATCAATTTCTAACTGCCATGTTGACAAATACCAAGAAGTAGAATTTCTGTGTATAGTTCACGTTTATATCCCACACATCTAGCTAACTCAAAAGAATGGAAAATAAGAGGAATTGCAGATAAATATGTTATTAGAAGAGAGACAGGGAGAGCTTCTCTGAAGGTCTGTGCTAGACATATTTTAACAGTGATGATCTACCTTTGAAAAGTTCATGTGAACACCACTGAAACTTAAGAGTAATTACTGTAAAGTCAAAGAAACCTGAGATAATATCCGAGCTCTACTCCTTAATAGTTGTGTGACCTTGAGCAAGGTAATTAACCTCTCTATGGCTCTGATTTCTCTTTTGTAAAATAAAGATATTAATAATGCCTGCTTCGGGGTGCCTGGGTGGCTCAGTCATTAAGCATCTGCCTTCGGCTCAGGTCATGATCCCAGGGTCCTGGGATCGAGCCCCGCATCGGGCTCCCTGCTCAGTGGGAAGCCTGCTTCTCCCTCTCCCACTCCCTCTGCTTGTGTTCCCTCTCTCACTGTGTCTCTCTCTGTCAAATAAATAAAATCTTTAAAAAAAATAATAATAATGCCTGCTTCATCAGATGGTTAGCAGACTTAAGAATAAAAGGTAAGGCAAGCAATATCACTGTTAGATAAGTGCTCTAGAAATGTTTGGTATGATCGCCCCCCACATATTCTAAAATAAACAATCTTTACACAAAGTGGGATTCCACCTTAAAGAAGGTGAAAGGATGTCTTCAGTAGTCACCCACAATGATTTGCTAGCAACTAGTAATTTGCTAGATTTCCACACCTAGATGATTTTAGTTTGCACCATTCAAGACACCTTAGGTAGATTTTGAGAAACAAATATAAATCGCTTGTCCTTATCAATTACATTAAAGTATAAGAAAAATTAGATAGACACCTGAGGACAAAAACAACAACAAAAAAAAACAAAAAAACTACTGATGCAGGGCACCTGGATAGCTCAGTCGTTAAGCGGCTGCCTTCGGCTCAGGTCATTAGCCCAGGGTCCTGGGATCTAGCCCTGCATCGGGCTCCCTGCTCAGAGGAGAGCCTACTTCTCCCTCTCCCACTCCCCCTGCTTGTGTTCCCTCTCTCACTGTCTCTCTCTCTGTCAAATAAATTAAAAAAAAAAAAAAAAAAAAAAACTACTGATGCTTCAGAAAATAGGCCCTAAACTTAGCAGCTTAGTCTGGAGCAAAGGTTCTCAAGAAAATCACTTAGGACTGGACTTTTTTTGAAAATAAGTGATCATATTTTTGGTTTACACAATGGCTAGGGAATATTAACTGCTTTACATGGGCTGAGAAGCTTGCTACATTTACTGCAACTCAAAGAAGAGTCCCAAACAAAGAATTTCCTTGGGTCCCTCACGTCTTCTGAATGAATGACTAGAGACTCATGAGGGTGAAAAATATGTTTATAATTATCTGAGTCTAGAACCTTACACCATTTTATATAAACACATGGTATTTAAGGAAAAAATTTTAATATGCACTGAATTTTTCAAGAACACAACTACATCAAGTGATTTGTTTCACTCAGAGCTTTGACAAAAGTGATTCAACATATTAAGAAAAGTCACACCCACAATCTCAAAACCACTCATTCTGAGTCACTAATACAAATTTTTTTAACGGGTAGTTGGATTTGTAGCTGTGATCTTCCTAGAGATGCCACACATATGTACAAGAATCTAACTATTTCATTATTCCTGATCCAGTCATGTCCAAGCATTTCCATACTGAAATTCATGTTATTTTTGAATGTTAAAGTCTTTTGTACTTGTTAAAGTCTTTTGTAACAAATATATTTTCATGTAATTTCTCCTTTTTATTACAAAAGGATTACAGTAGAATATAACAATATTTTTTTTATCATTAGGATACTAACGGACTGTTATAAATGAGGCAGCATGGGGTTTTGAAGGAAGAGAAGAGAGCGGTAGAGGAAGAGTTTCACAGAGGTTCTCAAACACAGGAAGACAGCCCACAGGAAATGCAAGTAACTCAAAGAGTTACTTTCCTTCAACTACACATTGAATAGGAAAGAGTAACTTGAACTTGAAGTAAGAAGGATTTAGCTTAGGTATTTTAAACACCATCCTGAAGAAAAGGACTGTAAATCACCACAATGAGAATTTCTTATCAGCATATTTAAGCCATTTATGAATGTGATAAGCAGCGGCGCCTGGGTGGCTCAGTTGGTTAAGTGGCTGCCTTCGGCTCAGGTCATGATCCCAGGGTCCTGGGATCGAGCCCCGCATCGGGCTCCCTGCTCCGCGGGAAGCCTGCTTCTCCCTCTCCCACTCCCCCTGCCTGTGTTCCCTCTCTCACTGTCTCTCTGTCAAAAAGTAAATAAAAAATCTTAAAAAAAAATGTGATAAGCAAAGCTTTCTTAAAAATTAGGCTGTACCATAAACCATGGCTATTCTATCATGATTCATTTCTTGTTTTAAAATGTTTCATAAGGAGTTTATATAAAATTCAGTTTTCAAGTAACAGCTTTAGAGCTCTGACAATGATTTAAAAAAAATTAGGGGTGGAGTGTGCTATCCGTTCAGAACGTCTGAAGCTTGATGGTGGCATGTGCTGCTAAAGTCTAACCATGACCTCCCCAACCTCCCTGCCCAGTGGGGCGGGGGTTGGGGGATGAGAGAAAGAGAAAATAACACTGACATTGAAAACAGCAAAGCTTATTTTGGGTATCTCTTCATCCAAGTAAAATAAAAGTTACTTTAAAAAATATGGATTCGGTATCACACATCCACTGCATTAAGGATGGTAATATATATAAGATAGACCACCCCCCACAAATATTCTCATCACAGAGATATCATAAAACCACTTGCATTTTGCATCAAAAAATTTAATTTGGGGTAAAAAGTAGTTCACCAAACTCTGATATTCACTGAAATAAAATTCAGTTAAACAGTCTGAGTTCTTAGATTTACAACTGAATTTATTAATTCAATCAGTAAGAACCTCTGGATTGAACAATCTCACATCTATGACCATTGTATAGGCCAGGCTTCAAATTGGCATGAATCTCTCCTAAGAGAACTTTTTGTTAGTTTTACTCCACGAACTCCACGTGATGAAAAATTTAGTAAACTAAACAAACTGCCCTTTTTAAGTAATAAACAACATTTATTCATTTTTAGTAAATCAATGATATACTACTTTAAATCAGTACTTTTGACCAGGATAATATGGCCAGTGGTACCAATCTGCATTTTCAGGTCCCTGGGAGTCAGAAAACTCCAGACTGGGGACCATGAGTCTGCAATATATTTAGTTCTAAAAACAAAATATGACTATTAAAAGCAAACCAATTTTTCACAAATGGACTCTCAATTTTAAACCACCCAGTATTTCTTTGTCTCAATCCTAGAATTTTCCTTGTAGCTGAAATTCCACACATGGTCTCCATATCCTCAAAGAAATGCCCTTTCCAGATGAGTTCCTAAGAACAGAACTGTTTCTTCGAAGTCAGCGAGCTATTTATAGAAACTACGGTAGCCCCCAAGGGAAGATCAATTGGCAAGTATAAAATTACCTATATATAGTGTAGCAGCTGCTCTGCCTTTTTTTTTAAGGAGGACAAATACAACAATGATCGAGAAATAAGGTACATGGAATGTGATAATTTCAATGTGGCTGCTTATCATTACAAGAAGAAAATACTACTGATTTTCATGACCCTGTAAAATATTTGAATTACCAACTAAATTGGCAAGTACATAAATATCATAAAACCAAATAATGTACTTTCATTACCATACCTGTCCTGTAGAACTAGAAAAAGCAACATCTTAAATGTTAAGGTATTTTATTTTTAGTAATATTAAGACATAGCTAACTAATTTATGTAAGTTCTTTAACATATAAATGGTTTATATTGAATATATGCTAAGATTTCTATCACTGCTTAAAATTACACATAGTAATGTTCATATATGTATGTGTATATATACAATATTTTTGACTAAACAGCTTAATTGAATAATTTTTTTTCCAAATATTCCCTGAAGACCACGGATGACATTCAAAATGCTGTCCAACTGATGTGGCCCGTATACATCCAGTAAGAATGGAAATGGCCAAAAAGAACCAAGACAGTCATGCCAGTGTGGCCGGTGTGTCCCTATACTTCATCCACCTGCAATAACCATACTCTTTCGTATTTGTAAGAATGCTAATTTCACAGAGTATAAATGGGTAAGAGGGGGAAATGTGTTCACTCTTAGCACAAATTACCAAAATAATCTCTACTTTCTCCATCTCTGTCCCTAAACTATATGATCCACCACTCTTTATGGGCTTACATTCATGCAACAAATATTTATCAATAACCTACTATGGGCCAGACACGGTGTGAGGCACTGGGGAGAAGAAGATGTACAACACAGACAAGATCCCATGTTCACAGAGTTAACACAAAGTTTATAATCTAGTTGGAGAAAAAATAAATGTTTGTGTATATGTATGTTTGTGGCTCCTTATTTTATTGTATAGTGATTATATGCCAAGCACTAATGTGACAGCCTTACATTATTACCTCAACTGACTCACAAATGTTCGCACAAATACACACATAAAAATTCAAGTAACAATTAATAATTAAAAGAAAATAAAAGAATAAA
Organism: Mirounga leonina; assembly: GCF_011800145.1. NCBI lineage: Eukaryota > Metazoa > Chordata > Mammalia > Carnivora > Phocidae > Mirounga > Mirounga leonina. The sequence goes on from NW_023270323.1 coordinate 3,778,108, forward strand.
TATTATAAGATAAAATATGAATAGCTATATAAATTAGAGGTATGTGCTCAAATATCGGGTTATTGTATAAAGAAGATAAATTAATTCAGGAAAATTATGATAGGAAAAAAGTAAATTCATATTAAGTATAAAAAACATGTTCTGGGCGCCTGGGTGGCTCAGTCGTTAAGCGTCTGCCTTCGGCTCAGGTCATGATCCCAGGGTCCTGGAATCGAGCCCCGCATCGGGCTCCCTGCTCCACGGGAAGCCTGTTCTCCCTCTCCCTCTGCCCCTGCTTGTGTTCCCTCTCTCACTGTGTCTCTCTCTGTCAAATAAATAAAATCTTTAAAAAAAAAACATGTTCTAATACTAATATTGAATACTTCCCCAAAACTAAATTCTATTGTCTCTGAGTTCTCTCCTTTTAATCTAAAATACCTCGTGTCCCTATTAGTGTAATAACAAAATTCAAACCAGAACTATATTTTTTTAAACATGCAACTTAAAGAAATTTAGGTTAACCATATTTCTAAATCCTCAAGTCCAGCAAGTTATAAATCATTTTAAATTATCTTCCTTATCAGACTTTCATGGAAACCAATGAGTCACTCTGAACTGTCTTATCAAAAGTATCTAAGTATGGAAATCTAGAGCCTGGGTGGCTCAGTCGGTTAAGCGTCTGCCTTCAGCTCAGGTCATGATCCCAGGGTCCTGGGATGGAGCCCCGTGTCAGGCTCCCTGCTCAGTGGGGAGTCTGCTTCTCCCTCTCCCTCTGCCTCTCCTCCTTGCTCTTGCTCTCTCTTTATCAAATAAATAAAATTTTTAAAAAATAAAATAAAATAAATATGGAAATCTAGCATATCCCTCTATGAGGATGTTAACTTTTCCATGGACTGCCTGATGAAGTTACTTACTCTACTGCATTTACCAATGGGGCTTGCATGATGTTCGTTAGTCCTGTGAGGATCATCCTTTCACCAGCAGGAAGACAGGTGTAATATTTGCTAATACAAAAGCCTGTGCATTTCTATTAGAAACAGAAGCATCTATTTATTCATTTAATAAACATTTAGTGAGCACCTTCTACAAGCAGTTAACATTTAAAGAGCGGATGCCAGTCACAGGGCTGGCCACACCCAGGGAAGTAAGGCTATTTATTGCCCACATGGGAAATGAAAAAGGAAAGGCCAAGAATATTCCAAGAAAAAAAGGGAAAAAACCCATGAATAGAAAAAGAGATCAGGACGTAAAAGCAATCTGGGCTATCTGTTCGGAGTAAGTCTCAGAGAAAATGGGAGTAGAAGGCTAGATCCTTAACGGCGGGGTCAGCCTTGGACAGAAGAGGAACACGACCTCCTCTGAGGCAGGGGTGGTTCACCTGACGACCACCGACCTGCAAAGGGTGCATACACAGAATGCAGGATCAAACATGGATGGGGAAAAGATTTCATCTCTGTGTCTGTAAACCTTTAGCAAAAGGAAATTGAACCTTTGCTTTCAGTATGAAGGCAGGCAACAAATCACAGTGCCAATACCAGTAACCTTGTCACCAGTGGAAATCACCACATTTTTATATCATATCTCAGCTGTTAACAGCTATCTCAAAACACTGTTTACATTTCTAACTACTTTGAAATTAAGGTAGTCACACGACCTGTCACTAGAGCTTATTTAATGCACAATAAAGATTCACATATCATATCACAAGTGTGTTATATTTTGAAAACTATCCTCTATAATACTATGGTTTTTTTTTTAATTTAAAAATTATCTTGAGGAGATGGTCCATAGGCTTCCCTGATCGGCCAAAGGGATCCATGGCACAAGAAATGAAGAACTACCACTCTGAAGCATGAGAGGAAAAATTAAGGCAGGAAGGATTACAGTGTCATCTCCCTCCATCACCTCAACTCCTCGATCAAAGTGGGCTGCACACAAGAGCCCTTGTGTTCATGGCGCTGTGGGAGACTGAAGGGACAGGATCAAGCACTAAGAGGAAGGAAAAGAAGCAAGCCAGGGGACAATCATCTCTGTGCTATAGGTTTTGACTGAAAGGCTGGAACAAACAGAAAGAGAACAAACACAATAGCTGTTGTAAAAATCCACTGACCAAAGACCTTTTACTTTGTCTCTAGGACTGCTTTCTCTCTCCAGCCCTTCCTTACTCCTCATTCCCATACCCTACAATCCTTTATCTAGGACAGCCCAGAGAAATGAAATAACTAAAAAAAAAAAAAAAAAAAAAAAAAAGGGCGCCTGGGTGGCTCAGTTGGTTAAGCGACCGCCTTCGGCTCAGGTCATGATCCTGGAGTCCCGGGATCGAGTCCCACACTGGGCTCCCTGCTCGGCAGGGAGTCTGCTTCTCCCTCTGACCCTCCCCCCTCTCATGCTCTCTCTATCTCATTCTCTCTCTCAAATAAATAAATAAAATCTTAAAAAAAAAAATCCCACAACACTCTTTAAAAAAAAAAAAAAAGTAAAAAACACACACCAAAAAAAAATCCCCTCTGACTTTATCTTGCCCCACCACACCTAACTGCCCACGTCCAACTGTGCCCATACACTTAAGTATAAAAACTTTCCTCCTGGGGCGCCTGGGTGGCTCAGTTGTTAAGCGTCTGCCTTTGGCTCAGGTCGTGATCCCGGGGTCCTGGGATCGAGCCCCGCATCGGGCTCCCTGCTCCGCAGGAAGCCTGCTTCTCCCTCTCCCACTCCCGCTGCTTGTGTTCCCTCTCTCGCTGTATCTCTGTCAAATAAATAAATAAAAAAAAAAAAATCTTTAAAAAAAAAAAAACAACTTTCCTCCTAACTGAATAGTCTGTGCACCTATGTAAGACCCCTCTCAGGGCGCCTGGGTGGCTCAGTCGTTAAGCGTCTGCCTTCGGCAGAGGTCATAATCCCAGGGTCCTGGGATCGAGCCCCGCATCAGGCTCCCTGCTCTGCGGGAAGCCTGCTTCTCCCTCTCCCACTCCCCCTGCTTGTGTTCTCTCTCTCACTGTGTCTCTCTCTGTCAAATAAATAAATAAATAATCTTAAAAAAAAAAAAAAAAGACCCCTCTCTCCCCCCACCCCACAGGCCCATCTTTGCACTAGATCCCATCTTGTCTGGCTAACTCGGTAACAGCACTACAGCAGTTCCCCACCCCACCCCGCCCTGGCCCCCACTTTGTATCTCTCCACTAGATCATTCCCATGCTTGAATTGCTTTCATTTAAAAAAAAAATCAAAAACTTCTCTTGGCCTCATTTCCTACTCCAAATACCATTCATTTCTCAGCTCATTTTTCCCTCAAGAGAACTGTCTACACTTGCTACCTGTAATTCCAAGCCTTCAGGTTTTCCATCAACTCCAGTCTGCTTCATCAAGGTCATCAGTTGACCACCACCACCACCCCCTTGATGCTGAACTTTAAACAAGATTTAATAAGGTTATCAACTCCTTCTCCTTGAAATACTTTCATCACATGGCTGCCTAGATATACATGATCTCCTGAATGCCCTTCTACCTCCCTCACTAGTTCCCATCCCCGTTTGCTGGTTCCTCTTCATCTCCCCAACTTCCAAACAACAGAGTGCTCTAGGATCAGTCTTCAAGCTTCTTTTCTGTCTATACTCAATCTCTAAATGAATCATTCAGTCTAGTAGCTTGAGGCATGATCTATATGCCAACAGAACTCAAAATTTCTGTCTCCAGCCAGGCCCTTCCCTCAACTCCCACCTCACATACCCATTTTATTTGATATCTCAACATGCCCAAAAATGAACTTCTGATTTTACCCACACCTTCACATCTCAGTCTCCCTCAGCCCCATAAATGGGAACTTGATCCGCTAACCTGGGGAAATCTCCGTACTTGTTCCTGATGTCTCTCCATTTACCTCCCATGTACAGCTCAAATTCTTTTACTTCCTTCTTTATCATACATTCTGAATTTACTTTTTCTCATCAGCTCCAGCGCTGCCACCCTGGCTCACCCGGGACTGTGGCCGTAGACTCCCCAAGTCTCTCTTTTCCCCCATCCTTTGTCCTAACATTACTCTCCAGGCAGCAGCGAGAATGACCTTTTTAAAGCCAATGACAACTCATGTTTCTTATTTGATTAAAACATTCCAATGACTTTCCATATCACTAAAAATACAAGCTAAAGTCCTCACGAATGCCTACAAGTCCGAACATGATCTGTTACCTCTCCAAACACCCTCTCAGGACTCTCCCCTTGGCTCGGTGCGCTCCAGGCTCCCTGGCTTCCTCGCTGGTCTTCAAGCACATTGGTCACATCGCTGCCTGGAGTTATCCACACTTGCTCTTCCCTCTGTCAGGGCCGCCTGCCCCCAATATGAAATGTACCTCACTCTTAATAGATGAAAATCATTACGGTGATTATTTCTTTAAAATAACATTTTCCCCCTTTTTAATACTTCTGCTACTGAAAAATATCCCCATTGAGTACTTTGGGGGATTAATTATGAAGAACTGTTATATACAGCACTTCAATTAATTTTAATTCCCCTCTTAAAACGGCTTTCATAGATTCAAAAATGAAAGAATTTAACTGAAATTTAGCTTCACCTTTCTTTGAATTCCTGACTGAATACAAAGGTTTGGACACGTAGACTAGAACTGCATTTATTTACCAAATATTTCAACTATATAAATATGTACTTTTTTACCTCATTATATTAAGCTGATATTTTTATTCTTACTTCCCCTGAATTTGCAAGAATCTTTCTAATGTGCTTCCTAAAATAGGAAAGATTAAACACAGATTCCTAAAGGGAAATCATTCTTCCAAATTCTTCACCTGATCCTTCATTAAGTCCCGATAATAATATTTGCTTAGTATTTCTTCTTGCAATTTCATGTAAATGGACTAGATCCCAACATTTTGCTTATACCTAAGTAGAATTTTAAATAAAAATTGGTTTTATAAAGTTTAAATAGAGAATATGAAGTAGAAACTTTAGACTGTGATTGAAACAAATAGGAGTCTCCTTAAGTTTTGAAATGGCCTTCCTTAAAATAAGAATTTCCTAGTTATTTTCAGTCTCACCTTTTCTAACCTAACTATTTACTTTGAACTGCCTTAAAACTCAACAACTTTCTAACAAATTGAAATTATTAAAAAATATAAATTTAAATATATTAAATAGCCAAGATGCAAGAACATGCTACTCAAGGGTCCCTCAATTAGATGAATGTGGTGATATGAATAAAGAGATGTGGTAAATATACCTGAAATATTACTGAGCCATAAAAAAACATCAGATCTTCTCATGTGCAACAAAATGGATTAGAACTAGAGGATATCATGCTAAGTGAAGTAAGTCAGTCAGAGAAAGACAAATACCATATAATTTCACTCATGTGCAGGATTTAAGAAACAAAGCAAATGGGCAAACAAAGGAAAAAAGAGGCAAAGAGAAAAACAGACTTTTAAATAGAGAGAGCAAACTGGTGGTTGCCAAAGGGCAGCTGGGTGGGGGGGGATGGGTGAAATAGACAAAGGGGATTAAGAGTACAGTTATCGTGATGAGCACTGAGTAAATGTATAGAATTACTGAGTCATTATATTGTACACCTGAAACTAATATAACACTGTATGTTAATAATACTTCAATAAAAATCGATACACAAGTACTTGGTAAGTATTCATTACCTCCAAATACTGAGCATGATACAAAGTTACCTGAAGCAATTCTCTGTCCTCCAAGATTTTATAATCTAGCCAGGAATTAAAAGGAAAGGAAAGGGACCAAAATTTGTCTCATACTATCATGTGCCGGGCACTGAGTAGGGCAGGACACATAAACGATATCAGTTAATCCATGTAACCACTCAGGGAAGAAACAAATAAACAAAAAAGTATGTATTTCCTAGAAAAAATATTCCCTCATAACTTTCTACCCATCTACTCCTTAAATTACATTAATTTTAATTCCTCTAAAAATATGTCATCTGTGACATATTATTTTACAAAATTCTAATTATCAATATTCTGCAATGATTTTCTTTCTCTTGTCCCTTAGTGTTAATTCTGTTCTGCTATATTCTAACTGGTGACAGCAGAGAAGTCTTGCAAGAAGCTAAACCAGAAGAACAGTACAATTACTAATCTAATTCTTCCTCTTTCTTCCTCTCTTGATTTTCCCTGAAGAGGGGCATAGGTGGAAATACACTATTTCTAAGTTCTGGCCCACTACTATCTCAGCCATATACATTAATCTTATCAATTTGCACTCCTGATTAGTGAAAAACATGTCTCACCAAGAATTATCCAGCGATCAATATGAAATTGATTTGGAATCCAGAGCCATTACTTCTTTCTTTTTTCAGCACATCCTTCTTCCCCAGAGCAAAATCCTGTATCAAATTAGCCTGCCTATGTCTGGGAGTGTGCAGGTAATCCAGAGGGAGAGAGACAGAGGGGGCAGCAGAGAGGGAGAGAGTGGCCAACATCCCATCTGCACAGTCTTTTGCAGCAAGCTTCTCAACACAGTACATAGACCCCATCTCTTTGGCCCAGAGATGGGGTCAAGTGGAGAACTACCTAACCTGGGTCCTCCCAAACTTTCTGCCAGACACCATAATCTTGAACAGAGAATGGGACCAGAAAGAACTCATCCACTTGAAGGATGTCTAGACACAGGTCAACTGGCAATTGGCTTCAATTATAAAGCTTTGTTGTTCAGTTCTTTCTTTGGGCCACTCTGAATCCTCCCAATAAACCTATTTTCCTTATGATCAGCTTCTCTTTCCTGTAACAGGTGGCTGGGGTGGGGTGGCAAGACAGGACAAGAAAAAGCCACAAAGGAAGATGAGTGAAAGTAAAGAACCCAAAATAAAATCATGCAAATAATTATTCAAATAAATTATGATTATTCAAATCATATTGATGATTCAAAATAGAAGTATATGTTTACATTTAATATTTCTTCAGAGGTTCTGGTCTTAGGGTTTACAGTCCCAGCTCATTCTTCACTATTCCAACAAAACTGGAAAGCATCATGGAACTGACAGCAGCCTGAGGTGAGTACCCAAAATAAAGAAGGTGAAGGTAAGCTGCATGCATCTCAGCGAGGCTCAGAGAGCAAATCATTCTTAAGGCTTTCCACCCAGTTGTTGCTTACCAAAACAAAAATGAAATTCATTCACCACACTTCTTTTGAAGAATGGCTGGTGCTTCCAAAATTATTTTTTTTAGTTTCTAATTTATCACTGAATGAACAAGTACGTAGAATAACAACCAAAAAATGAACCTTATAATTCAATATTCTGATTAGTTAAAATAAACTTCTCTAACAATCCAGCATATTATAACCAACATAACAACAAGGATAAAAGAATCCAAGTTCTATTTTATTGGTAAAAAAAAAATGGCACCATTACCATTCATTTGAAGTTAGACACCTGAAAGCAACCTGGACAGAAGAAACACATCAAAGATCCAGCGAAGCATGACTTCAAAAGGCACAGCACAGATGTGAGCTTCCAGCAAACAGCCTGCTCCGAAGCCAGGACTCAAACATAGGGTTGGCCGCTCACTTTCAAATTAGAAAAGACTCTGAATGGTAGCACCACAAATTGCTTTCACAATAAACTTCCCTAGATTTACCTGGCAAGGGTTTCCTTTTTACTTAATAGAAAACTGGAATTTTACACTGTACAGTTAAGATCATAGACCCTAGCTACATGGGTAACTCTGGGCAAGTTATTTAATCCCACTAGAACCCGACTTTCTCAAGGTTGATGTAAGGGTCAAATGATCATATTTTAAACATTAAAACGGTGGCTCGCACATAGTAAGTCCTATTCCTGCTTGAAAATGATTTAGAGTTTCTCTTTACTCTCCGAGTCTCGTATGAGATCTGGGTATCAGAGTAAATGGATAACTCTATTTCCTAAAAACAGACAGATAAGCCTAAGTGTGTTGTGTGTGCACGTGTAAAATGAAAACATCATTAAATTTAAAAGGTATTGAACAGTACTGTGAGACACTTTCATTAATGGAGATAAATAGATTTTTTCCCTTATTTTTCATCCTATAATTACCTCAGAGAAAACTGGGGTGAAGAGTTCAATTCTGGTTTTTAAAATGTCCTGCAGCACAATTACAGCTTCTAAACACATTCACAGACTAAGTTTAATGACCCAGGATACAAAGCATGTTTTGAAAATAAGTATCCTCAGATATTTTTACTACGGTTATTAATACCCAAGAAGTAGTTAATTCCAGTGGTTATATGCAGTTGTACATCAAAATGAATTGTGGAAAACTTACCCTTAAAATGGACAGTATTTTCATGGCTTAGACTATATCTAGGACATAGTCTTTAATATCTTTCAGTGTTCTCTTTACACATCAAATGTGTGTTTACATTCAAGAGTGTTGGCTTAGGAATATGTAAGACTTGTCTACAAATACCTACTGGTACCGAGGGATGTTGGAACACAGGTTAAACAATAGCTTTTTTTTTTTTTTTTTTTTAAAGATTTTATTTATTTATTTGAGACAGAGAGAATGAGAATGAGAGAGAGAGAGCACATGAGAGGGGGGAGGGTCAGAGGCAGAAGCAGGCTCCCTGCCGAGCAGGGAGCCCGATGCGGGACTCAATCCAGGGACTCCAGGATCATGACCTGAGCCGAAGGCAGTCGCTTAACCAACTGAGCCACCCAGGCGCCCTAAACAATAGCTTTGAATCACTCCTTTTACTCAAGGATTTTAAGAGACTTTTTGATTAATACTTAAGTGTACTGTGGAAGGTAATATAAAATTATAATTAATATTTAACATAAAACAGGAGACATTAGAAGTTATGCTTCACAGTACTTGCACCAGGTCCCTGGTGTGTGTGCTCACTCTCCCTTCCCACTGGCCCTACGGGAACTCCTGACTGTATCATCAGTCTATTTTCCTACTTCCCAAGAAGCCCTACCTTCCAATGGGGATGCATGTAATCCTGGGACCAGGGATGGAATGTGTACTCCAGCTGCAGTCCAATCAGAGTGAGTCTCAGCATTCTCTCTAGACTTTCTGGAGGGAAAGCCCATGGCTGTTACTCCGGACAACATGGCATGAAGATGTGAAGCAGTGAGGACATCCCTATTTCTGTAATGCCGCTTCCTCTTCTTTCAAGATCTAATACAGGGACCATTTCACCCACAAAGCCTTTTCCTACCTGCCCCTGTGACTCACCATACAACTTATCGATTTCTATTGTAGACTCATAAAACTTGACTAAGAGCAAATTATACTGGTTTTAAGACAGCATATTTTTTTAAGAGCATGCATGTAAAAAAGCAGTATCTTTTGTTTTTTTAAAACAAAGTTTATTTTTTTACACTTAAGACAGAAAACAATCAACTATTCACAGAAGGTCTTGGTCAATAATAGGCTTACCCAGAAAAGAGTAATAGAGATCTAAGGTATTTAAATAGTCTCTGGCCTTTTGCCCATCTTTCTGAAGTTGGGAACCCCATAAAACATGACTCCACATCTATGTGTTGCACCCTGCCCTAGGGTTCTGCTATGCCAAAAATGTTCCTATTAGTCTAACACACTTCACCTAAAACCCCCGATCACAGTAAATAAGTATTCTTATTTTTTTCAGATGGAAAAAGATAAATCAAAATGTACTATTTATAAATATCACCTTTTCAGATGTCTGTTTCTTCCATGCCTAATATTTCTTTCATCAAATATATAAATCTGAGTATAAAATGTTTTTCTAACCATAAGAACAAATAATTGTTCATTTTACTTTGAGTATTCAATCAGTATTTCTATTTGAAAAAAAATTATAATTAAAATGGATACCTACTAAGTATCAGTGTCCCACTTCAAGAAGAAAAAAATCCTGCGAACTAGAATTTTTTGAAAAATTATCAGAAATATTACATTTTTGCTCTTTAAGGAAAACAGGTTTAAGCAGTATAGTAGCTAAGAGAGTAGGCCTTGGGATCAGACTAAGTTCAACTTAGCTGTGAGATTTTAGGCACTTAACTCCTCATGGTTTTTATTTTTTGAGGATTCAATGAATTTATGAGAACAAATTAAAAGGTTTTAAAGAGTGGCACAGAGTAAATGGCAAAAAGAAAAAATTCTAGGTATGCTTCTAGGTAAAAATTTCTTGTAGGAAGAATTACCTTCTCCTAGGTTAAAAAAAAAAAAAAAAAAAATGCTGCAAAAAATCCCCTCATATAACAAGTTAAATACAAACTGAATAAATATTTCCAAATCCTCACAAAGAGCTATTTTTTCCTTGAATATAAGAAGCTCCTAAACAATAAGCAAGAACAAAGACCAACAACTGATGAAAACTAGTCAATCAACACAAATGGAGGATTTTACCAAAAAAATCAAACCTAAGTAGCTTCTAAGTATATGAAAAGATACCGAACTTTCATAAGAAAAATGAAAAGTAACACATCAAAGAGAGAGAATTCTTTCTTTACCAGTTTTGCAAAAGTTCAGGAGCTGGATACAGAGTCACTGGTAGCATCTAAGGATGACACTCAACGTACACACTGTTGTGGGTATGGAAACTGGCACAAGCCCTGTGGTGTTCAAACCCTCTATGCTCTAGGAAACGTTCTTGCAGATCTATGCACACACATATATAAATAAAAAATGACTAAGTAAAAATAAATTAAAAAACCCAACACTTTATACCCATACAGTGCATTTAGAAGCACTGTGTGTAGCCTTTAAAGGAATGACGCAGTTTTATATGTATTAATATGAAATGCCTGACATTTATTGTCAATTGAAAGCAAGATACAGATCAGTGTATACGGCTACTCTAATTTGTATTTAAAAGACATATATGGGGACGCCTGGGTGACTCAGTCGGTTAAGCGTCTGCCTTCGGCTCAGGTCATGATCCCGGGGTCCTGGGATCGAGCCCTCATCGGGCTCCCGGCTCAGCGCGGAGCCTGCTTCTCCCTCTACTCCCTGCTTGTGCTTGCTCTCACCAACTCGGTCTGTCTCTCTCTCAAATAAGTAAAATCTTTTAAAAAAAGAGAGAGAGAGAGGTGGAAGAAGCTAAGGAGAACCTCATTCAGTTGGGATAACCAGATAATCATTGGGTGATCACATCAGTACGTGACATAGGATGCTCATAACACACTCTTCTCAGGCCTGCTTCTCCCTCTGCCTGCCATGCCCCCGCTTCTGCTCTCTCTGACAAATAAATAAATAAAATCTTTAATTAAAAAAAGGATTTAAAAGACATACGTGTTGTATATAATATGTATGCTATATACACTATTGTGTATCACGTATATGTATATATGCATTTACATATATAATATACATATATACATGCGCACACCCTCTGGAAGAATAACAAGAATGTGGTCACAGCAATTGTCTCTAGGAAGGACATTCGCGTGGATGGGAGACAGGAACAAGGAGAAAGCTTACTTTTGCAGCTTTTCGTTTTGTACCATGTACCAAACAACCTAGTCACCCAGTAAATTAGAATTTAAAAGTTTCTAAGCACTTTTTATCCTGCTGTACCAAGCCCCTAACAAAGCATGTATCCATGCTCAAGGACCACATGTAGGAATGTAGGTGATAATATCCTTCATTTTTTCCAGCAGTCTTCTCCTTTAAGTGACTCACTAGAGAAGATTTCCACAAAGGTTAGAATGTATACCAAAAAACATTACTGAAAATTACTTCATTTACAGCTATTCTCATCATTACCCAATTAACTACCAACAATAGGAAACATGATAGCTTTTAGTATATGTGCTGCCGAAGCGAGCACGAAACATGATAGCTTTTAAGTGGTTGGTAATCTCGCTTTTTAGTAACAATTAGCAGGTATTAGGAGATAAAAATCTTTAAACAGCAGAGTTTTATAAAACTTATATTTGAATATTTTCAATATAAATTGGCATCTAAAAGAATATTATTGCATCTTTCTGACCACATTTGCTTATCACCAAAGACATTATCACTATGACAACGGAAAATATTTTGCCAACTGATAAAATTTATTGCATTTCTGAAAACTTGTTAATATTACTAGATTACTCCACTTTTAAAAGTCATTTCTTTTAGAAAATAATTTCAGGCAAAGTGTTAGCATGCAGAGGGAATAACTCTGTCGTTGAACATCTTATGTGCATACTGCTGCCAAAAAGTGTCAACAAAACATGTCTTACATTTTTAAAAATTGCTGTAAAGATAACCCCTACTGTTCTATAGAACATTAAAACGCTCTACAGAAAAAACCTTTACAACTGTCTACATAATCAAAGCGGACTCAGACAACCAATAAAATCTACATATCTTCCAAAACAGGCCCAGAAACTGCAAAAGTGAATGGTTGTCAAGTAGATAACGCCTCATCAAGGTGAGAAGAAGCTATTCCCTATCTTTGAAGGATATTTTCAAATCAAAGAAAAACTAACAAACGGCACAGGGTCCTCTGTGATTTTAATGACAGCCTCATTCTTAAGAACTGTTGGTTTCAATTGGGGGGAGGGATATACTCCTTTTATCCTCAAAATATCTAAAATAGGCACTGCCACTTCCCTTTCTGAGTAAGACATAGAAGGGCTGCTCATTGCTGAGGCTGAAGGTTCTGTGCCGGGTAATCAGTGATCTGGAGAGTATAAAACACACCCATTCTGCTGAGCCATTTTATTGGTTCTGGTTCATAAGGTTCTACACTATAGAATTTCATATCATACACTAAACCTTAATCTCCAGGTGAAATGGAAGTCTAATGTCTTTAAATGGGTTTAATTTTGATCAGGTTTTCACTGCCAATGTTCAAAGTTGTAGAGGTCTTCAGAGATTCACATAAAAATCTTAGAGTTTCAAAGGGGGGAGAAAACCACCCTCAGCTTTTCAAAGAGGAGGTGAAGGTGAGAAAAAAGAAAAGTTTTCAAGCGTGCAAAGTTGCAGGAAGGCAAGGAAAAGAAAGAACAAACATACCAAGGGTAGAGAGATAGGAGGACAAGTATAAGGAAAAAAACAGGGACAGGAGAAAAGGAAGATCAACACAGATCATGAACTGATCTGTCCACTAAAACAAATCTGTACTTGTAAGACTCACGCAGGAGCCTAGGTGTCCAACTTGTTCTGATTCTCAATGACTTTGTGCAGCCAACTGCCTCAGGGTGATCACCTGCAGATGCACACGGGGGGACACAACTCTGCTTCCTGCAACCCCAGAGCAGCCCAGGATAGCTGCTCAAGCCCGTGAGATTTAAATTCCCCGGGATAATGGAAAACGATTAGCAAGGTTCAAACTGTGATTAGCATATTTCAAGTATATACTTCTGTGTTTTGCACAATTCGCAAGTATCAAAAAAAAAAAATGTTTTTCATTTAATCAACAAAACCGAAACATTATACTCTGTATGGGTAGTTCACTTGCACACACTGAAGTATTTACCTTCTCAACTTTCAAGAAAATGAAAAATGTCTAATCTCATGTATCAGGATTATGTAGTACACGTGTGTTTATAATACCCAAGTATGCACAGTTCACAAGTGTATATAGGGCAATGTATTCATTCATAATTCACTCACTCCCTCACACACACACTCTACAAATATTTTGTTTGTGCCTATGTGCTAAGAAATAGTTCTGGGACCATAATATGCTATGGAGTGAAAAGACAACAAATAACCCGGTTGTATCATTATAAACTGTAAAATTCTATATGGGACACAGCTAGTAATGGGGAGGGCAGTGTGTAGTTTGGGGTGTGGAGGGCTGGGGGGAATATCAGCAACAGTCAGGCTAAGGATATGCCTTTTGAGCTCAAATCTGAGGCATGAGAAAAATCAGTTGGCCAAGGGAAGATGAAGAAAAGAGCGTTTCAGGAGAGAAAATAACAGCAGGTACAAAATACCCCGAAGATGGTAAGGAGCCTGGAAGGTCCAGGGGAAAAAAGTGTGGAGAAGGGATAGTGGCAAGACAACGGGGCTGTCTTATGAACCTTGTTAAAGATATTTTCTATAGCCTGAGACTAATGAAAGGTTACTGAAGGTCAAATGAAGCATGATAATTACTAATATTTACTGATCATCTACTATGTGCCAGGGACTATTTTAAGTACTTCATATTAATTAACTTTTTTAATCCTCATAACAACTCTATGAAGCAGGTACTACTTACACCTACATTTAAAGAAGAGGATCCTCTATGATGCTCAGAAAATTTAAATGATAGGCTCAGGGTAACTGCAGAGTAGGATCTGACCCATGCAGTATGACTTTTATACTTCCTTTATTTTTGAGACCAAGCCGATCAAATAAATAAATCATCTGCTCCATGGTGCAAATTAATCTTCCTCTATTGACCCTTAGGGACTCCAGTTAACTGGAATAATAATAGTGCCTGGAGTAGATAATCATTTGCCTTCAGCAGTAAATCCAAAAAAAAAAAAAAAAAAAAAGAGTTAATACATATTTAAATTAACACTATTAACATCTACCTCTACTATTTCAGACATCATGGCAATATCTATATAGAGGTAAATTTTCCACAAGAAGGCCCCAGAAATAACAGTACCTGAAACAGTTTTTAAAAGGAAAGGGAGGGGTGCCCGGGTGGCTCAGTCTGTTAAGCATCTGACTATTGATTTTGGCTCGGGTCATGATCAGGTTCAGGAGACCAAGCCCCGAGTTGGGTTCTGCGCTGGGCGTGGAACCTACTTAAGATTCTCTCTCTCTCTCTCTCTCAATCTCCCCCTCAGCCCCTCCACCCATTCACGCTTGTGCTCTCGCTCTCTCTCTCTCAAAAAAAAAAAAAGGAAAGGGAGGAGGAATCTAAAATTATAAACTACACAGAATCAAATCTTACCTATGATGCTGACAATTAATAGGTAATTAATGAAAACTAATGACTCAAAAATATTTTAAACATTAGAACTTTAAAATTAAGTCTAGCTTTTTTGACACAGTATGAATAGGTTCTTCATCAAAAGAGACATAAGTATATTCACAAATACAAAATACACTGAAGCATATAAATGTAAACACATATATGGGTAGAAGTCCATAGTCACACATGGTTTTACACATTAACATTTCTGAAAAAGGTTTTAAGTCATAAATATTTATAAATATTATTTTCCCTAAATCTGGAATTTTCCCTTTTAAAGATATCCAAATATATGATTTATTATTTGTTTCTAAGGAAATTCACTGTAACTCAAAAATATGCAATATTTATTAATAGAAATATGTTCTCACAATAGCCTAAACATATTACTTATCAGAACAGGCTTGGATAACTCCATGATCACATACTTAATTTAACTGTTTCATTTCCTATCATTTTTAAATTCAGGATAATTATGGTTTTGTTTTTTCTACAATTCAACCTACAAAAGACAGATGCACTGAATTTTTTGCGACATGATAAACTGCCCACAACTTAAAGAGATGCTTCCAAACTGAGTACTGTTTTTCCTTCCCAAATTTAGAATTGTGATAGAATATCCCTGTACTATTTTCCAAGTTACTCACCGTGCAATATAGTAAACTATGGACCATATCACAGTGTTTTATTCTACATTTCTTCTGGAAACACTTTCCCTAATTCCCAAGGTCCAGTATACGTGCCCCTCATTTTCCTTGACATCTTGGACTTCCTTACCAGAGCACATCACTCCTTAGGCAATACCCATTTCTTTGCCTCTACTTTCCCATACACTGTAAGCTCTGTGATGGTCAACACTGTATTTACCTAAGTATGTCCAGCACTTAGCACAGTGCCGACCAAGCCCCTACCATGCAACCAGTTATGTAATTGTTGAAAATTTCCTAAGAGCAGAATCACAAGGAAATCTTAAAGAACCTGCTAGAATGACCTGCTAGAATTAATTGAGAGAAATAGGATACTTTAAAAAACATAAAGGCATAGCTCCTTATGAAAATTAAAATCCTGAGCAATTCCACTTTTTAATCCATGATATGCAAGTATGCACTTCTTCAATTTACAGAAGTATAAATCTGAAATACTCGGGGTGTGGTATATAAAGTCAGATACATAATCTAAAGCTAATCCAACTCCACTTTTACTAAATCCTGAATCATAAACTTTCAACAACCTTTTACATTCTACCACACCTATTCTACTTGGCAAAAATGCATTTGCTTTTTTTTCTTTGATGATTTCTCTCTCTCACACACACACACACACACACCCCTGCCTGAGAAAACTGGAGACGTAGATACCACTACCCCGGACAGAATAGCGACTTTCTTTTAAAGGTATGAGTATTTTAAGTTCATTAGCCTTTATTTTCCAAAGTACGTTCCAGGAAACCAACCCAGTTCAGTGGTCCTAACATGCCTCAGATTCACCCGGAGGGTTTGTGAAAATACAGAGAATCTGATTCCACAGGGTTTGGGGTAGGCCCCAGGTGATGGTGACGCTGCTGCTCTTGGGACCACACAAAGTGTGCTGTGAAGAGATGTTTTGTGAGAGGAAAATATCCATTCTCAAATACCGTTAGAAAATGCTACATATTCTGTATGCCTCTTAAGATTTCACTATACACATTAGCAAATAAAAGCTCTGAAACGTTCCACAGTAAATTAAGTTTTACACTGTTTATCAAAAAATTATTTAACTCTGGAATCTTTTAATCCAAGAGCAATCATTAACATCTTACCATGCTCTGTAGAATACACTTTGAAAACAATCTACATTTGACTCTTTAGAACTGCTTCCTTAAAATGTATTTTAGCAGAAAATAATTCTGTCCTTGGAAATGATCCAACTTCATACCATGTATGATTCCTGTCCATATAAAATAGCATCTCATTCTCAGGTCAGGCACAGTTCACCCAATTGTGTACCCCATTTCGTGCGGTGCTGCTTTTGTAGCTCTTGGTGTTAAGTAGGATCACACAATGCTTCAACCATTAATCCAATTAATTAATTAGTAATCATGCATAATTTAATATCATTTTGCATTTGAATTACTGAAAGCCACAAATCCACCTTATTTGTTCACATTTACTAATAAAATGCTGAAAACAATGGAATATAAGAACCTAAGTTTGTTCAGGTCAAAATATTCTCTTACACGTGATCTTATCTGGTGTTTAGAAACACCCTGAGTGAAGCTGATATGGCAGGCATTTCATTCTATTACCCCTTTGGCTTACTGAGAAAAGGAGCAGCAAAGTGAGTCACCTATTCATGGAACTAAGTGATGACATGTCTTTTGACTAACGTTCCAGTCATCTCTCATTACAGTGCACCGCCTTGCTGTAACCTTCACACTCATCCTGTTCATTTTATCCACAACTTTTCTCTTTCTCCTTTTAAGCACAAAAATGTGAGGGCCGCCTGGGTGGCTCAGTCGTTAAGCTTCTGCCTTCGGCTCAGGTCATGATCCCAGGGTCCTGGGATCGAGCCCAGCATCGGGCTCCCGGCTCAGCGGGAAGCCTGCTTCTCCCTCTCCCACTCCCGCTGCTTGTGTTCCTGCTCTCGCTATCTCTGTCTCTGTCAAATAAATAAATAAAATCTTTAAAAAAAAAAATTGCATGTGAAACATATTTAAAATCTTTCACCTTACAGTACCAAAAGATACATTCAAATACTGCTATATTAGAAGCTAAGCACTGCTGGCTACCACGAGAACTGCAAAAATGAATTATTAGGAAAATAAAAAGGCAGAAAAGAGTCAATTCTAAATTAAGGTATCAGTGAATCTTTAAGAGGATTTAAAGAATTTAAGCTCCATGAGGAAAAAGGTTTTTGTCTGGTCTGGTACCTAACCCAGTGCTGGCAGCCTGTAGGTTGCCCCAAATGTATTTACTGACCTTGTGAGTCAATGACTGAGAGGCGGTAATTTGAAAACAGCACAGAAACAAATAGTATGTTTAAAAGAGTTTAATCCTTTATACAAACTTTAATTTAAAAGGATCACTTCTATTCCCAAAGGGCAATATAAACCTTATATAACATAATCATAATGTCTAACAGCAAGGACAGAGAATCTACGACTTCAAACTTTCCCTACAAAAGAAGGTGCTTTTGCTACTCGAGTGTCCATGAACTCCATCAGAGAAACACAGCAGGGGATCAGGGATGGGGTAGAGAGACCACCTATTACGCAGAATGCCATCAGAGGGAACAGTATGCATTTAATGAGCCAAGTTAGATCATATTTCATATCAGAAAAATTACTTCCTTAAAAACTCACAGATTTCTTTAGAATTCAATATTTTGGGCTTATTTTTATAATTATATAATTTTCAAAACAGTAATATGCCACATTATTAATCACATAAACTATTTTAGTTAAAGAATTTACATCTGTTTGGCAAGTCATATCAAAGTTACTATATTTTAATTCTATTTTATTAGCAAAATTATTACTCTTGGAAATATAAGATTTTTCACTGAAATCTCTAAGACTAAATAAAACTATTCATTTCAGTTTCAACAATATTATGAGCATATATTTACCTTTCCTTGTGGGTAGGCAGAATAAAATTTTTCCTGAATTACTAATAACAGAGACTTCTGACAGAAGTCAGGGTAGCAATTATGCATCTGTTTCCATTTTTATTATTGTACAGAACTTTCCAGATGTTCCTCCTTCGTTGGTAATTCCCCAAAGAATACATTTACTAGGCTCCCTTTATAATCACCTTGCTAATGGTAACAGTAACTGAATGGAAAAAGAAAAAACATTTTAATAGGAATCTCAGTAATTCCATAATTTTTATATAACGAGAAAATCTGAAATCTGCAAGAACAACTTTCCCTCCAAAAAAGGCTTAAACAAATGAGAGCAAGGACACAGCAGAAAAGTACAGTGGGAAAGAGAACAAAGTCAGCAGGAAGTAAATCTGGAAGCAGCCTGGCCCCTAGTGAGCTTTTACGCATGTTGAAAGAAGACCCCAGTGCTGCAGGTGTGCAAATGACTGCACTTGACAGAGGAATAACATCTGCACTATCCCTTCAGCCCTTATTTAACCTTAACATTCCTCCCAAGCCATAAACTCTACCATCAGTAGACTGCAGCCAAAAATCTCATGTAAGACTTCTAGTTAGTCCGTAAGTATTTAACTAACTGATGTTTCATTTATGCTTCACGATGTACCTTCAAAAACCTAAGTTCTACATTCAGTACCATTCTGTCAATTCATTTAAGAAAATAAGAAGTAAAATATGATTTCATTTTTTTATGTAATTATTTTTAAAACTTGTTTTATACAAATAAAAATAGACTTTTAAATCTTGTCCCAGTAACTAATGACATGGGGAAAAAAATATCCTTAATGCAAAGGCCTGAAATAAATAAGAAATATTATTGCATGCCTGGCTTCAAAGTTTAGAAAACTAGAAAAAAATTCCTTTGTTGTGGTATTTTTTTTAATTCCCTACAAATGTAATGTGTATTTATGACATTTGTTTTTATTTTCTCATAAAATTATTTTCATTCACGTGTAATGAAATCCATTTTGCTCCCATATTCGGCAAAGCACTTTTAACATTTGTACATAGGCAGTAGAGACTTCGCTATTATAGGAGCCGCTCTGATTTCAACACAAGTAAATCTAAACCAGTAATTATCATCCATTTCCCTTGTTGATAATGGTTTAAGAATAGGCAAGTGGTCTAATTCTTGCCAATGAGAAGACAGGGCAAATCTCCTGTGGGGCCTCTGGGGAAGGTTTCTTTCATACTAGGAAAGAGACATAATAAAAGATCGTATCTATTCTTCTGGAAACGTTCTCGTATCTGAAGGTGGTGTGAGGTGCTAACAGCCAGAGAATGAGGCCAACACAGAATGTCAGACTACAGATGAACAACAACAAAAAAACAACCCTGCAATGGCAGTACTGAGCCCCTCGTCCGAATCAATTAGCTATGACACGACCCTACCTGGACATCCATCCACTTCAGAGATTATAAACTCGAGACTTGCCTAGAATTTTGCCAAGTCTGCTTATCCTGGATTGTAATTCTCTGTAATTCCTAAATAAACTCATTTTTGCTGGTAAAAAAAAAAAAAGAGAGAGAGAGATTATAAACTCCTTTCTTAAGACAGTTTGAATTGGAATTTTCTGTTTGTATGCAAAATTATTCTAACTGATAAACCAATGAAATAAAATGCCAATTTAAATTAGTTAAACTGACTCAAGGACTCCTATCTACAACATTCCATAACTAAAATTTTGTAGAAAACAAACTGGAAAGAATTTTAACATTTCACATGATAAAGTACGTGCTACTCCCTACTACAAAGAAGAGGTAATCTAACTGAGGAGTTCATGAAGAAGGAAAAAGTTATAGTGAAAAAGGTTTCCTCATCTTCTTCCTGAATAATGGATGCATGGCAAAGTGCTGGCAAGGATCAGGCTAATTATGTGCTAAATTAATGCATCAAAATCCAAACATCTTTGTTTTGGTTTAAACTGTTAAACCCTTGGATTCATAGCTCAATTATACATTTGATTTCACTTCACTATAATTTTGAAAGAAATTTAAACACCAAATGAGACTTTAAAAACTGAAAGGACACTAAGATACACTATTCGGTAGCCTGCTCAGATATGCACATCTAACCTTCTTTTCTCTATTCTGTATCTGAGGCAGAAACCAGCCGTGGGAAATAAATGTAGGCCCAGGACTTTGCCATGAAGAAAGGTGGGGCTGCGTGTGCAGTCAAGGGCTCTCAGTATGTAAACTCAGGCCTTTTTATTTTTTTTTATCATTGTCTCATTTTTTTTTAATTTTTTATTGTTATGTTAATCCCCATACATTACATCATTAGTTTTAGATGAAGTGTTCCATGATTCATTGTTTGTGCATAACACCCAGTGCTCCATGCAGAATGTGCCCTCCTCAATACCCACCACCAGGCTAACCCATCCTCCCACCTCCCTCCCCTCTAGAACCCTGTTTGTTTTTCAGAGTCCATCGTCTCTCATGGTTCGTCTCCCCCTCCGATTTCCCCCCCTTCATTCTTCCCCTCCTGCTATCTTTTTTTTTTTCTTAACATATATTGCATTATTTGTTTCAGAGGTACAGATCTGAGATTCAACAGTCTTGCACAATTCACAGTGCTTACCAGAGCACATACCCTCCCCAGTGTCTATCACCCAGTCACCCCATCCCTCCCTCCCCACCCCCCACTCCAGAAACCCTCAGTTTGTTTCCTGAGATTAAGAATTCCTCATATCAGTGAGGTCATATGATACATGTCTTTCTCTGTTTGACTTATTTCGCTCAGCATAATTCCCTCCAGTTCCATCCACGTCGTTGCAAATGGCAAGATCTCATTCCTTTTGATGGCTGAATATTCCATTGTATATATATATACCACACCTTCTTTATCCACTTTTTATTTTTTCTTCATAATCTGTGACCACTGTTTCTTTCTCCTCTACTAGTTGCCTCCAGGAATCAATTTCCAGCCACTGGCTCCCCAAAGCACAGATCTAAAAAGAGCTCTGCCCCAGCTTTTCCCTATAGCTCACACACATACCCACCCCAGAACCCAGCAGCCCATCAGGAGAGAAGCTCAGACGTGAGGGGAACCAAAGCTGATCTTTCATTATGGCAGTTCTCCCACCAGCCCCTCAGCAGCAAAGGACCCCTTCCCTTTGCCCACTCCGCTCTAGTTCTAACCAAATTTTGAAAAGTAGCTTTGTCTCAGAATTCTTTAAGACCTTATATTGCTCTTCAGTGAGGTGAATTTAGGATGTGAGCTGAGTGAGAAAGGGCACCACAACCTCAATAACAAATGACTTCAAAATATTTGATCTAAGCATTTCGAACAGTTCCTGGTTAACAGGAAAGCCTGTGGTATGGTGTAAACAGTGGCTGCCCATGGAAATATTTGCCAAACACTGATACCAAACATTATCTTGAAAACATTTCTTTCTTGACATAAATGCTTTTTAACTAGGAGGCAAAAATATAATTTTATCTAAAGCACACATATCCAATCAAATGCAATCATCATTCAAAGCTGAGCTGACAGGGAAGTTGTCATCGCATTGTGGGAAGGACACTGGTCTGAAGAGCATTACACTAAAAAAGTCTTAGTATCCTTCATACTGGCTCAGCAGCTGATGAGGTAATGCTGTTGTCCAGGAGATTAAAAGTAAAGGCAAACAGGTCCCCCAGCTGCCTAGCTTGGAGTGCATTCCTGAAATGCACCCAAACTAGTCATCTAGGTACTAACCTACATAAGTGATGCTCCTATAAGTCTCAGAGATTCACCTCAGCCCAAACCAAGCTCTAATGCCACCACCATCATGCCGTCCCCTGAGCCCCAGGGACAGAAAGTCACAGCTAGTTTCGTCTGAAGAGGACAGGGGAGAGAGGTGGCCAGCCATCTCCTATTCTCTCTTATATTTCCTCTTCTCATTCCCTTCCACCCTGTCCATTTTCCTTCTTATTCTTTCCTCTCTCTTTTCCCATTTCCCCCTTTCCTTCCAACTTATTAATTTACCCATCTATCCAACCACAGTTAAATATGCCCAATGTGCTGGGAAGCTATAGACTGGAAACACAAAATTGGTCTCTGCTTTCCAGAAGCTCACAGTCCAGTAAAAACTTCAGACAGATAAATAATCACCACACAATAAAGTGGGTGCTACCACAGAGCTTTGTACCAGCATGCAGAAAGGAGTATCTCATCAACTGGAGAGAGGGAGGCAGGTGGTTGAAGATTCACTTACCTACCACCTGAACAGATGCATGTGACATGAATCTACCAAAAACACCCCAGATGTAGTTGGTTTGTTTTTTGTTTGTTTGTTTTTTTAACTAGCTGGTGATACACAGCTCCACCCAGGCCATAAGAAGAAAACATTTATGGGCCTTGTCCTTATTACACTTCTAATTAAATCCATACAGTTTAGCACATATATTTTGTTCATTCCTATATCCATAATGCCTACCCTAGCACAATGCCTCGCAAATAGTAAGTACTCAAATGTTTTACATAATTGACTTCAACAGCTTATGTATACTGCTATTTTACTGAATTCTTATTAGTTTTGATTAAGATCTTTATGGGGAGGAACCCCTTCCCACATTATCTTCAGCCAAATTTTAACTCTTTTGCATGAATTCTGTTTGGGATTAGAGCTTAGTATTGTTTTAAGTCAAAAAAATTATGTCATATATATGTAGATATTCTAGCTAAAATTATTCTGAGAAAACTTTACTATTAATATTTTAAATCTTTTTTGTATTAAACTTCAAAAAAGCTAAATAAGACTTACCTCTTAAGTGCTTACTAATGCTTACTAGTTATAGAATACATGTTTTCAATTAGTAGGCTGCAACACCTTTTAGCTTTATTTTCGCCACAATTTTCTGTGGCAATAAATTTAATTTCAAAAGAAAGTAGCTATAGATTATGGAACCCACTATAGCTGTGTAACACATAAATAAGTCTCAGACGGCTTTAAAGCATATTAAAGAGAGTTGTGAAATATATGTGTAAACATGAAATTCTGAAGTGTTAATCCAGTAACACTTAAGTATTGGTTCCAGTTTATAAACAGATTCTTTTAAAGCTTCTAGGCAAAATCTGAGGAACAGCAATGGCTTGCCCTATCACAGCTGGTAAGAGTTAAAGCACATTGTGAGCTCTAATGATCTCTCTTAGAATCCATTATTCTAATTATTGTGAATACCGCATTTTTTAAAAACTCCAATTTTAGCAGCATGTTATTTGATTGAAGTTAGTGCTAAAAGTGAATTAATCAGGTTCCTTTTTCTAATCTGTTCAAATGTAACTCTTTTAATTCCTAAAGTTTCTGAGTATAACTTAGGTTAGGTATCTCTGTGATTTTGTCAATACCTATAAGAACTGAAAATACATCTACTAGATTTGTGACTGTTATTTATTATTTTACAACCTCAGTTAAGAATCGTATGTACCACTGCTCTGTAAGAGTGAGTTGGTATCCTTCCCAAAGCTTTGGATCTCATTTCAAGTACTGAGAGAAAAGGCTTCTGTTGTTGATACAAATCATTACCGTATCTTTATAAGAAAAATGTTTTAACCATAAGGCATTAATTAATTTAAAACATTTGTTCATGGAGTACTCTCCATAGTCCTGAGAATGAATAAACAAAGCACTCTCCCTGCCCCTGAGGTGCTTATAGTCCCACTGGAAAGAAAGCAATCAGGTTGCATCAACTGGTAAATCCCTCATAGCTCATGAGCTCTACAATGCTCCCCAAGATAACAAAGGGTTTTTGTGGGTGATATATACTCCAGTGGCTGTTAATTCATTTAATAATTGATCTTTGGTAGATAAAGAAGATGTGTATATGTGTACACACACACACACACAACGGAATATTACTCAGCCATAGAAAAGAATGAAATCTTGCCATTTGCAACAACATGGATGGATCTAGGAGGTATAATGCTAAATGAAATAAGTCAAAGAAAAACAAATGTCACATGGTATCATTCCTAGGTGCAATTTAAGAAACAAAACAAATGACAAAAGAAAAAAAGGAGACCAACCAAAAAATGGACTCTTAACTAGAGAAGACAACCTGATGGTTACCAGAGGGAGGGTAGATAGAGGGGATGGGTGAAATAGGTGAAACCCCGGGATTAACAGTACACTTACCATGATGAGCACTGACTTATGAAGAGAATTACTGAATCATTATAAAAAGTCTGATTTTTTGATAAAGTTGAACTGTAAACTTTGGACTCGGACCACCTAGGTTAAAAATTCCTATTCCCCACAGTCAAGGTCTAACACCCCAGGAAAATCCCTTCCTGCTTCCCTTACCTTTCCACAGGTATGCAACGAGGGTCTTGATGGACCACACCGTGGGAAGTACTGGGAAAACACATTGAACAGGATGTCTTCCCTGGCTTCAAGGATCTTACAGTTTTGTAGTAAAGACCACATGCAGGCAATCTTGACGTGTTTAGCCTCTCACTAGTTACGAGGCAAACCGGATGGGGCTAAGGAGAATGAGCTGGAGAGAATAAAAGCTCAGGAAGACAGACTGTTTCAGGAATTGTTCCTCTTGGCAGAAAAGCACTCTTCTAAGTACAACTGAATAAGACGTTTTCAAAACAACCTTTCAAAAGACACAATTTCATTGGGTGAATTCTGCTGCGCTATTAAGGTATCACCAACTGTGAGCAAAGGAACGGTACTGGGTGTGGGTGAGCTCCTTGTTAGAAGGTTTGTTTCTCACCATGAAGCAGATACTTACATATTCCCATAAAATCTCTGTCAGCATGTACTTGAAAATCTCAAGAGCATCCAGATTAGAGAAAAAGGTCACAACTCATGCTATATTTGTGAAGGACCGAATAAGGGTCTCAAGCCTAGGTCCTTGGGGAGGAGGGAGAAGAACTTGTTTACACACGCAGGGAGTAAGCAGCTGTTTAAGTGGCGTGACTGGAGGGGGTGAGGAAAGGGCCCCTGGGCTAAAAATAGTTCCAGCGGCTGCATCAGCGAGGCCCACACCACTCCCCCTGTGCCGCTCACTCGGAAACTCCCGCTAAAACGCAACCCGTATCAGAACGGGTAGCTCCTGAAGCTATTAGCAGTCAGTAATACTTCAGCTCAACTTAGCTTCACTCTGCAGCCACGTGGATCATTTCACAGGGCTTGGAGAGAATGAGATGCCACAGTGAGAAGCTGTAAAGGTGAATGAGTGTTGATAAAGGTCTGGATTCCCGAGATTTTCTAGTGAGGGAAAAAAGAGGCAAAAATACATGAAGGCCCTCTACTCTGAGAGAACTCAGCAAGTTCGAAAGTATAAAATTTTACCCTCTAGCCCAAGGCTAACTCTATAAGAGGAAACCAGAAAAAATTAAACAGACTTAAAGTCTAGAGAAAGGGCTGTGGGATTTTTTAAAATAAATGTCCACTTATTCATCTCCCCCCCACAAAAAAAAAATCAGTCCAGATTAATAAAACATTTCTTGAAGTAAAGATACTATGCATTTTCAATTATGCTATGTACTCCAACTATGTATTTTAATTATTTCAACAACTATACAGTTATCAGTAATTAGATAAGATAAGGGCAACAGCTTAGCAGTAAAGCATTTACTAAAACAAGATCTTGCCTAAAATCAGTAACACATTTACAAATTTCCACTAGGCTATATGTTCTACCAAGAACAGGATTTCTATCTGTTCTGTTCACTGCTTTAATCTCAGCACCCAGAACACAGAATGTCTCTGGTACAGAGCAAGTATTCAGCTACAGACAGAGGATAGCCTCGAAGCTAGAAATTTAGACTCGATCAGTAAAATCCAACTCTCCCTCTAACTAGCTGTAAGACACTGGGGAAAATATTCAGCACCTTTGTGCCTCCAGATCCTCATGAGTAAAATGGGGGTGATAACAGGACCTATCCTATGTAGCTGTCAAGGGAATTAAATGAGTTAAAAATGTAAAGTATTTACAGTAGTGCCTGGCACAGGTTAGCAGTATGTAAGTATTAGATATTACTACTTGAGTAAATGAGGATACCTAGAAGGCTAACCTAAAATATTAAGACTATAAATAAAAACACAAGACAAAGGTACTATCATGAGTTGACCACAGGGATATGCATATAAAAGTCCTAATAAATAGAAAGAGTGAGAATACAAAGAACAGTACTGCTTTTATTACAGAAAAATAATCCAGAATATTTGTCCTCAAACCTAGGGAAGCAACAGAATCATCAGAGGGGCTGTTGAAAAAGCTAAAGCCTGGGGCCCACTTCAGTTTCCGACTTAATTTTTAAAGTTTCTCAGGTGATCCTGAGAAGAATTAAAAACCACCTACCTAGAATTATGGCTTCTAGTCTTTTCCATCTCAATGCGTTTGGGGCATAGAACACATTCCATCAGTATGAGAGGCTCCCCCATGGAAGGGGTTGGAAGAGGGAAAAGGGTGGCTCCATCAGAGAAGTTCTTCTGTATGATTCTGATAGCTTCTCTTGAGGGGTATCTATCTCCCATCACCCTCCCCGCTGAACCTGGCACATACAGCAGACACAATCTCTCATCCTCACAGTAACCCTAGAAAGCGGAGACATTTTGCAAATAATAGCAACCAATTAGGCACTGATAAATCAGAATGAACACCAGCTGAATGCAACAGAAGTTTATGGCTAACTATCAGCCCTGCCTACAAGGGAGACATTAGTATTCCCATTTTGCAGACCAGGAACAGAAACTGAGGCCTTGAAGTTCCATATCTCAAAGGTCGCAAACTGAAAAAGCAGTGGAGCCAAAATCTGAGCTAATCAAAAAAAGAAAAGAGGAAATTTCTGAAACTATGAAAGAAAAGTGACATATGATATTTGAAAAGTTCAGTACCTGAAAACACATTTTGTAGGGATTTTGTGGTACATTCTTAGAATTACACTATTGTCTTCCATATCAGTCAGGAACTCGCAGAAGGCTTTATGGGTATGAAATCACTATCTTTATGGAGATGCACACACGGAGAGGAAAATTACTTGCACTTTTCTCTTCCAACTAAAGACTTTAAGAATGGAAGGAGCCTGAACCACTTTGTTTTCCTTGATAACGGCCTTCTAAGTTATGTGACTGTAACTTCCGCAAAATTCGTTTAGAAGATAGATTGTATTGCAAATAAGGAGCTAGATTTTTATTGAGAGACATTTCATATCATCTTTTCTTACTGCCATAGAAAAGAGCTTGAGATGGGCGCCTGCATGGCTCAGTTGGTTAAGCCACTGCCTTCAGCTCAGGTCATGATCCTGGAGTCCCGGGATCGAGTCCCGCATCGGGCTCCCTGCTCAGCGGGGAGCCTGCTTCGCCCTCTGACCCTCCCCCCTCTCATGCTCTCTCTCTCTATCTCATTCTCTCTCTCAAATAAATAAATAAAATCTTTAAAAAAAAGAAAGAAAATAGCTTGAGCTACTGAAAAACAATGGCAAAGCAAAGAATAATGGCCAAAAATTTAGGAATATTAATTTAGATCCGTGTTTCATATTTTATACCAAATTCCTAACAGAAACAAGAGTTATATTCAACAGTTCAAATTATATAAATACTATCATCAACTAGAACTATTTATCACATATATGAGGAGTTGAGAAGACACATTTACTTTTTAAATAAAATATAAGTAAAAGAAAAGAAAACCAATACCCCGAAGAAATTATACAACGCCAAAAGAAAAGACAAAATGTCAACATATATACTATATTCTATGAAAAGCATACTAATGGTTTAGGAGAAAATAGGCCAAGGTCTCCAAAAAGACAATACACACACACACACGTAAACAAACATTAAAACTGTTTAACCTAACTGATCATGCCAGTAGCCAAAGCACTGCAAGAAGAAAATTCAGTGTAATATTAATAACCTTATAAAATGCTCTTTTTATACATATCATCTAACTTAGTCTTTACAATAAGCACATTAAAGCAGGCATTATTCACACTTTACAGACCAGTAAATCGATGCTTAGAACAGATAAGTAACTTGCCAAGTTCTCATATCTAGTCAGGTATGATTCTGGGATTTGAACCTAGATGGCCCAATTACAGCACCCATGTTCTTTATCACAATGTCCCCTCAAATTAGCAAAATGAAAAATAATATTGCCAAAGCTGCTTTGCCAATGTTACCAATAACTACCAATTAACAAAATAAAAACTATTAGCAATATTGACTAGTCATCATTAATAGGAGATGATGCAGTTTTGAAAGAAATTTAGCAACATGTTTCTAGAGAAGAAAGCATATATTCCTTTTCCTAGCAATACGATTTTTAGGAATTTAACTTCAGGAAATACATAAAATTAAGTGACATAAGTCAAATTAAGGAGAATTATTTGCTGGAAAATGTGCAAAATTCAAATTACTTAAAAACAGTATTTATAATTATAATAGTCTAAATATCCATCAATAGAAGTATAACCAAATAATTTTGTTACATTAAAATGTATCATTATGACCATATATTACAACACAGAAAACTGACAAAAGAATAGGGTAAGTAGGCAAGGTAGACATATCTGAAAGGAAGTAAAACAGAAATGAAGACACCTCATTAATCAGAGGTGGTAGAGTTCACATGAATTTTTCAAAATTTAGTTTCCTATTATTATTATTATTATTATTTTGTTCAGTAAATATACTCCGTGCAGAAAATATAGCTTAAAATTATACAATGCAATATATGGAAAATTCCCAGTATAAATTTTGACATATAGTAATCATTTAATTAATAGCAGATAATAACAGCTAACATTAATGCACTTACTATATGCCCCACACTAAGGACTTTATATGTATTCACATCTTTAATCCTCACAATAATCCTTTACTTGTATTCTCTCTAGTTTACTAACAAGGCAGAGGGATAGCAAGTAATTTGCCTAAGTTCACCCAGCTAATAAACTGCAGAGCCAATATGTGTTCCAGATCCCACACTCTTTAACAACTAAGCAATTCTGCTCTTTGGCACTCACTATGTGATCCTGTCAAAAACTCTTATTACTGGAAAGCAGAATAAGGACATAGGTAAACAATTAGTAAGCATAATGTTTATGTATGGCAGTAACATGCTGTGGATTTCAGAAAGCTTACTTTCTGAACCCAAATTAAAAATAAACCATCTCTTAAGTTCTCTTTTACCAAATTCTGGATTTATAAAAGTGAAAATCTGTTAAAAAATAATTTTAAGATAATATGAATAAAATAGAAAAAGGCCACTGAGAAATACATTTTTATAAAAACAATCTATTTTTTCATGTCAAAACATACTCATTTTTGAATGCTGTAATCTCTTTAAATATTTATGAACAGATATTTGAGTTATTTGCAACAGTTTTAAATTAACTCTATTTTTTTCTCCAGATATAATCACAACATATTCTACCCATACTTCTATCCTGACCTGCAGACTCCCGGGGTAGTCTGTGCTTGGCAACTGCCCCTTCCTGGCATTTCCACCTGCATGTATTACATATGGACACAGCAACTTAAAGATCTCCCAAACAGAACTCCTGATATTCCCACCCCACGTTCTGCTTTCCTCATCTTGACATCACAAGCTCCATTCTTCCAGTTGTAAAGGCCAAAAATGCTGGTGTCCCCTTTGACTCCTCTCTCTCATTGCACATATGCAACCTGTCAGCGTGCATGCTCTGAAAGCGACATTTCACCTCCTCCTCCAGCACCCTTAGTCTAAGCCACTGCTTTCTCTCCTAACTGTACTGTGGAGAGAGCTCCTCACTGCCTCCCCACCTTGGCCCACTGCCCTCTACTGTCAACACAACCGCCAATGCACTATCCCTTTAAAACTTGAGGCAGATGATGTCACATCTCTACTCAAAAGTCTCCATCCCGTTTAATTCTGAGAAAATGCCAAAATCCCACCAAGAGCCTACAGTTTCCAGGGATCTGGCCTCCGCTTCCCTCTCAGACCTCATCTCCTTCCCCTTGTCAAACTCCTGCAGCCACATTGCCATGCCCGGTGTTTCCCACATGTAAACCTGGTGGGTGTTTAGCTCAGTCTTGGCACTGGCTTCTCCCTCGACTTGGAAATCCTTCCCCTAGGAATTCAGATCACTTGTTTCCTCACATTACCTTCTCTGAGTGGCCCTCCTTGACCACTTTGGGTAAATAAGAGACCCTTCAACTCTTACCATGTCCCTTCCCCTGCTTTATTTTGCTCAATTGCTCTTAATGATCACCTGCCATTGTACAGATTTTCTTGTTTGATATATTATCTGTCTCCCTTAACACAATGTTAAACCCCATGAAGGCAAGAGTTTTATAATTTATCTTCACAACCTAGATCATCTCTGAGCATATGGAGGTACTCCCTAAATATTTATGTAATTAACAAATCAGTTAATAAAATTATAACAGTGGTTAAAATCCTTATGTGAGATGAAGCCTTAGAGTAAATTATCAGATATTGTCCCGATAAGAAGCAATAAAGGTCGTCTTCAACTTCCTGTATACTTTTGTTTCCCTGGATGTGATATATGATGCAACGTCTATAAACTGCATTTAAAATAAGTTAAAGTTTGGGTTAAATATGCTACTCAATTTTACTTATCATTATCTTTTCATTTTCTCATGACCAACCAAAAAACCACTTTCAGAAATAACTGTTGACAAGCTACCTGACCATGTTGAGCTCTCCACTCCCAGTGACTGCCCTCATCCTCTCTCTTTTTAATGAGACTGCCTCTGGTCTTTTTAACGTTAACACATCATTTGCAGAGCTAACAGGGATCTGATTATATTATTGCCCAAAATAATAGAGATCTGATTATATTATCTTTCTAAAACAGACATCTGATTATATTATTGCCCAAATTAAAATACTGACCCAATACCACAGGAAAAAAACAAAAGCCTCAGTACGATCTGTAATACCAGTCCAACCTATTGGGAAAGTCATACACCCCAGAATCCCTCCCCAAACTGCCTCATTTCTAACATTTCAGAACTAATTCTAGGGTCCTAATCATGTCATGAATTTTCAAAACTCCCATCATTTTGCCCATGCTGTTCTTTGTCTTGAATACTCTAACTCCTTTCTTTCCAAGCAAATACCAATTTGATTACCCAAAGCCAAGATGATACCTTCTCTGTGAAAACTTTACAAACTCTCCTCAACATTAGTCTCTTCCTCCTGCACCATTTCCTCTATAACAGACTGGATTATCTGTTAGAGTTTGTAGATTAAGAGCTTCTCTCCCCTAATTGACTTTAAATTCTCAAGGACTAAGGACTAAGTCTATGTACTTCACACAGCACATAGCTGGTGCCCAATCAATGTTTAATGAATGAGAATATAATATCCCCAGGCAAGCGAATATTGTGATTATGAACATGTAAACTAGAAGAAAAAAAGCTCTAAATGTCCTCTAGATAGTGTTTCTATCATTTCTACAACATAAATTTTTGAACTTTAAAAATTAAATATTTCCAAGATTTCAAGCTACACAAGGACTTTATGAGGACTCTTTACATCTCAAAACCTATAAATTTTGATGAAAAAAAATAAATTTCCACATCTCTGAATATGGTAAAATTGTGTTTATATGGAAACACTGGCACCATGTTTCAGTCGAAAACTTTTTTTGGCACTCATTCACAGGGAGCAATAAATCATTTCCTTCTGCAAATGAATGTTATTGTGGGTGGGCCTTTTACACAGAAAAAATATTTGGATTCAAAGGTTCCCTCCTTGGCTCTGAAGAAAGTTGTCATGACCAACGTACCGAAGCTTAGCAGATCTTGAATTTAGGAATTTTGTACTTCAACATTCAGTAAAAGCTTGATTTTTTTTTTTAAAGATTTTATTTATTTATTTGACAGAGAGAGACACAGTGAGAGAGGGAACACAAGCAGGGGGAGTGGGAGAGGGAGAAGCAGGCTCCCCTCAGAGCAGGGAGCCCGATGCGGGACTCGATCCCAGGACCCTGGGATCATGACCTGAGCTGAAGGCAGTCGCTTAACCAGCTGAGCCACCCAGGCGCCCAAAGCTTGATTTTTTTAAAAGCCACCAATTCTCTTAATAATCAGCCTGGAATGGAGTAAAATAATCATACTGGAGTCATTTTATTCACAAATGAAAAGAAATAGTGAGTTAAGAACACAAGGCTGCAGGTAATTATCTGTAGTCTAGCACGATCTAGCTGGAGTATTCCTCGTCCCCTGCAGTTAGGTGAGGACCTATGCATGAGTTCTAACCAATGGGATGTGCAGCACCTCTGGACCTGACCTATAAGATCCTCCAATGTGCAATAATTTCCCTGCTCCTTCCCTTCCACGGAAGCACCATGGAAGCCATACATGGAAAATGATGGAGTCATAAAATGAGATTAGCTTGGGTCCTTGAAACATTAGTCAAAGAGGCAGCCATTGGCCAGAAAACCTGTTTTGGACTTTGGTGAGTAAGAAAAACTTACATCTCTTCTAAAGGTTAAGTACTACACATTTTGAGATATCCTGGTTATGGAAGAGTTAGCATTATCGTATCTAAATATACTCACTGAGTCTGAAAATTAACAGTTTGAGAACTTTAATAAGTATTCAACCATTTTATTATGCTACCTTTTTCTCATTTCATAGAAAATCATATAAACATCTGATTTTTCCTTGAAACCATAATCTACCCAATCTTCCTAACACAATGTTTGCACTCTAAAAGGATTTCACATATACAAATTACGTATTATACATGAGATATTTGATCCCTGCTTTATATATAAAGAGGTAAATCATATAAAAATATATAAAGTTTGGAAAATATAACTTATATATAATTTATAAAATAAAATTTTATATATTAATATATATAATTTGATCCCTGCTTTAAAGAATCATGCCAAACTAACTCAATTAGCATCAATTAACTACCCTACTATGTGCCTGGCACTGAGGTAGTCACTCAACACACAAGGGAGAAAAGGACACATGCACCCAGTAGGACAGCATACTTGGCATATTTCTTCTCTGGCTTTACTTGTAATCAACAGCTTCAAGAAACACAGTTTAGATCTTATCTTTATAGAAGAAATTTAGGTATGCAGTGTATTATATACATTTTGAGAACAGGCTTTTTAAATTTGGCTGTACATCACATATAAAATACAAGTCAAATTGTATGTCTCCATGATGAAGTGTTTGATGTAGGTTTACATCCCAATCTTGCTATATTCCTGACTTTGAGACAATAAACACCACAATTTACTGCCAGTTCCCATTCACATACCAAATTTATACCTTCTCCCCTTGCACTGATTTTCTAATCCTGGAACTAGATGCTACTCCAAGAGAGAGGAACAAAATGACTTATTCAACTATTGACAGTATTTGGTTATATATGTATATATGATATTGTAAGTTAACATGTTTTTCAAATTTCCATGTACTGCTTAGCATTCTGAGTATAATCAAATTAATATGGTACTCATTAAAGACAGTATGTGCCCAACAACTGTTGAACAAATTGTAGCAGTTCTTTAATACAAAACAGTAAAAATACTTTGAGTGGCTTGGAAGCAAATAAATGCCAACACGCAGAATGACAAGGGAACATGGCTCAAAAAGCTGTATTTCGTGGGAGTCAATAGATAGCAATAGCCTACGTAATTCTCTCACCTTATTCCTTGAGAGTTTTATTTTAAAGCACAGAAGACAGAAAAAACTGTGCCATTTGGATCTCAGACCATTGCCAATCTGTCTTGGGGTCAAAAAATCTATAAATTCACCTGCCCCTCTGTGGTTTGACAATTGCAAAATAACTGAGAGGTGGCATTGACACACATAATTCAAAAATTCATGTTCTAGTGTAAAATAAGCAACTGCTACCTGAGTCTCTCCCTGTCTTTATGGGTAAACGTTCAGCTGTACTTTTGCCTCAAATCTTGGATACTGGCAAAGACCAGATGGATATTTAGCTTTATGCAAAAGCTCACTTCCACTAGTATTCTTGAGTCCTTCAGATTTGTGGCCAGGTTTCTGAAGAGTAAAACAAATTTGTTTTAGAGAGAGCAGGGTAAAATTATTCATGCAAAATACTGTTTCCCTTTTCTACAAGTTGGCAGGGAGGAACTGTACACAAAGGGGAGGGGAAATACACGAATGGAAGAAAGCCCTCGAGAATATTTAGTACTAGAGAAGAAAACAGATGTGTAGGGTATTTGCTGCCTGCACTGTGACTTACAGTTAGCATGATCCTTAGACTTGATAGTGATACCATTTGAAGCTTATCCATTATGAAAGAACTGACGGGCTGTACATTTCACAGAATAATAGTAACCTCATTACATGCAAACTTATGGGATTTCTTAGAATTCTAATGGTGTGAAGGGGAAACCAGAAAGTGTTTAGCAAGGACAGTTTTATATAATGTTCTACCTACATAAAACACTCAAGCAACAAGCATTTATTAAACTCTTCTCATGAGCCTACAGCATATTGCTACTCTAAAATGTGATTAAAATTTATAAAAAGTAAAATGAACTTGGGCACCTGGGTGGCTCAGTTGGTTAAGCGACTGCCTTCGGCTCAGGTCATGGTCCTGGAGTCCCGGGATCGAGTCCCGCATCGGGCTCCCTGCTCGGCAGGGAGCCTGCTTCTGCCTCTGACCCTCCCCCTCTCATGTGCTCTTTCTCATTCTCTCTGTCTCAAATAAATAAATAAAATCTTAAAAAAAAAAAAAAAAGTAAAATGAACTAAAAAAGTCAGTGGTCAAATGCATTTGTAAAGTTTCAACCATAGTAGTAATCAAAGAAATGTAAAAATTTTAGGTTTTTAAAATTATCAAATCAGCGAAAACTTCTGAAAATACAAGGTCCATCTTAAATGGTGGAATAAAACAGGAACTCTCACCCAGTGCCAGTGTCAACAAAAATAAGCACAATGCTTTCAGAGAGTAATTTCGGAAGTGTCTCTCTAGAACCTTATAATGTTTGTATTTCTTTGGATTATTAAAATTCCACCTTTGGTAACTAGGCTAAAGCGAAATCATGACCATATAAAAAGCCATATGCCAAAACTGCTCATCTCAACATTACTTCCAAGAAAAGGTTGCAACTAAAGTAAATGTCTAACAGTATTGGACTGGCTGAGTAAATTATTGTACCCAGCAGAATATAACATTAAGTCGCCATTAAAATTATAATTATTTTATGTTGCCGTATTATAAAATAATACAATAACCATGACCCATCTAAAATATGTATGTATAGAGAAAAAGGTAAAGACTAAAATACCAAAGGATACCAAGAGTTTTCTTTGGGTAATGGAGCCATCAGTAACTTTTTTATCTAGTTTTCTGTGAATTCCAAATTTTTTATATTGGGTATATAATGCTTGTATTGGAAAGAAAATACAAAACTCTTTAAAATAGCGTTAGGAAAGAACATGATGTTCACTTAAGTTTTGAAATTCTATAAAGCAACAATTACAAATAAGCACAAAATGGAAAATCACAATATTGCAATGAAAAAATTTAAGTTTTCCTTATTATTTACTATTTAAATGCTGAAGTAATATAAAAGAAGTTCCATTAAACACAATGTTAGATATAGATTGAATATACTTTCTGTTCTCCACAGATTAGAAAACATCATATGTTATTCTCTCTGGTCACAATGTCCCAGGTATAGCTAACATGTTCAAGGGATTTTCTGTTACTACATTTCACTCTTTGAAGTTAAATTAAATTATTCTTAATTACATAAGTGTGATTTGTTTCATTATTTAATTTATTTATGACCAAAAGTACATTCACAATTTCCCCTCTATTGGATTCTCACCTTTCTCTTTCTCTAAGTGGTTTTTTAATTCAGAATTAAGACACAGGAATTTATAATACAATGCATACCAAATTTTTATATCAAATCTAATTATTTTAATGTATATGGCATATAATATATAACACTGTAATGCACAAATAACTAGCAACTCAATACTATTTATTATGAACTTTTTTTTTTAAGATTTTATTTATTTGAGAGAGAGAGAATGAGAGAGAGAGAGAGAGCACATAAGAGGGGGGAGGGTCAGAGGGAGAAGCAGACTCCCCGCCGAGCAGGGAGCCTGATGCAGGACTCCTTCCAGGGACTCCAGGATCATGACCTGAGCAGAAGGCAGTCACCCAACCAACTGAGCCATCCAGGCGCCCCTCATTATGAACTTTTTTTAACAGTAATGTCTTTATTTTTTTTAATTAACATGTAATACATTATTTGTTTCAGGGGTAGAAGTCTGTGATTCATCAGTCTTATATAATACTCAGTGCTCATTACACCACATGCCCTCCTTAATGTCCATCACCCAGTTACCACATCCCTCCACCACCCACCCCCAACAACCCTCAGTTTGTTTCCTAAGACTAAGAGTTTGGCTCTTTCCATAGTTTGGCTATTGTGGACATTGTTGCTATAAACATTGGGGTGCAGGTGCCCCTTCGGATCAATAGTAATGTCTTTAATGTAACAAAGAAAAGGAACAGCAATTGCTAGTAATGTAAAATTCAGCATGTAGTAATCAAGTTGCCAGATACAGCAAATAAAAATACAAGATACTCAGTTAAATCTGAATTTCAGGGGCACCTGGGTGGCTCAGTCGTTTTAAGTGTCTGACTTCAGCTCAGGTCATGATCTCAGGGTTCTGGCATCGAGCCCCATGTTGGGCTCCCCACTCAACAGGGAACCTGCTTCCCCCCGCCCACCCCCCCATTCATGTTCACTGTCTCTCAAATAAATAAAATCTTTTTTTAAAAAAATCTTTAAAAATCTGAATTTCAGGAAAATACACATAGTTTTTAGTGTAAATATGTCCCATGCAATATTTGGGATAAACCTATACTAAAAACGTATTCATTTTTTAATCAGAGATTCAAGTTTAACTGGTTGTCCTATATCTTATCTGGCAGCCCTGGAAGTAATAAAGGGAGTATTAAAGCACTGGAGGCATAACTAACTCAGTTATTCACATTTTGTCCTACAACGTAGTAACAACAGAAAAGAAGATAAGTGAAGAAGGAATTACTAGTTACTGGTCCAATACTGGTCCATTACTAGTTACTGGCCCAATAACTTCCTCAGGAACTGTGCTAGGCAGGTAACATATCAAATGATCCATTTTGATGATCATCAAAACCCTGTTAAGACAGGTATTACCCTCATTTTACTATTAAAAAAGGAGAATCTCTATGAGCTTAAGTAACTAGTTTAATGACCAGCAACTAACAGTTTGCTACAAACAATGGAGACTAGAGCCAAAGTGAATGAATGAGCCAACTAATTAATTCTGTTCAGCCTTCCAGTTATGAGGAAGAAGAATGTTAACTCTGGACCTGACTTGTACAAACTCACTGTCAACACTGACTGAATTTACTGAATATTGTTAAAAGTGCTATAACTTAGCCTGAGCTTAAGTTTTACATAGACTCTCTTAAGATCAACTTGACACAATAAGGAGAATGTTTTATTTATATAAGAGATTGGTTTTCTTAAATAAAGCTAAATTGAATTACACTTATAAGTAACCTCAAAAAATGTATTGCTTGGAAAAGTAGGAGAGGAAGGAAAGCTTACAAATTCATTGTATGAGGCCAGCATTACCCTGATACCAAAACCAAATACACTACAAAAAAAGAGAACTACAGGCCAATATTTCTAATGAACGTAGATGCAAAAATCCTCAAAAAATTCTAGCATACTGAACCCAACAATATCTTTTAAAAAATTCATTCACCATGATCCAGTGGATTTATTCCTGAGATGCAAGGGTGGTTCAATATTTGTAAAATAATCAACATGATACATCACATCAACAAGAAAAAGGA
Organism: Mirounga leonina; assembly: GCF_011800145.1. NCBI lineage: Eukaryota > Metazoa > Chordata > Mammalia > Carnivora > Phocidae > Mirounga > Mirounga leonina. The sequence continues at coordinate 3,816,395 of NW_023270323.1, forward strand.
TAAAAAACACATGATCATTTCAATAGACACAGAGTACAACATCTATTCATAATAAAAACCCTCAACAAAGTAGGTTAAGAGGGAACATATTTCAACATAATAAAGGCCATAAATGAAAAACCCACAGCTAACATCATACTCAGTGGCGAAAAACTGAGAGCTTTTCTCCTAAAATCAGGAACAAGACAAGGATGTCCACTCTCACCACCACTTTTACTCAACATAGTATTAGAGGTCCTAGCCACAGCAATCAGGCAAGAAAAATAAATAAAAGGCATCCAAATTGGTAGGAAGAAGTAAAATTTTCATTATTTGCAGATAGCATGATACTATATAGGGAAAACCCTAAGAACTCCACCAAAAAACTACTAGAACTGATAAATGAATTCAGTAAGGTTGTAGGATACAAAATCAATATCTAGAAATCCACTGCATTTCTATACACTAATAATGAAGGAGCAGAAAGAGAAATTAAGAAAACAATCTCATTTACAATTGCACCCAAAATAATAAAATACCTAGGAATAAACTTTACCAAGGAGGTGAAAGGCCTGTACTCTGAAAACCATAAAACAATGATGAAAGAAATTGAAGATGACACAAACAAATGGGAAGATATTCCATGTTCATGGCCTGGAAGAACAAATATTGTTAAAACATCCGTACTTCCCAAAGCAATCTACTGATTTAATTCAATCCCTATCAAACAGCATTTTTCACAGAACTAGAACAAGTAATCCTAAAATTTTGTATGGAACCACAAAAGACCCTGAATAGCCAAAACAATCTTGAAAAAGAAGAATGAAAATGGAAGTATCACAATCCCAGATATCAGGATATATTACAAAGCTGTAGTAATCAAAAGAGTATGGTACTGGCACAAAAATAGACGAACAGATCAACTGAACAGAACAGAGAGCCCAGATACCAACCCATGATTATGAACTTTGACAATGGAGGCAAGAAAATGCAATGGGGAAAAGACAGTCTCTTCAACAAATGGTGTTGGGAAAATTGAACAGCTACATGCAAAAAGATAAAACTGGACCACTTTCTTACACCATACACAAAGATAAACTCAAAATAGATTAAAGACCTAAATGTGAGATCTAAAACCATAAAAATCCTATAAGAGAGCACAGGCAATAATTTCTCTGACATCAGATGTAGCACCATTTTTCTGCACATGTCTCCTGAGGCAAGGGAAACAAAAGCAAAAATAAACTACTGGGACTACATCAAAATAAAAAGTTTCAGCACAGCAAAAGAAACAATCAACAAAACTAAAAGACAACCTCCTGAATGGGAGAAAATATTTGCAAATGACATAGCTAATAAAGGGCTAGTATCCAAAATATATAAAGAACTTAAACAACTCAGCACCAAAAAAACATATAATCCAATTAAAAATGGGCAGAAGACATGAACAGAAAGTTTCTCCAAAGAAGACATACAAATGGCCAACAGACATATGAAAGGATGCTCAACATCACTGATCATCTGGGAAATGCAAATCAAAACCACAAAGAGATATCACTTCACACCTATCAGAATGGCTAAAATAAAAAAGAAACAACAGAGGTTGGCGAGGATGTGGAAAAAGAGGAACCCTCTTACACTGTTGGTGGGAATGCAAACTGGTGCAGTCACTGTGGAAAACAGTATGGAGATTCCTCAAAAAAACTAAAAATAGAACTACCATAAGAGCCAGTAATTCCACTACTGGGTATTTACCCAAAAAATACAGAAATACCAATTCAAAATGATAATATGCACCTTCATGTTTATTGCAGCATTATTTACAATAGCCAAATTATGGAAGCAACCCAGGTATCCACTGACAGATGAATGGATAAAGATGTAGTGGGGGGGGGGGGTTTGGGTGTGGGTGGGTGTGTGTGCGTGCGCACTGCACACATGCACATATTCAATGGAAAATTACTCAGCCATAAAAAAAGAATGGAATCTTGCCATTTGCAACATGTTTGGATCTAGGGGGTATAATGTTAAGTGAAATAAGTCAGTCAGATAAAGACAAACACCATATGATTTCACTCATATGTGGAATTTAAGAAACAAAACAAACAAAGGAAAAAAGAGACAAACCAAAAAAGAGACTCTTAACTCTAAAGAAGAAATGAGGGTTACCAGAGGGGAGGTGGGTGGGGGGATGAGTGAAATAGGTGAAGGTTATTAAGAGTGCATTTATCGTGATGAGCACTTTGTAGATTATAGAAACACTTAAAAAAGTACTATAACATATAGAATTGCTGAATCACTATATTGCACACCTGAAACTAATGTAACACTGTATGCTAACTATCCTGGAACTAAAATTTTTTTTTAATATTTTTTAAAAGTTATAAAAGTGAAAAAAAATGTATTGCTTGGGAAAATATCTGTTGACTTGCAGTGGATTCCAATATATATGGTTTTCCACTGCATCTGCACAATGAAAATATCAGATAAATGTACTGTGAGGAAACGGAGTATCTTAATTGTATGGAAAATCTTCTATTACACTATTTTTGGCTACAATTTTCTAGTTCTATTTTTATTCATTCTTTTTTTTATTCATTCTATGTATAACTTTCAGCTGTTACTATGTATTAGAATAGGGAAATTTCAAAATGAAGAACAAAAGTTTAGGACAAAATATAACAGATTTATTCATTCCCAGGATATTTTAGGTGAAAAGCCAGCTTTTGCCAGAATCTCCACCTACTCCTCACTGTTTTCCCACTTTTCACACTACTCCCCATAGTAATTCTCCTAACCCCATCAGAACAATATAATTAGTCTGTGACTTTTCTGTTTAAAACCCATTTCAACTGTTGGGAACAACAGCATAAATCTGATTTAGAACTACCCTATAAATTCATTCCACTGTGGCTCATGAATACAAACCATTCCAATTGAGGAACAAAAATCTTCTACAACAAAGTTGCATCTTTCATTCACCATCAACAAAATAGTCTCATTTTCAAAATAAATTAAAATTCAAGGTTGTTTCTTCACATATTTATAAATTTTTGCAAATACACTTCCTTGCAGTAAATAAAATACATAAAGACAATGGGAGATTTAACATCCATAATGTGCATTTGGTTTAAGATCTTAAAAGGAGGGGCGCCTGGGTGGCTCAGTCAGTTAAGTGTCTGCCTCCAGCTCAGGTCATGATCCCAGGGTCTGGGATCGAGACCCACATCAGGGTCCCTGCTTAGTGGGGAACCTGGTTCTCTCTCTCTCCCCTCTGCTCGTTCTCTCTCTCTCTCAAATAAATAAAATCTTTTCAAAAAAAAAAAAAAGATCTTAAAAAGAATCCAATTCCTTAAGTTTAATATTTTTTCCGAAAATAAAGTTACCTAGATGTTAAATCATCATTCAGTTTACCAACAAAGGTAATATATTTTAGTGCTCACTACAGAATCTTAAAATTGTTGTTTAACTTCTCTGAGCCTCATTTCTGTGCCTTGATATACAGTACAGAGAAAAACTGGCTTAGTTTCTCGCAGCTCCAAAATTCTGTGCATCTTTAATTCCAGATTTCTAAGTCAACCTATTCCTTTAACAGGCACATGTTTATTTCTTCATTTTGTAGATTATAGAAACACTTAAAAAAGTACTATTAGTTGGTATATTACTTCAAACAACTGTATATCCTGGCTATTTCTGTCTATAATGAATTATAGAACTTCGTAAACATAAATATCATTAATATTAAGCTCTTGGTCTGCAGAAAGCTGACGTAGAAGAGGTCCCAAGTGAATCTGTTTGCCTACAGCCAAGTGAAACATTTCAGAGCCTCACATTGAATCAGATGTTACAAAATAGTTTCCACACCATATAAACTACTTTACAAAAAAAAAAAAGCCCCAAAGAAAATGATTTCTACCTGGAGTTCAGTTCAAAGTAAACACTAAGTAAACAGGTTTGAACTATATGTCTACTTTGAAAAATACCTTCATTAACAGCTCTCTCAGTAATGGTCCTTGGCAAAAAAAAAAAAAAAAAAGTCATTATAAAGCAAGTTATATGAACAGCCATTCAAATCTCTGATTTCTCTTTGGTTTTAGGATCTAACTGGCATGACTATGGATCTTGCCCTGTATTTAGGTCAGCTGTGGCTAAAAACTGTTTTCCACTAAGAACTGGTAGGTAGTTCACATTTTTTAAGCCTCATGGTCAAAATTTGAGATACTTATTTCTTTTTTTATTTATTTTAATTCCAGCATAATTAATATGCAGTATTATATTAGTTTTAGGTGTACAATATGGTGATTCAACAATTCTACACATTACACAGTGCTCATCATGATAAGTGTACTCTTAACCCCCTTCACCTTAAGATATTTTGTTTTTATACAGGACTTTTCAGAACCTTTTAATAAGCTAGTATTTCTTATGACTCTCCAAGAGGCCATTATCCTATTAGCCATGCATCCCTTTTGGAAGGAATCATTTTAAGTATGCTATTAACTAATCAACAGTATTCAGTTTGGAAAATCTAATTTAAAGGGCCTAGGTCAACTTTCTGAGTCACTTTTTACCACTTCCAGCAAACATACGCTTTAACGTTAATGTTGTTTTTTTTTACCTTTTGACTTGATCTTTTCCCGTATCTGCATCAAACTTCCATCTTGGATAGATTAAGATTAATCATAGAAGAACTGCTAATGCAAGGATCAAGACAGAAGAAATATTCTAACATTCAGATAATAAGATTTTGTATCAAGACAGGAGTTTTGTAAATTAAATTGTTATCTTGAGAGAAGATTTCATAAAGCCCTTTATCTTTCCTTCACCATCTTTGCTGAGCTAAACCACAGAATCCTATAGGAGGAAGATCTGAGAGGAAAAGGAAGGAGGAATTCTGCCTACTTCTGACATTGGAAGAACCGTGGGAACGAAAGAGGGAAGAGGTAGGAAACAGAGAGTAGACACACGTCAATTCTGCTTAACTTCTCACAGGCACACTCTGATCACAAGCTCATTGCTCCATTTGAGAGTCTTAGGATACTCCTCCTGAGGTGGAGCCATATCCAAGGAAACTACAGTTCACAGGCAGGCACGGGAGTCACAGAGGTTTAGCTTTCCTGAAAGCGCTAGATTATCGTGTGGGGTAGACCAGACCCAGACCAGCTAAGAATCTGGCCGAGAAACTTCTCAGAGGAAGATCACTGCCATAAACTGAGGTAGCTCTGGAAAAAGGTCTGCAGGGTGGACTGCTCGGGACATGACCAAATGGATGTCACAACCAGACCGCCAAGAGTTTCATGGTTCAGCAAGAGTCAAGCAGAAGTCTGGAGTTAGCCAGGAAGTACTCAGTAAGAAAAATGAAAACGAATGGACCATGGAGTTCATCAGTCACAAGCATGAGCACTGGAGGTCGGTAGGACATTGAGCAATCAGGAAGCAGAGATGTTGTCCCAGAGACAAAAGCAGTGAACAATGGACACGAGGTCAAAAACTCTGCCCTGCTACCCTGTACATCTCACAGATCCCAGACCATCTTGGGAAAGTGCTAGGAAAAAGGATGAAAGATCTGAGAGATGAGCAATGTTTCCTAAAGAGAAGTATTATTACCCAAGGAGACTTCAAATTATAGACTCAAACTACTTTTAATCTAGATTAGCTTAAGAGTTTTTGCCCCTCTTAAGCAATGAGTAAATGAGCCAAACTAGACAATCCAGATCAATTTTACAAGTACCTATTTCTCCATACAAACAAGTTGCAACAGAAGTGAATTTTGGGGAGCACCTGGGTGGCTCAGTCCTTAAGCATCCAACACTTGATTTTGGCTCAGGTCATGATCTCAGGGTCATGAGATCGAGCCCCACATCGGGCTCCATACTAGGCGCAAAATCTGTTCAAGATTCTCTGCCTCTCCCTCTCCGTTTGCCCCTCCCCCTGCTCTCTCTCTCTCTAAAATAAATATACCTTAAAAAAAAAAAGAAGTGAATTTTATGACCCCATGAACATTTTCCTCTAAGCTTATCAAAACTTCCACTAAGACCATCAATATGGTGTCAGTTCTAGGTCTATGCTCATGTGCTCTGTGCAACACACCTAATTAAACCCTACCATCTCTCAAAGTTCAGCTCAAATTCCTACATTTACCACAAAGTCTACTACTCTATAAATGTTTGTTCTATACAAAATGTTATTCATATAAATTAGAAGTTCCTCAAGGATACTATTCTAATTGAATTCCACTTAGAAAAGGTGACACCCATTGAATCAAATGGACTAAAGAGAACAGAGGAAAGAAATCACAAATTTAAAAACTTACAGTCATTTTAAATCACATAAAAGTGAAATTTTTTTTTTTTAATTTGGCTTTCAATTTCCCCTTTGTCTAAAAGGTCTGAAGGAATATTCCAAAGTCTTCTCTCCTTGGAGACAAAAGGTTGGGTCAGAATTACTATCCAGTGTAGTCACTGTCAATTCTATTCAACATGGCATCTCACAGAGATCTTTTCAGTCATCAAGAGAACAATCAAGAACAAGTTCTCACCCCGTATGAATGAAGGGGAGGCTGCATTGAAAAATTGTGTCCTAGAGATGTATTACGAGTGCTATCCATTGTTTTTCTTTTGTTTCAACCTGGATTGGAGAAAACCTTTATAGGGGTCTCCTGAGAAACTACACTAAAACACACCTGGGATACTTGATGGGTAATTTTAGATGAAAACCGCAGTGATTCACATAAGCCAAGTATCTTACAGAGGATACCACCTATCTTCTCTCTTCCTCTCTGGATGCTTCCAGAGATCTGGAGTGAACGGATTCTCATAACTAAGGTGAATCAATCTGCCTTTTTTAGTATAGTTAACACACAATGTTACATTAGTTTCAGGTGTACAACACAGTGCTTCCACCAGCTTATCTACATGATGCTGCTTTAAAACATGAAGAGTGGGTAGGAAGGGGGAGAAGAGAAACCTTCAGTAGCTATCATCATGAGGACTCCAAGGGTAACCTAAACTCCGCAACTCTCACCCTCCCCCACAGTCAACACCTCAGATTATCAGCACCCCGATTCAAGTCTCCACTCTGCAGCTGTGACAAGCAGATGTCACTGTAGAAGTTATCACTTAGGACCGACGCACCAAAACCTGCTAAAGATCTGTCAGTAATTTAAAACACATGTGAAGGATTCTGCTGTCTGGCTTCAAGAAAATGCAGATGTGGGAGGCTGGATATTGGATTCTTTTGGGGGCTGGTGTGGTGGTTTTACGTGCAACTCTCAGCTGTTATTTGAGGACTTATACCTAAGACTGGGGGACACTCTAGCACCATGTCAGGCTACTTGCATCTGTCTCTATACTACAAGCATTTCTTGAGAGCTGTGGGACACAGCTGATTGGGAATGGCAACAGTCCCCTCACAAAACTCCCAATAGCCAAGACTGATTCTTACCAGAATGCTTTCTTATTACAGGGATGCTGCAGTGGAGAATCTTGGAATTGCGGACTCTTATCAAAGCAAGAAGGAACTGAAGCAGACGATGTATCTAGACTTTGGTTAAGAATACCAACTCTGGCAATGAACTGCCTGGGTTTAAACTGTACGTCCCCTACTTACTCAACTGGACCCTAGTTAAGTCACAATGCTCAGTGTTGGTTTCCTCATCTCTGAAATGAGGTAAAATTAGAGAAGATATATCAAATAATGATCAGTAATTTTCTAAACTGTAAAAGCAGAACCCACTTGCAGACAGTTGTATATCCTTGGATATGCTTCCATAACCAATTCTGCTTCAAAATTTTTATGGAACCATCTAAAAGTTATATTTTTACATTAGCATCTCAACTAAAGTCATGTTTAATTAGAAAATTCAACTCTCTAACCTAGTCAAGACTGAAAAACAAACAATACCACTAACCAGTTAACAGAGATACCAGATGATAAGCACAATGAGATTTAGATATTTGATTCATGACAGAATCTCTTGGCTTCAGATTAAAGCCCAATTTCAGTTCTTCAATCATGGGATGCCTTTTCCAGTCTTCTTAACAACACCATAGAGACTGCCATCCTCTATTTGGAACAGCAGGGACCTCTCCTCCCTCCTCAGTTACCTGTTGAATTCAGATTCATCTTTCACAACATAGAAAGGCTGGTGGGACCACTGCATCTTAGAACCATGTGTTTAAGGAAAAAAAGATGAGCAATTGTTTGTCTCCTTCCCACCTCCCATCTCTCATTAGGCAGCTTGCCTCCCCGGTGTGATCTCCTTCACGTTTCCAGGATGTGCTTCCTGGCCCCTCTGGGCAGCTTCCTCGGCAGCCACAGCCTCTGCATTCAGGGGGCACCTTGGCATGGAGCTACTGACACTCTTGCCCCCTTGGGAGTGATGGAGGTGGGCATGACCAGGCCCTTGTCTCCTCAGAGGTGGCTCTGACGGAAGTGATAAAGGCAGAGGCAGGCCACCACAGTTATGACAGGAGAGATCTCGGGGCTGCTCTGCAGAGGAAGAACAGCAAGCTGATGACACATGCGCAGGTGGGACCCAGAAGACCTGGAAGGCACATAAATTGGGTGTAGTACAATCCCACCCCCCTTCTGCCTCTCAGGGGACTTGCACTCTCTTAAGATACAACAGATCTCATATGAGAGGAAGGTTGTCATTACCTCTTCTTACGACCTGCAAGTCCAATTCTTCATGAAGTGACTTGCAATCACGGAAGAAGAGTTCTTAATAAACCAAGTTATAGTCTATGCTATTTGCAGCTGGTTCTGTAAGGTTATATTTATCATCCCTCCTCCTCTTCCCATTTTAGTTTCTCTTCACCCCTGACCAGTGCTCAGAATAGTCTGGGTGGCCCATGCATTTATTCCCAAAGGACCTGAGCCTATCACTGCCTTCTGAGGCAGTGGCTGTTTAAATTGTCCACTTACCGTTACCACAAGGCATGGAAACACCAGAAGATGACCCAGAGTATTCCTTAGGCCCAGGGTTCCTTCCCTGTACCCACTATGTAGTAGTAATCTTAATGTCCCCTTGTGTTCAAAATTGACTGGTCTAGCTGATAATTATTTTTATGCCCACTGGTACACCGTCATAAGCCCAAAGTTAACAGGGTAGTCTCAGCTTCCCGTCAATGAAATTCTTATTGTGTCCTCTAGCTAAAGTGTTCCTCATCCCATCCTCCAGGAATCAGAACCTATTACCCAGCAGAGCCTAAAATTGCAGGTACAGAAGACACAAAGTCTGCAGGTAGGTCATTGTGACTGAAAGTAAAAGGGAACTCTAACTTCTACTCCTTCACTTGCAGATTATTTTCATTTGTTACCAACTCCGCCCTATCAAATCAGCACCATATAAGGTACGTCCAACCCCAGAGCTGTCCACAAGCTGCTGTCTTCATTGAACCTTTCTTCCATTCCACAGGCCATTCCATCCTTCTATCCAGAAGCTTTTGGGTGTTGGAGAACATGGTAAAGACTAATGAATCCTGTGAACATGGGCTCATATAAAATAGGTCCCTTAGGCCAAAGAAATGTAGCAAGGGATACCATGCTGATTTAACAGGCATTCAGTCAGTGGATTGAACACTCAGATGGTGATACTGGCAAGTCTCTGCAGGCAGCAAAATAAAAAAAACCTCTATCTGGTGTGTGTGTGTGTGTGTGTGTGTGTAAATAAATTCTGTGAAGAACAATTTGCTACCTTTTCCAATTTCAAAGTTATCCATGATGATCCATCTGCCACCAATGGTTATCTGGACAGTGCCATTTCAAGAGCTCAGTGCCTAACTCTACTTACAGCAGGTTAGGCATTCAGGAGAAAATTCAACAATGCATTCCTTGCTGCCTTGGTGAAGGGAATGTGCTAGAGAATACAAATGGTGGATTTTTAAGTCTTACAAAGCAAATCTTTTCTAATATTCCTGCACTCTAAGACTTTGACCCCTTCTTCAATCACATGCCAAGGAAAATTTGATATTTCCACAGATCCTAGTCAGAACATTTATTCCTAAGTCACAGTTAAGTGCCCATATAATAATGAAATTTCACCTAATAGTGCCTTATAATCCATGTCCTATCATCATTTAACATCCTCAAGACCTACTCCCACAAATGTTCACATAATCCCTGAAAGTACACACTATCTTGCAATTAGTTTGACATACAGTATATTTCTTCTTGGATTAGCGATCCTAATCCCCTAGTTGGGCTGAGACCCTACTCAGACTATTCAACCCGGAAGTAAGGAGGGGTAGTCTAGATAGATCTTGAGGAGCACAAGCATCGACTTACAAAGCATTAACTTCAGGTAAGGTCACTGCACAGATGCTAGCAAAGGGGAGGGATATTTCCCCCTAAGAAATACAGGGAAATTTGAGGGTTCAATACTGTCAGACACATCCACTCAATGTCTCCATTCCTGGTCTGTCACAGAGCTCTACTGTGTCTCTACCAAAGTCCTGAATTTGACATAGATAGCCTATCAAAATTATAAATTTAGTCTACTTAGTAGCCCTGCCACCCTTATAATTCTATCCTGAGCCTGGTTTTCAACACAGTATTCTCTGTGCATGTAGAAATGAGTCTCTTAAACCAATTGTAGAGGCCCTCTGGCTTTCACAGTATGCCTTAAATTCACTTTCAGGTGCCCTGGGCCTATCCTTTTCCTTTTAAAGGGCTCTAATGCTGCCAAAACATCAAAATCCCTATAGTTATCCACGGCCATCTGTCAAGTGCAGCAACCACATAGTTTTCCTTTCGCACACACCTCACACCAAACAGTCACAGTTGAAAACTGTAGTCCCTGTGAGGCCACTGCATGCTGGGGGTCTTTTTCAGCCGCCTTCCAAGCGGCAGTCCTCACAGCCATCCGAGAGGTAGGCGATCAAACTGTAAACCCCCTTCCAAGCACCTACTTCCATTTCTGTTCCCTGAAAATCAGAGTTTAAGACTAAGATTACAAACCAATGATTTTTTTTTTTTTTTTTTTTTAGTGATTGGAGGAAAGAAAGAGTAAGGGTAAAATAAGACAGGACACAAGGGAAAATAACTCTAAGGTGATACATTAACAAACTGACCAAATCTTCGTAAGAAATCACAGTTGGCCAAATGTCACTTCAAACAACTCCAGAGGCCAAATGAAAGCATTTTATCTCCCATGTTCTTCCTCTCTCCCATCGCTCACTGGTCAGCATCTGTTACACTGCATGATAATTCCCCTGTGTATCCAGGCTATGTTATCTGCCCCCTCCGAAGCAGCTGCTGGGGAAGCCTGAGGCTCTGTACACCTAGACCTTGCCTGGCATTTGCTGTGGCTCCCACCTCCAAAATCATACAGAGTCTACACCAAAGCACAGAAGAGGAGGCTAGGATGACCTATGATGTCAAGGATGAAGTTATGATGAAAATGTCCAGAGCTTTACAATCATAGGAGCAGCTCACAATCATGGGAACAGCATGAGCTGCTACTGTGATCACTCTAAAATCAAAGTAGGGCAAACAGCTGAGGCCTGAGGTGTTCACAGAACCCAATGAATCTGGGGAGACACAAACTAAAGCCAACACGGGCATACCTTGCTTTATCGGGCTTCACAGACCGTTGTGTTTTTTACAAATAGAAGGTTTGTGGCAACCCTACATTAAGCAAGTGTATCAGTGTCATTTTTCCAACATTTTCTCACTTCATGTCTGTGTCACATTCTGGTAAATCTCACAATATTTCAAGCTTTCTCATTATTATTATATTTGTTACAGTGATCTGTGATCAATAATTATGACTCTGAAAGCTCAGATGGTGGTTAGCAATAACATATTTTTAATTAAGGTATATGCAATGATTTTTTTTTTAGACTTACTGCTGTTGTTAATAGACTACTGTATAAATAGATCTTTATATGTGCTGGGAAACCAAAAACTTTATCTGACTTGCTTTACTATATTTGTTTCATTGCAGTGGTCTGGAAAAGAACCTGCAATAACTCCAAGGTATGCCTACAAAGGTACGCAGTGGTCTGGAAAAGAACCTACAATAACTCTACAAAGTTTATGCCAATATATATTAAAATTTAGACAAAACAGCAAATTTATATATATATGTTTGAAAAACTGACTCAAAGTGAAATAGAAAGCCTGAAAACTCCTACCACAAATACAACCAGTAGATTAAAATTAATCCCACAGGTTCAGATGATTCATACAGTCCTATAAAACTTTCAAGAAACATAAGATTCTTACCTTATACAAATGTCTTTGTTCAGGCTAATTTAACGAAGTACCATAGACTAGGTGTCTTACAAACAACAGAAATTTGTCTCTCACAGTGCTGGTGGCTGGAAGGTCTAGCATTGTTGAGTTCTGGTTAAAAGCCCTCTTTCAGGCTGCAAACTATAGTCTCACACTGCAGAGAGAGAGGAAGCAAACTCTCTTGTGAGGTTTAAAGGGCACTAACTCCATTCACAAGGGCTCTTCCTCAGGACCTCATGTAATCCTAATCACCTCCCGAAGGCCCTACCCTACTAATACCATCATACCAGGGGGTGGGGTTCCAACATATGAATTTCAGGGGGATATATTCAGTCCATACCAGTAAGTTCATCCAAATAACAGAAAAATAAGTTACATTATCTATACATTAGGCTAGTATACCTTTGATCCCTAAATCTCTCATGGACAATAGAAAATAAAAAAATTAAAAACTAATCTCATAATAACCTACTTTCAGAACAGTAGCATAAGCAGCTCTGCAGCCCTATCCCCTGTCAAAAAACTGTAACCAGTGAAAATTACTTAAAAATTTAAAAATTATAAAAACCATTTAAAGTTTCTGGAAATTATCAAAAGGGCATAATGCAAAACAGGAAACATTTATTCAAGAAAACATACTAAGTCTTGGTAAGAACACTGAGAATCCATGGCACCAAAGCCACAATCTGCCCCCTCTTCCTTCACTCCCAGCTCAATGTGAGGGAAGCTCTACTCCATGTGGATGTGACCAAGAAAATAGGGATCTCTGTCCCCCCAGCTCCCAGTCAAGGGATACCATCTCACTGGAAGGGAGCATTTGTCATTCTCCCAGCTCTCAGTTGCAATCTAAATTCCTGGTGAAAGCAGCTAAGAGCTTGGTGCTTCCTTACTCCACCAGCCCCACTCATAGGGTGAAGGCTCTATACTGAGCATGGAAGGCAGAGAATGTTGGGGCTCTGAAGGCCCTCACCCCAGCTCACTCACAGTGCAAAGGTTCTATACCAGGAGAGGCAAGATGAGAAGAACAGAGGTTACCACCTCAGCCCAGCATCATGCTTGCAAAATAGTGGTGTCCCACCAAGAGAAGCGGACCACTGTCCACTCCCACACTCCAGATCAGCAGCTCAGAGATTCTGCCCAGGGGGAGAAGCAGTCCATAAGAACAGGCCTTCAAAACTCTTACCAAACAGAAGAACTTTAGATGAAACCACAGAGTGTAGGAAAGTTCAAGCCTAAAGACTCTTTAAAACATAAGAGATTTTGGTGGTAACCTATTAAGAAGAGGCTGGTAGCTTCATGAGAGAGATAAGCCAAACTATTGGCCAGCTAGTTTATCAAAGAGAACCAGGGAAAGAACTAAGAGCCCTTCTAGAGTCAGATCAAACCTCAAACACTGGCCTCAAAAACTACGCCTAAAAAACTAAAAAATATCCTGAGGGGCACCTGGGTGGCTCAGTCAGTTAAGTGTCTGCCTTCGGCTCAGGTCATGATCCCAGGATCCTGGGACTGAGCCCCGCATCAGGCTCCCTACTCAGCGGGGAGTCTGCTACTCTCTCTCTCTCCTCTCCCTCTGTGTGTGCTCTCTCTTTTATCTCTAGCTCTCACTCTCTCTCAAATAAATAAAATCTCTTAAAAAAAAAAAAACCTAAAAAGTAGTCTGAAATTTATTACACCAAGCTGTGAAGGAATTTATGCTCCAGAGCACTATCACAAACAACAGAATTATCAATCAATCAATAATTAGTAGAGCCTAACAACTAGGTATGATGACAGAGGCAGACAAATTAATCTAAGAAAGAGGCAGTAAAGAAAGACCTGCCAAAACCACTGTAATCCCAGGGTGACAGTGCAGATGCCTAAGAAGCTTGCACCTTCTGAGGACAGATATCAGAGACTTCACATTACAGGGGGAAATAATTAAAATAGTCAAGTCACTAGAGAAATAAGCAAATAACGACAAAAACAAGTGCCAGGGGAAGATGGGAATCAGATTTTAAAGTTGCCACAATATATTACCTGAAATGTCCAGTTATTAACAAAAAATTACAGGACATACAAAGAAACAAGAAAGTGACCTAAACATAGGGGAAAAAAAGCAGGCACCCATACTATCTGTGAGAGGGTCCAGGTGTTGGATTTAACAAATAATAATGTAACAAATACAACTTTCAAAATTGTCATTATAAATATGCTCAAAAGACTAAAGGAAATCACGCTTAAAGAAGTAAAGCACAGTATGAGAACAGTCTTATCAAACAGGGATGAATAAATGCATTGATAAAGTGAAATTACTTTCCTAATGGAAGTTATGGAGATAAGTAGTACAGTAATTGCTGTAGAAAACTGAATACAGGGGCTCAACAGACTTGAACTGGCAGAAGAAAGGGTAAGCAAACTAAAAGATCAGCAAGGTTTACAAAACCGGAAAAACAGGTTAAAAAAAGAAAAATAAGTAGAGCTTTAGAGAAATGTGGGACACTATTAAGCCACTATTAAGTCCATGTGTAACTGGACTACCAAAAAGAGAGGAAAAAGAGAGAAAGGGGAAATTTTTTTTGAAAAAGCTGACTGAAAATTTACCAAATTTGATGAGAAACACTTAAACTAATTAAAAACAATAATCAAAAAAACTCAAATTCCAAGTAGAATAAACATAAAGAGGTCTACACCCAGACACATCATAATTAAAGACAAAGACTATTCTGAAAGCAGATAAACAAGAATGACTTAGCATGCACAAGAAAACTGCACTAAGATTAACTTCTCATCAGAAACAAATGGAGGGCAAAAGGCACTGGAAAGATAATAGCCATGTGATGTGCTCTTAAAAAAAATGTCAACCATGAATCTCATAACCATCAAAACTATCTTACATATTGAGGGTGAAAACTCTGATAAGAAAACAGAGGTGTAAAACATTTATGATCATGGATTAGGCAGTGGTCTCTTAAAATGACACCAAAAAACACAAACAAAAGAAAAAATAGATAAATTGGATATCACCAAAATGTAAAACACTTCTTCCAAGGACACCATCAAGAAAGTGAAAAAAACAACCCAGAGACTGGGAGAAAATATTTGCAAATCATAGAAGAGACACGTATTTAGAATATATAAATAACACAATTCCATAATAAAAAGATAAATAACCCAATTTTAAAAATAGGCATAGGATCTGAACAGACATTTCTCCAAATAAGATGTACAAATACCAGATAAGTGCATGAAAAGATGCTTGACATAATTAGCCATCAGGAAGATGTAAAACAAAACCAAAATGAGATACCACTTCACACCCACTAGGATGGTTATGACCAAAAAGATAATAAATGTTGATGAAGATGTGGAGAAACTTGAATACTCATACACTTCTACTGGGAATGTAAAATGCTGGGTCCATTTTGGAAAAACACTCTGGAAGTTCCTCAAAATGTTAAACATAGCATTACCTATGACCCAGCAATTCCGCTCCTATGTATATACTCAAGAAGCATAAAAATACATGCCCACACAAGACCTTGCACATGCATGTTAATAGCAGTATTATGAATATTAGCCTAAAAGAGTAAATAACCCAAATGTCCATCAACTACTAAATGGATAAATATTTGGTATATCCATACAATGGAATATTATCTAGCAATGCTTAGTTTAGCAAAACTAAGTACTGATAATGCCACTATATGGATGAACCTTGAAAATATTATGCCAAGTGAAAGAAGCCAGTCACAAAAGATCATATATTGCATAACTGCATTTATATAGAATGCCTAAAAAGGAAAACCAGAGAGACAGAAATTAGATTAGTAGCTGCTTGGGAATGAGAGTATTAGAGGGAATAAAAAAGCTGATTTGAGAAAAAAACTAATCTTATTAATGAAAATTTATGCAAAAATCATAAATGGGATATTAGCAAAACAAATCTAGCAATTTATTAAGAAGATAATTATATATCATGATGAAACTGAGTCTATCCTAAGAACATAAGAGCAGTTTAACATTATATAATAAATGTAGTCCATCATATAAAAAGATTAAAGGAAGGGAGGAAAATTATCACAATCTCAAGGATATAGAAAAATAATCTGATAAAATTTAATACTGATCTATGATGAATATAGAAACAAAATACTTAGTGTATCAGAAATTTAAGAGAATTTAACATGGTAAATATACATATAAAACCTAAATTAATTATTCTTAATGGTGACAGAGTTAGGCCTCATAAGAAAAAGAGAAATACAATCACTACCACTACTATTCTATATTGTGTTAGAGTTCCTCGCCAGTACACTAAGACAAGAAAAAGAAATCAAATATCTAAAACTGGAAAGCAAGAAACAAAACTATAATAATTCATAAGGAATATAATTTTCTGTGCAGAAAATGCCTCAAAATCTAAAAAAATACTATAATTAATAAGTTTCACAAGGTTGCTGGATATAAGATCACCGTAGAGAAAGAAAATAAATTTTTATTCAAAAATTAGAAAATATAATTAAAAATTAATACTTTTTACAGTAGCAAAAAAAATAAGTTACCTAGGAACAAACCTAACAAAATATGTGCCAGATCTCTATGAAGAATATATCATATCCTAAGTGAGATGCTATTAAAAAAACTACCTAAAAAATAGAGAAATATTCCATATCTCTCAGTAAAAAAGACTATCAATGAAGATGACAATTCTCCCCAAATTCATACCTAAATTACCTGCAATTTCAATTAAAAGTTTGTGAACTTATTATAAAATTTATACAGAAGAGCAAAAGCACAAGAACAGCAAAGATTCTCCTAAAGAAGAAGAAAATGAAGAAAGGACACGATCAAAGAGGTATCAAGACTCACAATAAACTTTCATAACTAAGGCAGAATAGTATTATCACCAGAATAGAAAAACAGACCAATGGAACAAAATTTTAAAGCTGAGAAATGAATATATACATATATACTTCTATGTGTATACATAACAGAACTGACATAAATTGATAACCACTCTGGAATGAATAACAGTTTAAACACATGAAAATAAAATTATATTGGACCTTAACTCACACCTCATAAAGAAAATTCAAGTGCAGATGGATTAAGGGTATAAGAGAGTATCATTATGACCTTCAGGTGGGCAAGGGTGATTTAAACAAAAGACTAAAAATACAAACCATACAGGAAAAAAACTGAAAATGTTGACCACATTAAAATCGAAAACTCTGTCCTTAAAAGCCACCAAAAAAAGATAAAACAAACTACCAGTCAGAAGATGTCTGCAATTCATTTAACTGATTAACAGATTAGTATTCACAATAAACAATAACAATAAAATCAATGCAAATCACTAAAAAACAGCAAGCAACCTAACAGATAATCAGCAAAAACCATCAATAGGCAAGTCACACTGCTGGCAGTCAGGTGGGAAGGAGGGAACAAATAGACAAAGAAAATGCATGAAAATATGCTCATCATTATCAATTAAAAAATATAAATTACAATCCCAATAAGATACCATGTTAAACATGGATATTAGTAAATATTTAATAAATTAACAACATCAAGCATATGTTAGGAGGTAGCACAATAGGAAACAGCATATGCTGATGGTAGGAGCATCAACTACTTTGGAAAACAATATGGCATGATCTCATAAATTTGAAATGTGACTTTTCTGTGACCAAGCAATCACCAAGTACCTTATAGCTATGCACCAAGAGACAACACAAGAAACTCATTCCTTATAATAGCAAAAATCCAGAAACAACCCATCAAAAAGCAAGTAAGAACTAAATTGTGGTCTATTCACCAACAGAATAATACAACATGATAAAAATAAGTGAAATGCAGCTTCGGGCAACACAGATGTATCTTAGAAACATAAATTTGAGAAGGGAAAAGTAAAAACATAGGATGCTAATTACAGAATATTATTATAAAGCTCAAAAATATACTGTTTGAGAATACACATGCATATGGTAAAATTACTTTTGAAAAATAAATAATAAAGACAAAGCTCAAGTTAGTGTTTATTCAGATGGGAAAGAAAAGAACAAGATGTAATTAAGGACTATACAGGAGGCTTAAAAGATACTGGGATTACTTTCCTTTAAAAGCTGACTAGTAGGGCACCTGGGTGACTCAGTCGGTTAAGCATCTGCCTTCGGCTCAGGTCATGATCCCAGAGTCCTGGGATCAAGTCCCACATCAGGCTTCCTGCTCAGAGGGGAGTCTGCTTGTCCCTCTCTGCCCTGCTCAGGCTCTCTCTCTCTCTCTCAAATAAATAAAATCTTAAAAAAAAAAAAAAGCTGACTAGTAGATGTAAAAGCATTTAGTCATATTCCTTAAAATGTACATCAATGTTTATATCCTTTAGTACAGAAAAATGTTTCATTTAAAAACTGACATTTTTTTAAAGCAAGAAAAGAGCAGGACTCAGACAACTTGGTTTCTGTAGCTCTGCTATAATATGAAGGCATTTCCACAAAGCACAAAACCATCTTAAATTTTATTTTGCCTATCAAATCAGAATTGGGACTAGGTTTTTTTCCTGAGATAACTGCTGCCTTTGACTTCAAGTATTTGTGTATGAACTAATAGCTTTTTCCTTAAAGTCATTGCTATTGTTACAAATTAACGCTCAAATATAGTAACAAAAATAATTGGAGTTAATTTGCATTTCTCTAATAAATTTTTTGACATTATGTATCAGAAGTAATGGTTGGTATTAGTATGTAGAAAAACTCGTGCTTTTTCTCTTTTTAATAAAAAAAACATGAAACATGTTCCCACATATCCAAAACTACTTTACTATTTGGGTCTTTCACATCTTGTTTTGACTTTTTCTGAACCTTGTGGAGAGTTCATAGATATAATTGAGATATTATTTATTAACCTATCTAAAAATATGAGTAAAATTAAATACCCTTCTGGTAAGATTATAAATAAGAATGACTTCACTGGAAAGCAATTTGGTGTTATACATAAAAGCCCTCATATAAATATTCAAATATCTATTCATAAAGATGTTCATTGCAGCATTATGATAAAAAATTAAAAAGTAAGCAAATGAATATTTTCTAGGCATTAAAATATTTGGAAGCATATTTAATAACATCAGAAAACATCCATAGCATAATTTCAAGCAAAAATAAAACAAAATACAAAATGAAGATGGTAATTTCTCAGTTTTTTGCAATCTAAAAATATATGAGAAAGATCAAAGAAAGTATGTTAAAATGGCAAAAAAAAAAAAAAAATAGACTCCAAGTAGTACAATTTCCTTTTTGACCTCTTCCTATGTTTTACAAAGTTTCTGTCAAACATGCATTCATATAATAATCAGTTCTTGCAGAACCAAGACATAGCAATATAGTAAATGAATGAATTCTGAACTTTGGGATATCACAAGCTTTGTTTCCTACCATTTTGGTGAGCACAGTTTAATAGAAAATTAAATTTTGATGTTCTTTCTCAAAATAGCGTTAAATGTTGTCTGAGTGAAATACAATTTTAAGATTTCTTTCCAGAACTAAGAGTAAAACATATATACAATTAGCTGAAGATATGCATTTGCTGAAGAATTTTCTACTGTCATTGAAGCAAAGAAAGAAAAAAAGAAAATGAGGGTACTTTATGCTTATTACTTAGGTGAGCAAAATGACACCAAAATTTACCTAGAATTAGCTCTCACTTCATAAAGAACAAAAGCAAGAGAGGAGGGAAAGAGCACAAAGGTCCTCAATCAAGAAAGCTGTCTTAAATGCTCCTAATGCATCACTATAGAAATTGCTTTTAACAAAAAACAAAGACGAGTCTTGTTTTATTGTTCTTTGATAAAATACTTCCAAACACTTTTCTGCTTTTCTTTAGTACAGATATTAAGAAGACGATGAAAGTCATTTTTAAAATAACCTTAACATCTCAAAAATATGTGTATAGGGAGAATAGTGAGAAGACAGTAACAAAAGTTTCAAAAAGGAAACATTCAGACTTTCAGAGAAAAAAGCTATTAATTTCTAACTGTAGTAATAATATTTGAAACAGATGTCTATCTCCTTTCAAATCCAAACTGGATCATGGTTTACACAGTTTAATAAAACTTTAATTAAAGTTCTGGATCAACGTAAGCTGATCATGTCATACAACTAAACACTTGCTTAATATTAACATCTCTTCAAGCTTCACTAAAGCTAAACTTAACCAGACTTTTCATAATTCATCCAAGGGAAAATATCATTCAAATTAATAAAAACATACAATTTATCCTCTTATTTCATTATATAAACTTTTTTTTAGAAGCAAACATTTGAAATAGAAATGGAAGAATCCCAAATTGCATAAAAAGGAAAGGAAATAACTTTGTTTCTAAGAGTTTTTTGTTTCTAACTAGATACTTGCATTTTAATATGAATATCTGTGAACTAAAAAATTTCGCATTTGGAAACACTTTTTAAGAAAGCTTTCTCTTAAATACTGATCAATTAACTTTGTAAATTGTCTTCGTTCTATTTTAGTGGAATAATCTCATATAGATACCTCATAAAGTAAGCCTGAGAACCAATGCTACTTAAAAAAACCTCTAAAATAAAGGAGAAGAATGAAGACTTACTGCCAGGCAGAGCTTCAGGTACTTCATTTACTTCCCACAAGATCCTTTTTTAGTAGGTACTCTTACTATCCGCATTTTAGAGATGAGGACATTGAATGGGAGAGCCAGGATACAAACCCAGGTACCTACCTCCAAAATTCAGCATAGAAAATACTCATTGGCTTTAGTCAAAACAGAGAATCTTTCCCTATTTCATGTCTCAGAATGTATTTTTAAAACAAATACAACAGATGACTTTTTTAAAAAATCCTAAGGCTTCTCACATATTCTCAAAGTGAAATTTTTCACAATCATGAAGAAGTAAAGACTAGAGCCATACAAAATAGAAAAGTCAATTGACACTAACCATGTGACTTTTGGGTGTTATATTCCATATTATGAAATATGGAGGAAATAGAGGAACAGAACACAGTTCTTAGCAGTCAGTACAGTAAAAATGGTGAGGATGCTAATTACACTAACAATTCAGGGAATTAGTAATTACCAACAGATACAATGCTGAGTGCATATGAATGAAAGAGGCTACAAGCAGAGAGAAGAAAGAAAATGAATCCAGTTGAATGGGATTAATAGAATATTTCCTGAAAATCAACTATGAATTAGGTTTCAAAAGAAGCACAAGACTACCATCAGTATGAGAAATTGATAAATGAAGTGATCCATGCTGGGCATAAAGGTAATTAGATTTTTTTCAACCCAACTTCTAAGAAAAAAGTCCATATGAAGGGGATCTGCCTTCTCTGTCACATATTCATTCTCATTTCTGATTCAAAAGTTTTAGTATCATGAACTCATTCACTATGGACAAGACCATTTTCAGCATTTCTTAAGAACTTCAATTTTTTTTCCTTATCTTGTTTCCCTTCTCATAAGAACAAATAATTCATATAAAACAATCAACTCTATGGTTTCCAGCAGAGGCTTCTTGCTTTATGTTAACAGCAAACGCTCCAGGATGAATTTTTAGGGTCTTTGATTATTTGTTTTCTCAATTTTATTTTACTTAGCTTGATAAGTGTAATACATCTGTTAGTATAGATTCTTTCAATACATACTGACATACGATAGGGAAAGGCTGCACAGAAGCCTACAGGGATTAAAAGTTTGCTATGATAATCTAGAAAATACCGCTGAAACCTTAAAACATATAAAAGTAATAGAGTTGATTGCTGATGAAAATATAATTCTTAAAAGGAAATTACTAATCAACTTGAAAATAGTACTATGTAAGTTGCCTGAATGTCCTAAAGGAATCTGAACATTAAATCAATCCTAGAACAGTATGAAAAAAAGGATATTTTAAGAATAGAATGGGAGTAACTTCTCATGGAAAGAACCAGCATAACTAACTGCACAACATCTCAACCTAGTTCAGTCTCTACATTTCTATTACAAATCATTTTAAATGACAATACTTAGTACAGGGAGTCACAGAAACAAAGGTAACCAATAAAGCACACAAATCATCTCACTGATTAGTGAAAAGTTAAAATCAAAAAAACTAACTTATATTGCTGGCATGCGCTGCATATTTTATCTCTAGCAAAATTAGCCATTATAATCCAATACAGTCCAACAGGAAACTGAATCGTACTTCAAAACCTTTTTAACAAATGCCTTAAAGCTCCTAGAAAATAATTTTTTTTAAAAAAGAGCATAATACTGATTGCAGCAGAATTACCTCCTACTCACCAAAATTCTTTGCAACCCCCAAGGAAAGGATTTATAGAAGCATGTAAAATGGTGCATAGTATAATTATATGATTTTTAAATAACAGTCTCTCATGCAAAGAATTATAAAATCTCAGAGGTGATAATGTTTGGAAGGGACTTAATTTGTGAACATTCTCTTTTGTCCCTAAAATTCCAAAAACCACCTGAGGAGAAAAAAAAAAAAGACAAAATGCAACAGTTATGGTGCCTTGCTCTAAAGAAACTAATGCCATACTACAATTATTAACTATGATAAGATTTGCCCATTTGGGTTACAGAATCACAGCATTTCAGAGCCAGAAGACTTTACAGAGCTTGACCAATCTTTTATTTAAGTGATCAGTCTGAGGTTCCAAAACTAATTATGGCCTTTCCTGCCTCCCAATCGCATGCTCTTTTCAACATACTACTTGCTTTCCTCCCCTGAAAGAGAGAACAGATGTAAAAATGCTAAAATGAGAACAATAAATGTACTGAAACATATTAGTCTATCTCATCCATTACCGTGATGAGAAATTGCGAAACAAGAATTATTTGACCTGAGAAATGAGAACACAAAGAAGACTGGAATTATATGAGATTATGAAAGTTAAAGTAAAAAATAATCAACTAGTCCTTCCTTATTATATGGTTTCATAATAAAATTATGAAGGGTCATTCAATGATTTAAATGGCAGGTAAAATTAAAACAAATAAAAGGAAATACCCTTGACATGCGTAACAAGCCTCCAGAAATACACAAGGTCACAGAACAGAGGTCGCGTCGTTAAATCCAGTAACATGATTTTAAAATAATCTGGGTCATTAGTGAAGCAAATATCTGATTATTTATGTTCAACATAAATATAATTTTCCATAATGGGAAAATTGTATTTTAGAATATAAGGAGTCACTAAGGAAGCTTTCTATTTGTTACAAATTATACTATAGCTAGTATGTCTTTGTGATATTTATACTCCATACTCCCTTGAAAAATCAAATGGTGATTATTGGACTAGCAAAATGTATTCATTTAACACATATTTGGTATTTGTAATATTAAAATTTTTAAATTTACCCTTTTACTTATAAGACCTAAATCGATTTCAGATTTTGCTTTCCTCATAGCACTTAAGCTTCAAGTAAAATACATGTTTCATCTGGTTATTCTGAACACTAAAGATTTCTTTTTTATTTTAAAAACTGCCTCATCGAAACTCCCTGGCCACAGCCAAGAGACCACGTTGTATTTTGCCCTGCAAAACACACAGTATTATGCTTCAAACAAAGAAGGTTTTAGGATTCTTTCTAGAGAAGATGTGTGTGGAGATACAGAGCAAAGTGTCCGGCTGGTAGACAATGCCCACCTGGGCAGGCTGGAAACTAGCCTGGAGCACGACCGCAGGGATTTCCTTTCGCTCCACAACCTGCTGACAAATTAATAGAAGAGAGAAAATATGGGTGGTATCTCTTTACAGATGATGATCTAGAGTCCATTTCAGTATTTTAAAAAATGATTTATATGAATTTCAATATCAAACTCTACCTGGAAATTTTTATTGTGTTTATAGTATATACCTTCTGGTCCCTCCCAACAACTGAACTTTTGCCAAACCCCACAGTCCAGTTTACTATTAGGTATATACATTATGGTGCCTCCTTCGAAATAAGGTTTTAAATTTAACCACATCATTTCAGATAAATTGATCGTTTTTAAATGATTTTTCATCATTTGCATCTCTATATCCTTAGCAAATTATCTGAGGTATCTGATTTCCCAAAATCACTAAAATGTCACTACCTTTAACCCATGTTGAATGCCCTTCATCTATTTCTCTTTCTCTCTCCCCCACTCCTCTCACGCCCACGCTCTCTCTCTCTCTCTCACACACACACATAAACATGTGGATCAAATCAATTTTACTAAAGAGGTAGTAACTTTGCTCTAAAGAACAGTGCCAGTACTCTCTGTATAGAAATGTTCCGTAACTGAATGGGGTAAAAAAGGAGACTATACCGTTTAAGGTTCAAAATGTTTTTCCAAAGATTTTCAACATTTTCTCTCTTTATCAATCTCTCCTCTCAAAACATGATCGATAACCCCCAAGTCTCTACCTTGAAAACTCTTTAACAGTCAGCCTTTCTCTGGGCTCTCACAGAGCCTTCCCCATGCACTACTGCTCCATACAGTTGTTATGCGTAGGTTTCTTCCCGCTTTCAGCAATCTTTCCAAGCTCTCAGGCTACCAAAGCTGAGTGCTGGTCATTTTACATTCTCAATAACTACCACAACATCTGGCCATAACAGGCCTTCAACATTTAAGCAAGGATTGAGAATCAGAAGGTCCTATGTTAGATACAGATTAGGGTTCAGATTAGGTCCTACCACCTGCTGAGTTCACTGTGCCTTAAATTTCTTCATCTGTTAAATGGAGATGACAATCACTACTACCAAAATTATTTAGCACATTGCCTGCAACATAAGAAAGACTCAAACACAGTAACCTCTTTTTTTTGCTTGCTTACATAAAATTGCATTTCAACCATCCGCACTGATGCTAAGTTTCATCTGTTTTATCCACTGTCTTTCAAATTTCTCTAATTTAGTGTTACATTTCTTGGTAACTTGGCAAAGGTGTGAGGTTTACATATGCTAAAGCATAAGGTCACTGAAGAATTTAGCAAATAAGGGGAGGTGGGGGGCACTAGCTTTGAATTTTTTCAGGGGTAATCATGTCTTGGCAAATTAAAAGATGGGTAGAACCTCAAGGGAAAAACCAGTGAATATACTACATCTATTTTTTGAAAGCCCCTTGACAAGGTACTACCACGAAAGTTATTCAAATGAAAAGTGTCACCAGAGAATTACAAGAACTTTTGCTGGAGAAACAAAGACAGTGGGGGAAAAAAAACAAAAATGGCACTGCTTTGGCAGGAAAACTATAAATAGGGAAGGTGCTGGAAGTGGTCTTACTTAACATCTTTATAAATGATGTAGAAGAGGAAATGTAGATTAAATTTTCCAGGTCTGCAAAAGATACTTTTTCCAGTACATGAAGTGCCAAGTCAATGGGATAGCCTACAAGATGTCCAAAACTTTATGAGTTACTAGGAGGAAAACATCAAATAAGATTCAAAGTGGAAAACTATAGGGTTATGCATGTAGGGAAGGAAGTTACAGTCTATACTTCTCAGAATAATGGGCCTTAGTTATCATAAAAAGGAGTTTAAAAAGTCACTGCATTAACGTGTTCCCATGGCCAGCAAAGCTAACAATGGCACCAACATTACTCAAGAACAAAAAACACAGTTTTCATCCTATTTAAACCCACAGTTCATCTTTACTTGAAATACTACATGCAGTTCTAGTTCTACCACAGCCTAGCACTCCAAAAATATCTGTTGTCAAATGAAGAAATTTTAAGTTTAATTTCACCAAAAAAGAGAAAAGGAAAAAAATATTTGGAAGCTAAGGAAAATCCAGGGCACCTGGGTGGCTCAGTGGGTTAAGCATCTGCCTTCAGCTCAGGTCATGATCTCAGGGTCCTGGGATCAAGCCCCAAATCAGGCTCCCTGCTCAGCGGGGAGACTGCTTCTTCCTCTTCCTCTGCCCCTCCCCTTGCTTGTGCACGCGCACGCACTCTCTCTCTCTCAAATAAATAACTCTTAAAAAAAAAAAAAAGCTAAGGAAAATCCAAGCAAATAAAAATAGATGATCAAGTTGACCACAGGAGAGTCTTCTGAAGGAAAACAAGATGAGCATTCTGTCAGCCTAGGAAGGTGAAGACAACGAAACATTACAGATATCAAGACTCATGGGCTCCATACAATGACAGAAAGTATGAACAAGGCAAATACAGAACTAAAGAACTGCTGCTATACTTCAACAAGAATTCACAATCTGGTTGAGACATGAAATATAAATATAAATCTAAGAAGTTAAACATAAAAAATTCTAATCAGTTTCAAAAAGAGGGTGGTGTATATAGAGAAAAACGAAGGTAATTGGAGGAGAGAAGACCGAACCTTAAACCTGAAAGCATGGAACACCAATCCCAGCCTTCCCTAAACACATTCCCTGATGGCACTGCCTAAAGAAAGAATAATAGACTGAATCAACCTGGCACTTAATAATACTCTCATCAACTTCTCATTTTGTCTTCCCCATACTCAGTCTATTTGTGCTCTGCATTTATTTTTTGATAGTGTAGCATCTGTAATTTTAAACATCTTTCCCCTTAGAGCAAGACTCAGTTCTCTTTTTGACACGTACAGCATCAAGTTCATTCATATTGCATAAATATTTAATAATTCCATTTGTAAGAAAGACATTATTCACAAACTAAAGATATAAAATATTATTGTTAAACTGCATTACACCTTCCTGGTTTAGGAGAGATGAGCCAAAAAAGGAAGTTACAGGCTCATGATAAGTCAGGCTGCATACTCGTTGAGTTTTAAGAAAAATGTTTCACATATAATAATAGCTTTCAAACCACAATTATAAAGACATGAGATTTCAAATAAAATAGGGGCTACAGAGTGTTTGGAGACAACCTATAAAATGCAACTACAGATTTTTGTATACCAAAGAGACTGTATAAAGGAATAAAAATTATCTAGATCCAAATAATATCTACAATATATTTTATATAATATGTCCATGCCATTTGTGAAATTTTTTTAAAGATTTTTTTATTTACTTATTTGAGAAACAGAGAGAAAGTGAGCACAAGTGGGGGGAGGGGCAGAGGGAGAACGATAAGCAGACTCCCTGCTGAGCAGGGAGCCCAATGTGGGGCTCCATCCCAGGACCCAAAGCCAGGACCTGAGCCAGTCAGGTGCTCCAGGTCATTTTTAGTTTTAGCTATAAGAATGCATTTCTTAAATGTTTAAAACATGGACATTTCATAAAAATATTGAGTAGAATTATAGTTAAATAAGTGATTTCATAACAAAATAGAAATTTATCTTGCTGTTATTACCAGTCTATGATATTATTAAAGTATTTTAAGATTATGTCTACAGATTATCAAATCATTTCAATTATGCTAACTTAGTTAAAACTCCAATCAGTCAAAGGATATAAAGCTAGTAAGGACCTTGGGAATACTCTACAGGTTCAGAATCCTAGAAATGAGCATGTTTTAACCCCTCTATAGTCAGAAGAAATGATGTTTTCAAATCAAGTGCAAAATTGAGAGAAAAACAGAAGGGGAGAGGGAAGGAAAAGTAGAATGGTGTGGAGAGTAAAAAGAATACAAATGAGCATTCATGTATTAACAAAATAGCTGCAATTCTAACATCCAGATTGTGGCAGATAAAGCAAATTTTTTTTAAAAGCTAAATATGTTTTAAATATTTTTAAACTGCTAAACATGAAGTAACAAGAAATAAAGGCATTACGTTATAGTCCTTGAGCCAAAGCATATAAAACATGTCCCCATGCTGTTGATCATAAAGTATAAATTTCCCAACTAAAAACTTGAAAACTAAGTTTTCCTAAGCAGTTTTCAATTTCTTCATAGCTCTGGAAAACAACAGATTACAATGTAAGAGAATGCAGAAAATGTAGTGCACAAAATCTTTGATGTACCTGAAATGGAGAAGGTTTCAAGGCAATATATTTTTTAAGAACTCTTGGATCACCTGCCATTTTTACAAATAACAGCACCTGCTTTTATTAGTAAAGGAGTCAAAACTTAAATTCTACAAAACATTTTTCAGGAGAAGTTAATTTATATACGACTTATCTTAGTCTTAACATTATCTACAGAATACTAAAATGATAAAATTTAACTAAGTTTAAGTTATAGAATTAACAACTTCTTACACCATCTGTATTTAAAGAAGAAGTATACATTATTCATAAATATACATAATTATGGGGTAGGAAATGACTAATTTGCCTACAAAAATCACAAGGGTTTGATGACTGAAGCAAGGAGTGAATCAGGTCCATTGAGAATTACTAAGAAAAACATAATCAGACATAAATGCCACAGAATACAAAGATCATTTTCCAAATTGGTTCCAGAAACAACTCCTAGGTAAATTTCCATAAAAAGCTAATTTACTCAATTAAACAGTGTAGCATGGTTTTCCTCTTTAAAAAAGAGTTTAAATATTTTCATTTGCTAAAGATATTAAAGATAAGTGTTTTAAAGAGGGACTGATTTAATCTTGAGTGAGATGAGGATTCAAAATTGTTGAAGGACCTCTGAACGAAAAAGGACTCCGTGAGCAGATATATTTTAATCACTACAGCATAAATCCATCATTTATGAAGTACACAGAGTAAAACTTACAATTAGAATTTTTTTACATCCTGCCATATAAATACAATATTATTTCCCACTCAAAATTATAAGACAAAATAATTAGAGACACTGCTTATCCCCCGTATTAGTACATTATTAGAGCCCTACCTCCAACATGCAATGAAGGAAACAGATTTATCATTCAAAAATTGAATAGTTAAATTTATTTTGGATAATTCAGGTTTCCCTGGGTAACATTTCCTAGTTAATCTCAAGATTATATAAGTTCACTCACAGTCTCTCAGGATGAGTAAGAAATGCCTCCAAAGCAGCCTGGTCATGGATTCTTCTGCGTCCATCTGGCTGCTGGCTAGAACACTGGAATGACTCATAAAAATGAAGCAACCTGAGGTCACCTACTCCAGGTCTTTTAAAAAGAACTGCCAACTGCTTACCAGGTGGTTCCAATTTCCGAATGAGAAACTCATTCTAGATACACCATTTTATTTTCATATTGTCTCTGGCTACAGAATTTGGGGAGTAAGGAAGGAAGCTCTTTTGAAATGTAGATTACTAATCATCTGAAAGCCAGAAATCACTACATTTCTTGGATTAAAAATATTATATAAATAAAGTCAAGTGAAAAAAAGAAAGGCAGGACACAAAACCGTCTTATATTATGCTCCCAATTTTGTAAAGGAAAAAAAAAAAAGACCTGAAATGTTAATAGTGGCTATTTCTGGGTAGTGGAAGAGTGAGTGATTTGTATTTTGTTACAGTTTCCTGTATTCCCCAAGTTCATGTCAATGAATACACATTCTTCACTATTAGAAAAAAATAAAAGTAGCTTTTTAGAAAATATCATACACTATAAAGTTTGGGTTCAATAAGCCCCAGAGGTCCAAGGTATACTTACATCTATACTGGCAAAAAGTCTTTCTCTGGGTAAGAAAAATATTCATTTTACTTTTAAAAAGAAAAAGGGAAAGAAAAAAACCCCAAGAACTCCATCCCTACTCCAGGATAGGTGTGACACGTAGAGGAAAAAATCCCGGCCACAAGAATGGTCCCTTTCTTTCAGGAGACAATAAACTGGTGAAATGTTTAGTCAATTATTTATATCAACTTTTCCCGAAGTATGTTCTGAGGAATACTAGTTTAATGCTAGCATGGAATATATGCAGAGAAAAATACAAGTCCCATGATCAAATCCCCCTTGGGGGATTGCCACAATGCACACTAACATAACACAAGCTCACAGAAGGATTGCAGTTTGAAAATGTCAGCAATTCCCCGATATCTTTGCTCATTTATTTATTTATCAAATGCTTCTGTGGTGTTTACTACCTGCTTGGCATTGTTCTAGACCCTTTACAAATACTCTTCTAAGCCTCAAGTAAACATATTAAGTAATCACTGTTATTGTCATCCCCATTTTACGGATGATGCAGAGACAGACAAGATTCAGTCACTTGCCCAAAGTCAAACAGCTAACAAGCAAGAGAGCCAAGATTCAAAGCCGGTCAGACCCCAGAGTCCCCCCAGTTAACCAGCCGGCAATGCTGCTGCCCATGGGATCCTTCTTGGGTTACACACCTGACATTCACAAAACCACTGTTAGGCCTAAAAATTTCTGGAGTATAACTACTAAACAAAAGAAGTTTGATCAAATTTTTCCTCTCTGTTGTCATTTAGTTTTATCAGACATAATTCAAACGAGTTTTGATGAAATAAAAATCCACAGAACTTAAGTCATTTCTATACTTTCAAGTTCCAAGAAACTCATAATTTCCAGAGGTTATTTATGTGGTAGCATTATTGGCCATTTTCTTCAGGCCTATCTAACTATTTAAAAATCCTGGGGCGCCTGGGTGGCTCAGTTGGTTAAGCGACTGCCTTCGGCTCAGGTCATGATCCTGGAGTCCCAGGATCGAGTCCCTCATCGGGCTCCCTGCTCGGCAGGGAGTCTGCTTCTCCCTCTGACCCTCCCCCCTCTCATGTGCTCTCTCTCTCCTCTCATCCTCTCTCTCAAATAAATAAATAAAATCTTCAAAAAAAAAAATTTTTTTTTAAAAATCCTAATAAATATAACCACCAGTGATCATTAGGGATCAGGTTATACGTTAAATGTTATGTTTTAAAACGAATAGACTGATGTACAATGGTGTTGTCAATGTATGGCTAAGTGAAAAATGCAAGTAACAATCTATGGTACCTTACTTTTGTTTAAAAATACATAAAAACACACAAGAAAACTCTTAAAGGGCATATACATGTATATCAAAATACTACTTTAAGGTAATGATCTAAGGTAACTGTAGAATTACCTGCAATTTCTACTTCTCCCACCAAGATTTATTAGTTGTGGCATTTATGAAAAGCTTTTAAAATTCACAGATAAAGAGGGGCACCTGGGTGGCTCAGTCGTTAGGCATCTGCCTTCGGCTCAGGTCGTGATCCCAGGGTCCTAGGATCGAGCCCTGAATCAGGCTCTCTGATGCTACACCCCCTGCTTGTGCACTCTCTCTCTGTCAAATAAATAAATACCTTTTTTTTTTTAAAGATTTCACTTATTCATCTGACAGAGACAGACACAGCGAGAGAGGGAACACAAGCAGGGGGAGTGGAAGAGGGAGAAGCAGGCTTCCCGCGGAGCAGGGAGCCCGATGTGGGGCTCGATCCCAGGACCCTGGAATCATGACCTGAGCCGAAGGCAGATGCTTAACGACTGAGCCACCCAGGTGCCCCTAAATAAAAATATTTTTTAAAAATGTTTAAAAAATAAATAAAAATTTAAAAATAAATTAAAAATTCACACATAAAGAGCCTGGAAAACAGATACAGGTCAAAAATGCCACTTAGAAACGCCCCATTCAGGTGCTTACGATATCAAGCAAATGAGAATCCTTCCTATTACTCTCTCCCACTATTCCCTGTTTATCTCCTTCACAGCCCTAATCACAAACTTGATTTGTAAATACTGTTTAGTTTTTTATTTCCTGCCCCTTCCAATCCTCATCCCAAATAAGGGTAAACATCTGCCCTTTTGTATCCACGATGCCTTGCACAATGCCTGGCCCCAAATACTAACTCTGCATATATGCACTGCATTAGTGAATGAATAAGAGTCAATGAAACAATCAAATTGCGTATATATAGGAGGTATATGGATGACTCAATTTAAGTGTGTTTTTTTTTTTAAGGTTTTATTTATTTATTTGACAGAGAGAGAGAAAGAGAGCACACAAGCAGGGGAAGCAACAGGCAGAGGGAGAGGGAGAAGCAGGCTCCTGACTGAGCAGGGAGCCAGATGCGGGACTCCATCCCAGGACGCTGGGATCATGAACTGAGCCCGAAGGCAGACACTTAACCGACTGAGCCATCCAGGCGCTCCTAATTTCAGTGTTTAAACCAATAAATTTGTTGACAGAATTATTTATATAACATTTTAGGTTTTCTATGTCACCATTGCATGAATAGAAGCATAAAAGGTGGAGTGAAAAGCAGATGCCCAATAGAGGTAAGAGTGGCCAAGGCTTTCAGAAGCCGAATCAACAGAAAATGAGATCCTAACTGTTACAACTTCTGATAAGTTGAAGAGGATTTATTTATAAGCAAACAATTTAATAAGATATAGACAGGAGTGTAAAAGAACCTTGAAGGGTAGTGCAGTAAAGTGGGGTAGTAAAAGCAGAGGGGCTATTCCAGACATTACTGGAAGGACAGAATGATAGAAGGAAGCCTACTTTATGAGAAGCAGTGCCTTTCAGTGCAGGGACACAGGCAGCCAGTTGATGTAGCAGAGAAGCAGCCAAGAGAATACCCTCTTCTCTACCCTCCCTCTAATCTCCTGCTCCGGCTCCCCAGTGACCTAAGCCGGCTGGAAATGAGAACAGTTCACCCAGGTATTGTCTTGGGCAGAGAGCATAAGGTAGAAGGGTTGAGAGTGGATCTGAAGAGGCAAACAAAACACTTCTGACATAGAAGGCAATGGGCATAATGCAGGAGGTTTTTAACAAAAAGGAGTTAGACAAGAAGAGAAGACCATTCAGATACAGAAGGGACTCCTGACTAATTGAAAAGGACTAAAACATTGAAAGAACTGCTAAATACATTAAAAAATAAGGTGATACCAAGTTGTTTGCAACCCCATTCGAGTAGAGCAGTACATTCAGTAATAAGAGGAAGGATTTAGGGATAATCCCTCATTCTGTGCACTATTATGGCTCAATGCTTATTGGACAACAGAATAGTAGCTTATTCCCAGAAGAAGAACTGGTAATTTAGTATCTTTTATAGATGATTGTCAAATACATTAGTTAGATAAAACTCACTGATTTCTATCAAGATATTAATTTAGACAAAGGCACCATCACTATAGACTTCCTTGGAATAATTTTAGATTCATAAATCAACAAATTAACTAGTGACAGATGTGTCTGTCCTTGTTTAAGTCCATGTCTATGTAACTGCTACAAAAATGACGAAAATGTTTATCTCAAGACAGCCAGGCAAGAAAGGTTATGAAGAGATATACTGGATTGTATCTTTCTTCCTTTAGTCAATAAGAAAATACAACCTTCAGAAAAATCATCTCCAAACTTGCTACTTAGTATCTTCTGAAGCTGAAGGCACATGCAGTCATATATTTGCTGAAAGACGAGAGAAATAAAGATGGCTGAATCAAAACTACACGTCCTCTAGTAGACTGCATCCAACAACATTCCACAAATATTCACTGAATGCCTTCTATATACTAGCCCTTTGCAAAGGGCTGGGATACAGGATGGGTGAGATCCACATCTAACAATGCAGACTTTACAGTGAAGTTCTTAGAGAAGCGTGTAGTTTTCAAAGCTGAGGGGTAGAGTAAAATGCCACTGAAACCTGATTAGAGGAATTCTGACTTGCTTCCTTTCCTTTGTAAGCAGAACACAAATTGTATGCAAAATGAAATGGTGTTAGTTGAAAGAGTCAAGACTCCCTGGGTAGTCCAAAGATCAGCCTGAGCCCTAAAGAACTTGGCCACAACAATTCTCAGGATATTCTGCAACCCCTAAGTCAAAATGCTTGTAGCCCAGGAGATATTTGGAGGAAGGTTAAGGAGGTGAGGGAACTGAAGTGCCAAGGTCTACAATGTAAAAGTAAAAGCAACTACTGAGCCAGGGGATTGCTGCAATGTAGGTCAAGGGAGGCGGGGGGGGGGATACAGGGAGAATGATTCAACTCAGTGACTCTTATTCAGTAATAAGAACAATGTCTGATCAGTTTCTCTGGGTTCCACCCTTGGCCAAACCACCAAACTATCAGCTAGATCCTTCTCATCATAGTCTCCCTCACTGTCTTACTTCAGACTTTCTTGCTCACACTACAGACGTGCTAAGTCATACTTCTCTGTATAAAATCCTCCAGGGTGGTTCAATAAGATAGTCTGAATAAAATGCATACTTCATTACATGGGCCTGGCTACCTCTCTGACCTCATTCTTACCATTTCCTCTACTTGCCCAGATCCAATCGCACTGACCAGTGTGTGTCCAACTTGCTGCTACTTTAGAGACAGCTTTGATGTTCCCTCTGCCAGGAAGCTCTCTTGGATTTTCACTGGGCTGGACTTCTGGGTGTTCAGGGACATCCTCAGGGTAGGCCTTCCTCAACCACCCCATAAGAAGAATAGCCCCAGTCACTTGCTATCACACTACCCTGTCATATTTTCCTAATATCAATCTTCACCATTAGAAATGATCTTACTCATGTGCTTGTTCATGGTTGTTTTCACTCTCTAGAACGCAAGTTCTAGGACACTGAGAACCTTGTGTCTCTTATAGCTACAGTGTCCCTGAGGTATATAATAATGCCAGGCAAAGAGTAGGCTCTCAAACATTTAAGTAAAATGAATGTAATTAAGCTCACTGGCCTGTAAGGTAGATGTTCGAAAAATCATGAAAACAGATTACTGCCCGATGTACATTATATAATACCCTTTCTTTAATCTTAACAGTATAGAGGAACTTAATACTCAGAAGCGACAAATTTTGTCCCTCTTGCCCACTCCCAAATCTTCATTTATTTCTCTCTCCAGACTCTATCTCTAATTAAGTTTTACTTTTCTTCAATTTTAATTATTAATTCAGAGTGAATGCCTTTTAAATACATTATTTCTAGCCCTGTCCCCTCCTTCCTCTGAATTCTAGGTGCCTCACTATGTATTCGAACACTTCTACTTCAATTTCTGCCATCATCTCACATTTAGCATATGAAAATCTGAAATGAGTATCTCTCAGGCAAAATCAGCTTCTCCTTCTATCCTGAGAACTTTCTCAACCATCCTCCAGATGCCCGGATTTAAAAGCTAGAAATTATCTTGATTATGAAATTCAACAACTGTAAGGGAGATTGGAAGAGTAAGTGGTCTTGAAGCTTTTTTTTAAACTGTGTTAGCCTTTTTTCAAACAAAAGCTCACAGGGAAGTCTGATATGTAAAACAGATGAATATGCAGTTGTTCTGGGAGTTAACCGGTGGTCTCTGAACAAAAACTTCAAAAAGCTCCCCTAATCTGGTCCAAACTTCCTTTCTTTTTTCCCTACCCCCCATTCAACACATGCACAGAAATTTATAGAGAAGAAAATTTAATCCAGAGACTCTGAATCTTCTTTTCAGGTAGAAATAAACAATCTGCCCGAGATGACACAGCCCCAACACGATGCTCAGTGTAAGAGCACTTAGAAATCAGTGTTCTAAAACACAAAGATGACCTCCATGACTATGTATGACCAGTGATTACCAGTTATTGCAAAATGGTAAGTTTCATGCGTGACTTTCATTGGTAAGCATGAGAAGAAATCTTCAGAGTTTAGACAGTAATGGTTAGCTCCTGGTAATAGATTTCTCCATATCTAGTGAAAGAAGGCAAGCAGGGAAGTCCAGGAAAAAGGACTGTGGCTTCATTGTCTATTGCTGAACAAGGTTTTCAAATGGTTTAGGCCTCATACTCTTCATCTTTAATAGTAATGTGTGTGAGGAGATGCTTTCTAAGCCTCTTCCATCCCTCAGTCTGTGCTCTTTTCAACTAGACTGTAGTATTTCCCTTGAGCTACTGCACCCACAGAGAATTAGCATCACAAGTTACAGACAAATCATCCTTCCAGAATTTTCTGACCATCTATCATACGGCAGGTATTGCACTGGGCATCTGAAATTCAGAGAAGGAAAGAAAAGCGACACTGTTTTACCTCAATGAAAAGACAGCCCGGTGAGGAAGTCAAGCAAGTAACCAGACAGCAGAGGTAAACACAGAGAGAGAGGTGTGCACAGAAGCCGGAGAAGCAGACATGAGGAGGCTTACGAAAACTAGGCAAGGAGGGGCGCCTGGGTGGCTCAGTTGGTTAAGCGACTGCCTTCGGCTCAGGTCATGATCCTGGAGTCCCGGGATCGAGTCCCGGGATCGAGTCCCCGGATAGAGTCCCCTGATAGAGTCCCCTGATCGAGTCCCCTGATCGAGTCCCCTGATCGAGTCCCACATCGGGCTCCCTGCTCAGCGGGGGGGGGTGGGGGGGGGTCTGCTTCTCCCTCTGACCCTCTTCCCTCTCGTGCTCTGTCTCTCATTCTCGCTCTCAAATAAATAAATAAAATCTTAAAAAAAAAAAAAAAGAAAACGAGGCAAGGCTCTGCCAGGTTGGAGTGGGTGACAACAAACTTTAGATTTGGATGATAAATCTGAGTTGAACACTGGAGTGTCCTATATATACCAAAAGATATCACATTCTAAGTTACCTTACAGTTTTAAATAACAAAAATCAGCATTTACTGTAATAAAAATGTTTTATCAGGCCATCTCACACGGTTTTCAAAGTTTATGAGGAAAAAATTAAGTCAATTTCCTCTTAATAAATATTATTTAACGACTGGAACATTCTGAGGGACATATATGAACACACCATGAGTAGAGGCAGCACGTCACTCAGGGACAATAATCTACCAGGGAATTCAGAAAACCCTGCCCAGGCTAAATACCGTGCAGCACCTGGCAGACAAGGTGGCAAAGCCCCTATAAATAGTGATGATTCACTAAGGTGACATAAATCAGGATTTTAACTCACCAAAAGCTAACATTTTGATTTAAAATACCAAATCAGTGCCATTAAAATTCATCAGGAGACCCTAGCACATGAGTAATGAGATCATATCAACTTATATCTCCTGACCAAAAGGAAAAGGTGGTTTTCTAAATGGTATTTGAGATTGGACAAATAACACACTGTATCAAGTTTTGTAGCCCTAGGCCTTATTTTGCTAAAAACAAAGGTACATTATGCATGACTAAAGAAAACAGTGAAAATCAGAGCAATTAATTTCCCGGCTATGTTTCCCATAAAAAACCATCACTACTATGATTTGCTTACAGCACACAACCTTTTTTTTTGCATCACACAATGATCTAAGTGTGTAATAACTTGCATATTTCACTAAGATGTAATATCCTTCAAAATGTCCTTATAGTGAAAGTTTTCCAAGGAAACTATTGATCTCTGGAACGTCTCATGTTTTAAAATTACCGACAAATCCTTTCCTATTTTCTTTGCACTTAAAAATAATTCTTCGTGATCACTGGAGTGTAAAGAGGTATGAGAGTACAAAGACCAAATATTTTCTTAAAAACAAATGTCCCAGTTGACACAGGACATTCCTCATAATTTTCTCAAAACAATAATTAGGAGAGCTGTCACTAGGATCCTAAAAAATATATGTAAGAAACACAGATATTAGTTGGCATCAGTTTAGGATAGCAAGAAATGTTCAAAAATGCTTCTTCAAACTATTTGCAAATACTTTGCAGCTGACTCCTCTCATTATTGGAGGCTTTCGTGTTTCTTTCCACAATTCAGAAACCTTTCTCAGGTGGTTCTGCTTCGCTGCAGATATGTTTGGTACATTCTCTTTATATGTTGGAGGCAATTAAGCAGCTCTCTTCTTCTGTTTCCTTTCATTGGCACCTCTGTGGCTGCTCAGTCGCTGACCTCACCTTGGTGGAAAGGTGACTAAGAAAAGAGCAATTCCCACTAACTCAAGGAAACCACCGAGTTCCCATTCTACGGAGAACAAATACGAAGGACCCAGAATCCAGCTGGAGTGG
This sequence comes from Mirounga leonina, assembly GCF_011800145.1. Lineage (NCBI taxonomy): Eukaryota > Metazoa > Chordata > Mammalia > Carnivora > Phocidae > Mirounga > Mirounga leonina. The sequence goes on from NW_023270323.1 coordinate 3,854,294, forward strand.
TGCAGCTCAAAGGAATAAGACACCACACTGGACAACTTCCGGAGGATCTTCTCTCCTGTCTGCAACCCTAACACCGCAAGGGACAGACAGAAACATGGAGCCCCGACAGACACAGTCGCGAGTAGACTGATGGGCGCTGAGAGCGAGAGACCGAGAAAAGGAGAGGCAGCGGAGGCAAGCCCCAGAAAGTCAGCCTGCAAAAGAGAGTCACGGAAAGAGTGCAGGAGACAGAGAGGGAAGAAGATGAGGAGACAGAGAGGGAGGGACGCGAGACAGAGAAGGGGGTGGGGAGAGGGAGACACACACGCAGACCGAGGGAGAAACAGAGGAGGTGGGGAGCGGGGGAGAGACGAATAGAGAATGGGAAGGAGAGCAACACCGGAGAACATTAACACAGACAGCAAGAGACAGAGGAAAAGAGACCGGCAGTAGCGGCAGAAAGGCACCGCCGAGTCCGGAACACCCGAGCAGCCCGCCGCGCACTTTCTCCCGCAGCAAAGCTTAGTCTCTGGAGGCTTCCGAGGCAGGTGGCTCCGCAGAGCTGGGTGCCTGCGGGTCCTGCCTCCGCGGCCGCCGGGCTCCCTCCCATTTCCCCCATTCGGGGGCTGCCCTTCGCTCGCCCTCCCGCCCCATCCCTCGGGGCGCACGCAGGTCCCGACTCCCCGCCTCGGCGCGTCCCTCCGTCCCCAACCCCGGAGCACGTGTCCCGCCCGCAGCCGCCGCTCCCCCAACTCCCGGCCGGCACCGGCACGAGGTTTCGGGGTCCCGGCGGCGCCGCTCGCGCACAAAGGCCGGGAGCCACCCCCTGCCCCGCTCCCCGCCGCCGCCCCACGGCCGCGCTGCACGTTCTCCTCCTCTCCCCGCGCGCTGGGTCCCGTTCGGGGCGCCGCCACCGGCTCCGCGCCGCCCCTCTGCCCACGCCGGCCCGGCTGCCCCCCGCTCGCTCGCAGGCACGGAGCCCCGCGCGCCCGCCCGCGCCTTACCCGCCGCTGAGCTCCCGGCCCCGCGTCCTGAGCGCCGCTGTCCCCGCGCTCCCCCGACCTGTCCGGGCGCCCCGCGCAGGCCCCACGCCAACTCCGCGCCCCGCGCCGGGCCGCACCGTCAACTTCTGGCCGTCGCGGCCGGTCTGCCGCCGCCGCGGGACTTTTTTTTTTTTTTTTTTTTTTCCCCCCCCGCTCCCCGGGCGGCCTCGGGGTTTTTTTTTTTTTTTTTTTTTTTTCACTTGCCCTCTCCAGCTCCCACTAGTGATTGGAGACTGAGAGCCAAGTACTTAGCGGAGGGATTACACTTCTCGACGCACTTGGAGCTGCCCCAGCTCGGCTGCCTGTGCGAGGAGTGGTGAGCGGACTCGGGGAGCTGCGCCGTTCACGCCCTTCCACAGCCCTGGATGGGGGGGGAACTGCCACAGCTTCGCCCGCGGCGCGAGCATCACTGCCTTGCAGTGCGAGGTGCCTTCTTGGTCATGGATAAGAAGGAGTCTGAAAAAAAGGCTAGGCTTGAAGAACGAAGATTCGTGGAGTTACTGGGCATCGAGAGCTGAAAGGGGCTCCCGAAGATGATCCCGCGCAGTGGATTTTAAACTCGGGGCCACTGACACTTTTGAGAAGTCGATAAAATGTTGACGCACCTCGTAAAAAATACACATACACATCAGATTATGTCTGCTCTTCTGGGCGGGGCTTTAGGAACTCTGAAACAGACAGTTGGACCTCCTAGGGAAATGAAATATTTCCTTTCCTCAAATATTTTTAAACTGGTAAAAAAGATAAAATAAAATAAAATAAAACGCCTTCCGTTTATATTTGATGAAATTTTACAGTTATTTTGGAAAAGTATGTAACCTCTTTACTTTGTGGTCTCCTTGCTAAAACTTTCAGGGTTGAAATATTTTCTAAGGGAGTAAATATAAATTAAGTTAGTCTGCAGTCTTTCAGGAGATTTGGGGAGAAGTAAAATTAGCTGTTTTGCCAACTCTGTCTCCCAGGGGGATATTTCCTGACTTCCATTTTTTTTTTCCCGATGCCTTTCAGCTGCCTATTCTCAGAATTAATTTCCTTTCTTTGAAAATTTTTCCATTTTCTAAATAAACTTATAACTGCTCCCTAGTCACCAAATGTGTGATTTGAATAACTTAATACAATTGCATTCTGACCTCGCTTTTTTCCAATTTTCTTCACCTCTGTCTCTATTCTCTATTTAATTCTTGGTAAGTCTTTTTCTTTCAACTCCTCCCTTTTCTAAAATTATTCCCATTACCTTTTTTATGTTAGGCATTAAATATAATCCTCTGAACTCATCAATAATTGAATTGTGTATAAATTTCTCTTACAAAGCTCCCACTGAGGAACAGGTGACACTCCAGGCATTTGTTGAGGAGCTTGTCTAATGTGGGCACATTTCTTCCAAAGAAATATTAGGATCCCCAAGAAAGTATATTTGCCCCATAATGTACCTGAACCATAATATTATCACGACTAAACTGAATTCTGGTGCCTGGTGCCAGACTGGAAGGAGAAAGTTCTGCCTAATGTAACACTAAAAAATGTTCACAACAGGCAGCCTTTGTCATTAGCATCAGTTTGCCTTCCTTACTCAACCTTCGTATCTAGTCCCTGGTGCCCGTTCAATTGACCCTCACCTCCAGTCCTCTCTGCTCCTAAATTCTTTCACTCCTGGTCCTCAGTCCTATTTCCTATTATCTCCACACTGATATTAACCAGGTTTAAACAGAAAAGAAATCTCATTTAATCAGTCCCCTGTATTGGGTGAATTACTGATAACTTTTATTTGGCAAAGGGATTTCTTTTCTCTTAGAATTTCTGTCCTCACACATGGCAATGAAATAGCAGACATTATGGGAGCAGACAGTGTTTGGGTATATGTATCTTTTTGAAAGCTGTGCTAAGGATTGTCTTTCCTTGGCTTAACTCTATTCAGCAAATAACCTAAGCATCTACTGGACATAAGACAGTGATCCAGGGAATATAGCATCTCTGGATAGGGAAGACACAAATTCCATTTCAGTTGACTTATAAATAAGCGGATGTTTTTAAATTATAAGATACCAAAAAATTCCAAATCAACAGGAATAAAGAAATTTCTATAGTTTTTCATTAAAGAAAAAAAGCACTCTGAGAGAATCAGAGAGAACGCCATCAAGGAAACTGTGTTTGAAGTGGGCCTTAGAAAGTAGCATTTAAATAGGCTTGGGATGGGGAATCTGAGGTTTAAGCCATTCAACAATCAACATTTATTGAGTACCTATGGCATGCCACAGACTGGTGTTTGAGATTCAAACCCTGCCCATTCCTTCTTGAAACTCACAGAAGAGACCATATATATATTATATATACTCTCTCTCTATGTATATATATATTTTTTTTTTTTTTTTAATTAGAACATTCTGTAAGAAGCACAGTAATCAATACATGAACACACAACTACTGGAGCACAGAAAAAGCAACTATTCTGCCTGGGAATGTCAGGAAAAACTGCACAGAGTGGTCGCATCTTATCAGGGTCCTGAAGGATCTGTAGAGACTAAAGCACAGTTGGAAAGAGAATAAGCATTTTAAGCAGAGGGAACAGTATGAAAAAAAGCACAGTGCATTTAGGGAACAGCTGGTAGCTCAGTGCTGCTACCCAAGTTGTGGGGAAAAGGTGCAGCCAATGAATCTCAGGCTAAGGAGGGTTCAGGAATGACCTTGTCAGAAATGGTAACGAAATTGATGCTTCCTTGTTAGGTGATAGGAAAGCATTAGAGATCTTAAAGTAAAGAGTTAAGTGCTAGAATAGAATTTTCAGAAGATCATTTAGAGGTACCTAGAGAGGGTGCTTGCTTCGGCAGCACATATACTAAAGTTAGAGGTACCTAGAGAGGGAGAAATGGAAGCCCAGATCCAGTTAGGAGTCTATTATGTAAAGAGTGAAGATCTGAACCAAGACAGTGACATGGCTACCAAGATCAAAAGCAGACTTGAAAGACAGTTCAGGTAGAGTTATAGAAACTGATCCCCTGTGTTGCAGCCTGGGATGATGGTGCTTTTAAAGGCAAGAGGGACCACAGGGTAGGAGAAGCTATTGAAAAGAAGAGGAGAGAGGGTTAGTTTGGTGGAATGATAATTTTGAACAAAAACACAATTTCTTTTTTCATCTAATTGTAAAAGTAAATCATATAAAAGTTCCAGGTATCTCAGGAGAGAACAGCAGGACGGCAAAGGTAAGGACTCTCAAAGAATTCGCAAGCTTATTTCCCATTAAGGAAGGCATTTGCTGGGTGCCTGGGTGGCTCAGTTGGTTAAGCAACAGCCTTCGGCTCAGGTCATGATCCTGGAGTCCCGGGATCGAGTCCCGCATCGGGCTCCCTGCTTGGCAGGGAGTCTGCTTCTCCCTCTGACCCTCCCCCCTCTCATGTGCTCTCTCTCTTTCTCTCTCATTCTCTCTGTCTCAAATAAATAAATAAAATCTTTAAAAAAAAAAAAAAAAAGGAAGGCATTTGCTCAGCTCTGCTAGGCTCAGAGTACTTGGGGAATTTATATGCAGCTAAATAGGACAGACCTGAGAAACAAAGTAATGCAGGGAGCTTGCTTCTGTGTTTTCAGCTTCCCTTCTCCAACTGTTTCCTCTTCATTGGTATCCTTACTCCCACATGTTTCCCTTTTCCATCTCCTCTCTTTGAAAACTATAAAGGATCTGACAACCATTAATTTATTATCATTAATTAATGCATACTATGTTAAGTAACATTCTAGAGCACGTGCTTTTAAATTGCTTTCTCTAAATGTGGAATAAAATGTTGTCTCATTTTTGAGATCTTTTGGGAATCAGATTAAAGAAATATTTCAGCAGAAGCAAGAAATCTTTCTTTCTCCACAATTGATACAGCTGTGGCTGTCGTTTGACCCACTGCTAATGTGTTGACTTTGCATACTCAAGAAAAGAGATTAAATCTCTCAACAACAGGAATACTTAAATCCTCACTTGTTAATATAAGAATGTATAAGTATTGGTGAAATATGTAGCTTCTATAATAAAAGCCATATTGAGCGATCATCATGTGCTAGGCACACTACTAAGTACTCCATACATATTAACATACTGAGGTCTCATAATAAAATAGGTACTATTTTATTCCCATTTTACAGATGAGGAAACTGAAGAACAGAGAAGTTAGGTAACATGTTGAAGGCCATGCTATGAAATAGAAGAGGCAGGATATGAACTTAGGCAGTATGGCTACTCACCTCAGCCGGTACTAAACTACTCTATAGGAGTAAGAACAGTTTTAAGTACCCAATGAACAGACACTAGACAAAAATACCTTGAATCTAGGGGTGCCTGGGTGGCTCAGTCGGTTAAGCAGCTAACTCTTGATTTCGGCCCAGGTCATGATATCAGGGTCCTGGGATGGAGCCCTGCATCAGGATTCTCTCTCCCTCTTCCTCTGTTCCTACCCCCCTCTCTAAAATAAGTAAATGAATCTTAAAAAAAAAAAAAAAGAACCTATGAGCCTGATCCTAGAAAGTATGAAAAGGCAAAATACTTGAGTCCTTTATATTTTGTTATGTGGTTTCCTGAGCTCCTTGGAAAGGTAACAGCTGGGGGAAATCTGGTGATGCCAGGAACATGGGAAGCAATAGGGTTCATGGCTTTTAAAATTTCCCTCTCTTGTCAACAGAGTGCCCTTGGCTAGGCCCTCTGCCAAGTTGTGAACTCCCTGAGAATCCCTTCCCTGTCTTTTACTACTTCCCCCAACTACTTTTTCTTTTAAACACACCACTTTCATTAGATAGAAATGAGTGAGTTTAGCTCAAAAATCAGATTTTTTTCATGTTGTATAGTGGATTGCATCATAAAGTAGTGAGATTCCCATCACAAGTATTCAAGCAGAGGTAAAGATTGACTATTGTGGAAGGTGTTCCTACAGTGGGTGAGAGGGCAGACCAAAAACCTCTAAGAGTCCTTTCTACTTTCTGAGTCTATATTTAACATCGTTAATGTGAATAACTCAAAATATTAACACAAATATCAACATTAATATAATTTATTTAATTATAAATATTAATATATATAATTAAATACATTTAATAAACTAATGCAAATTAATATATTTCTAGCAATTCACTCTGGTACATAACATGTCAGTCATAATCTCACAATTAAAATACACTTCAAATTACCACCAAACTCATGGCCTAAAACTTCTACTCTATTTTCTGGTGTTCTCTGTTTTATACAAAACAACTGTGATTGTAAACAGGAAAAAATAACACAGATTCTAGTTCAATAACAAATTAATGTTGTTCAGTATGAAAGTTCAAGAAAAACAGAATTCCTCAACTGAAATGGAAACAAGCCATGAAAAAAACTGAAGTAAAAATGCTAAAATGATTTTGCTTTCTTGTGCTGTCAACACTGTTCCAGTTTTTCTTTTTTTTTTTCAATATTTTATTTTATTTATTTGTCAGAGTGAGAGAGCACAAGTAGGGGGACCGGGAGAGGAAGAAGCAGGCTCCCTGTTGAGCAAGGAGCCCAATGTGGGATTCGATCCCAGGACCCTGGGATCATGACCTGATCCAAAGGCAAACACTTAGCCGACTGAGCCACCCAGGTGTCCATATTCTAGTTTTTCTTAATAAAAACAGATATTAAGAAGATATTAATATCTACCTATTAAAAAACTGCCAAATTATCCAGGTTCTGACATAAATTAATCCCTTTGAAATTGGATTTGAAGGCAATGTCATTTCACTTCAATATTTAACATTTTTTTCTAGATTTCTAAAGTTCAAGCATCTTTTTTTCCAAACCATCCTGATCCATACACCTACATATTTTCTTTTTTTTTTTTTTTTAAGATTTTATTTATTTATTTGACAGAGAGAGACACAGCGAGAGAGGGAACACAAGCAGGGGGAGTGGGAGAGGGAGAAGTAGGCTTCCCGCAGAGCAGGGAGCCCGATGCGGGGCTCGATCCCAGGACCCTGGGACTATAACCTGAGCCAAAGGCAGATGCTTAATGACTGAGCCACCCAGGTGCCCCCTACATATTTTCTAAAACTGCAAAATAAGGAAAAAATTTTGCAACACAACTTATAAAAAGCAATTCTTACATCTGTTTCTTTGGAGTCTCGTGTTCCTGATGACTTTTCCTTCTAAAATGATTTGCCAACTTTGGAACTTTTCTGTGTTTTCCTGACTCACGGTATATTTACAGTGTGTGCCTCAGCAAGAAATATACAGCAACTATTTTTCTCTGAACTAGAAAAAAGAACAGAAAAGTTAAAAGAGCAAAAACACATGAAGAACAAATCCGCAATTAAACTACCTGGAAAAAAAATGGGTTCTGACTCTTACTAAAAGCCAGTTCTTTCTATCATATATTCTTAAATTATAGAATTGTTTTAAGCTAGTGGAGAAAAGGAATTTAACTTCTGTTCCATGAATTCAGAGATTGTGCCTTATATAAATTATAAAGATTAACACTGTTAGTGCTAGAAATAATATTGACTATAACTAAAAGAAGACATTTTAGGAATTTCTTCTTGACATTTCTAATTTAAAAATATCATATGTATTGAAACGATACTGAGAAAATATTCATACTAGAACATTGAAAGCTATATAAATTTCCATACTACAAAGTAGCCAAATTGATGATCTCTGGGACATAGTACAGGATAAAGCCACAGTCCTCCTTGGCAATATTCAACAAAGCCTGCAAATTTCACATTACTATTAATGGAAAGGAAAGGACAGAATTGAAGTCTAAGGAGGAAAGAACCAGAAGAGAAACAAGTCCTCCAAGTAACAAAAAATAGCAGGAATGAGGAAACAAAAGATCAAGGAGGAAATTTAAGGAAGTTACATTCTAAAATATATTTTTTACTTCTGCCAGCAGAATTGTTTAACACACAGATCAGATTTGTGATTTTGTTAAGTAACGCTATTCATTAAATTGAGCTGGATGTTTATATAGTAAGTCAGAATACACGAAATGTTGAAGATCTAATTATAACTCATCTGCCTAAAAAATTGTAAGGCTTTCATTTGCCTACAAGATAAATCCATGCATCCCAGTGGGACCTTAGGGGCCCATGATAATCTGGCCTCAACATCCCTTTCCAGCCAATCTGCCAAACACTCCAGACCAACAGATTGCTTGCCAAACATCTTGACAATTTCTCCTGGCTAGTATACCCTCTGGCCCCCTGACCAATATCCCTTCATCATCTGACATTCATCTTCTAGACCCTAGTCAAATGTCTTTTCTTTCATAAAATATTTCATTTCTCTAGGCATATTAGTCACTCCTTCTCACACTTCTGCATTACCACTCTATTTTATAATTTTTAATATTCTTAACACATAACACAGTGCCTGGCACATAATAAGTACTCAATATATCTTTACTGTTGGAGGATAGAAGTATAAAACTTCACCATTATGTTAGAATCATGAGGCTAATTTTAGAACCATCCCTAAATTCCCAACTGTATTGACCATTCAAAAAAGGTCTCTTGAAACAACAATTAACATCCTGCAAATACAATGTATAGGCAGTAGGAGACAAGGGGTTTTGTTTAAAATTTATAAAAACAAAGAAATAAAAAAGAGAAAAAATTTTTAAATGAAGGAAAAATCCACACAAGTTTATTTACTATCAGGTCAGGGAGAGCAAGAGCCTAGCACAAAATGGCCAGACCAACCTGAGTAGTAGTTTCAGCTGGGTATGGGATGGGGAGGGTCCAGAAGGACAGAAGTTCAGTCAGGCATGGGAATTACTGTCTCAAGGGTAAAATGGCTTCGTAACTGGCTCATGAATTTCGAAAGGCTATTCTCTTAGCCCATGTAGGCTGTTCTAACAAAAGTACCATAGACTGGGTAGCTTAAAGAATATATTTATTTCTCCTACTTCTAGAGGCCAGGAGTCAGAGATCAGGGTGCCCGCATGATCCAGTTCTGGTGAGGACCCTCTTCCAGGTTGCAGATGACTGACAGCTCATTCTACCCTCACATGGCAGAAAAAGCAAGCTCTGATTACTTCGTCCCCTTATAAGGGCGCTGATCCCATTCATGACCTAATTATCTCCCAAAGGCCCAACTGTTTGATACTATCCCTCGAGGGGTTAGGATTTCAATGTCTGAATTTGGGCTGGGTGGTGCAGGGGGTAGACACAAACATCCAGTCCATGACAACTATCATCTCTAAATGGTAGAAAAGGATCTTCAATTATATACTGCTAAGATTACCAGTCAGATTTTCAGGGCATCCTATATCTGAATACAGAGTATTTCAAGATGTGTTTCTGATGCAAAGAAAGCTTCTTGAGAACAAACACAAAATTAATAATCTGGCACCTGGCGCTTACTAAGGATTTGATAAACCTATGAGGAATGAATGAATAATGTAATGTGACTCTGTGTATCAATTTTATTTTATTTTATTTTTTCAAAGATTTCATTTATTTATTTGACACAGAGAGAGAGAGCGAGAGAGGGCGCACAGGAACACAAGCAGGGGGAACAGGGAGGAAGAGGGAGAAACAGCTCCCCGCTGAGCAGAGAGCCCAACATGGGGTTCGATCCCAGAATCCCAGATCATGACCTGAGCCGAAGGCAGACATTCAACCAACTGAGCCACCAGGCATCCCTGTGTACCAATTTTATAGCATTACTGTTTCACCTACCAAGTCGTCTTAAAGCAAAATAAGGACAGATTGATTCTTCTCACATACACTCCTATTATAGATCAAATTAAATAAAATTTAGGCTGAACTGAAATAACAAGAATAATAAAATGCTAGAAATGATGGCTGTTAATTGTTCATTGTTTACTATGTACCAGATACCATAGCATTTACTTTGGTATCTAATTTAATCCTGGATACTATTAACACCATCATTTTACAGATGAAAAAAACGAGGTTTTGAGAAATTAATTAACTTGCTAAGGTACCGAGCTAGTACATGATGGAGTAGGTAGTTAAGCCCAGGATATTAGCTCACATTCTTAACCAGAACATCCCCCTAGATCTTCTGAATACTACCATATGTTTATCTATAGTTAAAAGTGTAAGCTAACGCATGAATTAACTTAGGTACTTCTAATCGAATTTATCATTTTGTTAGATCTTTCTAGAACCATGGACTTACCTTAGACGGTTGTTCTTTTGTGAAACAAAAAGAGATAAACAGTTAATGACTAAAGATACTTTACTATTTGCTTCACTGCCTTCAAGTTACTTCATCGCCTCTACCTATGTACATAATGCCACAGACCGAAATGTTAATGACAAAGCTATCACTCAGATACCACAGTCGACTTTCAATATCACTTGATGTTAAAGATAAAATGTTTATGCTTGATTGAAATTCCAACATTAACAAGGAGTGAGGAAATATTTTAACTTAGCATCACCCTCTCCTTCTGTTGCGCCTGCCTTCGGCTCAGGTCATGATCCCAGGGTCCTGGGATGGAGCCCCACATCGGGCTCCCTGCTCGGTGGGAAGCCTGCTTCTCCCTCTCCCCCCCCCCCCCCGCCCCCCTGCTTGTGTTTCCTCTCTCACTGTGTCTCTCTCTGTCAAATAAATTTAAAAAATAAAATAAAATCTTTAAAACAAAAAAAGCATTGAAACTATATTGAATTTTAAGTTTTTATTTAATCTTTCTCCTCTGCTTGCTGCTAAACGTCTTTAAGTTGAAACTACATATTTGCATTTTTTGTTTCCCCAGCATTTAGCATACTCTGTAGCATATTAATTGACATTAATACCTGTTTAATGAATAGATAGATAAATCGTGTGATTCTCATCCCATTTTGACTCATATTATGTTATTCTGAACTATATGTATTAGAAATGGATGTCAGAATTAAGGAATAAATGAAATTAAACCATGTTGCTACTCTTAACATGAGTCCTGAAAGAGGGGCAGATCATTCTTCAGATTCCAAGTATCAGCCCCGTTAAGAAGAGAGAGGTCTCAAAGCCACACGAAGCCTGGTACCTTGGTGACTATAGTCTACTTGTACATGATACAAAAACCAGAGGCAGTGTTTTGAATGCTGCTGACAAGCCAAAGGACACTGATCAAACATGAAGAATCTTCTCTGGCCAGCAAGAAATCCACTTAGAGAAAGGCACCTTTTGCGTTTGAACCCTCATTAACAAAGTTCCTGTCTCGTGCTGCCCACGTCGCTGTACTCTTTTGAGGGGAGAGCGACTGAGACAACTGACCAAAAAGTTAATGACTGTGAGGGCTTTCATTGACTTTCAAATCATTCGATAGAACATTTCACATGAATTGTCACTGTATCTGCTACTCAATTTCAAAATTACGGATTAATTGTATTTTTACATTTAGCAACCTAACAATTTTGTGTTTAGAACACAGTGCTTGTGAAAAGAGGTAAGTGTATAATATACATAAAATTGATATCGCTGTGTCCAAGGTATCAACCAAGGTACTGTTTTTCTGGCTATTGCTGTTGTTTTAATGACCTTTACTTGCCAGGATGACGTCCCCTTGGGAGTGTGATAGAGTAATGTATGTGTGGTGCTCACGGGGAGCTGACAAGGTTAGTAATCCACGTACCTACAAGCTTTACCATCTACTACACTGAAAGGACATGAACCTCAGAATTCCTTGCCATTCTATTATCACTTTACTTCCCAATTCATGAATAACAGTTTGAAGCCTTTATTTCAGTGTACCCATGAGTGAATCGAGTTCTGAATTGAAGATTCCTAAGTTCTGCTCAGTTATTAAAAAGCAGCATTCATTTATATCTATGAGCAGGCTGGATTGTATTCAACCCTATTCTGTACGTATAATCTAGGTCGTGATACAGTGGCAGATGGAACAGCCTGATACCAAGATTTCCACTTCTTTAAAGTTAACTCCCAGGATAGTATTTAGGTCCTTTGTCTGAGTAATCATGTCATGTAGAACTAGAATATATCCATATAAATATAACAGATCTGAAATTGAAAGAATATTGGGATAGCTGACATCCCCATAGCCTAGCAATGTAGCTCTGTAAGTATAGGAACTCATTAAACAGCAATTCACAGGCCTTTCATAGCATCTTATCTGTTTTTGTTTTCCTGTAAAGCAAGGGCTAACCAAATCCGTTAGTCACGGGCTATTTCATTGCAGTCATACGGGTGTTACTGTAAAGGTGAAAAACTAATGACTTGCATCAGGAGAAAGAACTGATGTGTCATGAATTAAGGCCCTGTTTACACCCCTACTTTAACCATAATCATTTGTTTAAACAAAAAGTTCCGCATTTGAACTTCCAACAGTTGTGTGCATATTATAAACATCTCGTCTTTCATCTGGGCTCAGCCAACACTTGAATGTGTTGATGCTCATGAAGAAAGAAAATCTTGTACTAACAAATAATTATTCATCATAAAAGAATGTAAACAGAACCCTGGTTCATTAATTCACTAATTAACACTTTTAGTTGCATGTATTAACTAACATTTCTGCTAAAATCAGTAAAACTTCGTGACATGGGGATCATTTACAACTTTCTCCTTTATCTCTCAAAGTATTATCTTTTCATGTTTAGCTTAGGTGGCTGATACTACTGATTTTATATTTAAAAAATGTTCATGTCCCTCACCTGTGGCGTGCCCAATACAGCTGTTTAGTATACATTACATATCTTTTCCTAGATCATATTCTGGTTCATGTAATTTCCTCCTCCCTGTTTTTTTTTCTCAAAGGGATTTATAAGATTTAGGATTCACTTTAATGTACGGCATATTCTTTCACTTTGGTTTTCCTATTGAAACCAGTGTATTTTCATAGAAAACACATTAGTAACTCTACCTTGCTATGCGCTACATCTGGAATGCAGCCTCTTTCTGAATAAGCACCATAATTACTTCATTCCCTGGACTTCATCAGAATTCATGAGCAAGCAGAACTGTTAGAGGCAGCTCTCCCGGTAATCAAGCCCAATAGGATAATCAGCAAGAATTTTTAAGGGAAGTCAGAGTGTTTTTCTCATTCTCTAATAATGATAATTTATTCATATCCTTTATTATTGGCTTTACCTCTGAATCTTTTAAAGAAGTTGCAGTTTTACTGTGGTGTCGCTAAAACCAGAAAGAATAACCTAGAATTTCATGGTACGAATTTACTTTAGTAACTGTGCCTGAAAAGATGAACAGAGAAGAGTTACTAATGCGACTAATGAATGAAGCAGAAGAACATTCATTTCCAAGTTAATTCTCACAAGGCATTTGTCTACCTAATTTACCAGGTAAAGAACATATTCAGCTGATTATCTAAATGCTAAGCTTTTCCCAATTATTTTTGGCCTCATTAATTCAGCACATATTACATAAATAGACATTATGCTATATACTGAGGATGCTTTAGGCAAGACAAAAATCCCTGTCTCTGTTGAGTTTACAGTCCCAAGAAGAAGTTAAAACAAATTACTGAACATTGTGGTTATTTATGATTTATTAGCTACTGTGCTAGGTGTTAGTTATACAGCAGTGAGCAAGACAGACAGAGGGTGCGTGTTGAGTTCTAAGATAGCACCAAACATCAGATCCTATCACACGGGGAGTACTTAACCCTGTCTTTCGAGGATAAAGAAGTCATTCTGGAGGCAGTGACAGCTTAGCTGAGACCGAAAAGGTAAATAACACTCAGCCAGACTAAGAGCGAGGGAAGGCAGAGTGTTCTAGTACACATGCACAACCATCCGAGCTGTCAGCTCTGGGCCAGAGCACTAGAGGGAGTGCAGGACGGCTGAGGTTGAGGATGCGGCACAGAGATCTGAGAAAGCAGAGGTAAGCAAAGTAACCAGGAACGAAATCATGAAGGCATAGTAAGGTCGACCATTATAGAATCGGAGGCAGCCTGCTCAGGTTCAAATCCTGGTTTGGGCACTTACAAGCTGGGTCTTGATGACTTTGGGTGTGCTGAATCATTCTATTAAGCAACTTGATTAACTTGAGAATCATATTTCCTATTCTCTTTCCCTGGATTGTTCTATTAGCATTGGCCAGATAAGGAAATTGGACAAGATTTAGTAGCTGGAAGCAAAGCAGCAGCCTTTAGTCTCTGACAGTCACACCTTGGTAGAAGGTGATGGAAAGACCTAGAGGTTCCCGGAGGGACTCAGCTTGTCCTCACTCCCCTTTGTCCACATCCAGCTCTTCTCCCCCTCAACTTTGGTTCCCCTGACCAAGAGCAGCTGTAGGACCAGCACCAGGAGGCTAGAGTACAGACTCACAAAGACAATACCTCCCACAGACTTATCTGCCAGCCGCCCTCACAGTCTCACCTGGGTAGCTGGATGTGCTTGGCTTTTCTTATTCACTAGGTCGTGATTCCTCTGACCTTCCAGTTTCTCCTTTATGACCTTCCTTTCCCATATCTCATAATATTATATATATACATATACATATATATATACATATATATATATGTGTATATATATATACTCGTACTATAATAAACCCCGTAACTCACAGTGGCTCTGTTTCCCTAGTACACTGGACATGTTATATAACCTCTCCACACCTCAGTTTACCTTTAAAAAGGATGATATTGGTTAGAATACTATTTGCTTTCTGGGGTTGTCTTGAGGAAATAATGTATGCTCACTAAACGATAGTTACCTTAAGCAGTTTATACTTTCTTTGAGGTAAGTGGAAAGTCAGTAAAAGATTTTTGGTGAGGAAGTGACATGACCAGACTTGTTTCAGAACATTCAATCTGGGTGAGATTTGTAATAGAGATTTGAGGGGAGCAAAGAGACACTTGGAAGTCTGGTACAGTAGTCAGAGTTTGAGACGTTGGCTGGTCTTAATTAAGGTAGTGACACTGGGATTGGAGATCAGTGGACAGATTCGAGAGCCACCAAGAAACTAGAAATGTCTTTCTCTGGCTTATTTACTAGCATAATATCCCCAAGCCCCATTCACTTCGACACAAATGGCAAGATTTCTACCATATGACATCACTTATACATAGAATCTAAAAAAACCGAACCCATAAAAAACAGTAAAATGGTGGTTACCAGGGGCTGAGATGGGGGAAGGGGAACAGGAGAGATGCTCTTTAGGGTATAAACTTGCAACTAGTAGAGAAGTCCTAGAGAGTTCATATACAGCACAGTGATTATAGACAGCAATATTGTATTGTAAACATCAAACTTGCTAAGAGACTAGATCTTAATTATTCCCACCACAAAAAAGGAAATGCTAATTCTCTGACAGGAGTTGTTAGCTAATGCTACAAGGGCAGTCACATCACATTATATAAGTCAAATCAACCTGCCGTATACCTTAAACTTACACAATAGTACATATCAAAAATACTTAAAATAAAAATTTCAAACTGAATAAAGGTGAACACCAAGAAACAAGATACATGAACATGTATCGAATGGCAAAACTTGTTAAATTATTAAAATGGGAACAGAGGAAAGAAAGGCATGATGGATTACTTTCAAGCTTCCAGCTTAAGACCTTGGGTGCATCATGATACCATTTTTGTGAAACAGTAAAAGTGGAGGAAAAGCTTGTTTGATGAGGAAGTGATGAGATTTTGCTTTGACATGATAAACCTAAAGGGCCCATGACACATCTAATCGGAAATATTAAGAAGGAAGTTGCTCCCGTCTGTCACCATACAAGGCTATCACAATACCAGTGACTGTTTTGCCCATGCTGTACCTTTGTAAACACCCTTGTGGCACGCATAGCAAGACGTACAGAGTTGTTCAAGCACTATGTCATACATCTAAAACAAATGTACATTGTATGTCATCTCTACTTCAATTTTTTAAATTTATATATATATGTATGTACAGAAAAAAAACAGGGAAGTTGCTTATGCTGGACAGTTGAACATGGAGATCAGACATGAATTGTGGCCCCCATTCGTCTACTATACTTACAGAGCAAATGTGCCTTTCATAAAGGCAAGGAACTAGAGGCTGAGGTATTGGATTTTTGTTTTTGTCTCCCTCAGTATTTCTTTCTTTTTTTTTTTTTAAGATTTTATTTATTTATTTGTCAGGGGGAGAGAGAGAGCACAAGCAGGGGGAGAGGCAGAGGGAGAAGCAGGTTCCCCGCTGAGCAGGGAGCCCAGTGCAGGACTTCCTCCCAGGACCCTGGGATCACGACCTGAGCAGAAGGCAGACGGTTAACGACTGAACCACCCAGGCACCCCTCCCTCAGCATTTCTAAAGCCTTTTGGTCTCAGGAAACCTTGACACTCTTAAACTCTGAGGTCCCTAAAAAGATTTTGTTCATGTATATTTAGTGGGTGAGAAGTTTAAACTCAGAAATTTTAAATTAAAAAATATACTAATTCATTTCAAAATAATAAACCATTACATGTTAGCATAAAGAACATATCCTTATGAAAAATAACTTTTCTAAAACAAAAAAATTAGAAATAAAAGTACTATCATTAGGGCGCCTGGGTGGCTCAGTCTGTTAAATGTCCAACTCTCGGTTTCCGGGGTCAGGTCATGATCTCAGGGTCCGTGGGGTCGAGCTCAGCAGGGAGGCTGCTCGAGATTCTTTCCCTCTGCCGCTCTTCTCGTTCTCTCTCTCTCAAATAAATAAATAAATAAATCTTTAAAAAAAAAAAGCACCATCATTTACTTTTTATGAATCTCTAATGTCTGGCTTAATAGGAAACAGCTGGAGTCTCATCTGCTGCTACATTCAATCTGTTGAGATATCACACATCATGTAGCCTCTGGAAAGCTCTACTGCATACTTGTGAGTGAATGATAGTGAAAAGGAAAAATAACATCTTAGAATTATTACAGAAGTAATTTTGACTTCATGGGCCCTGGAAAAGTTAAGTCTCTGAGAACTTTAGGAACCCCGGACCACACTGCTAAAACCACTCTTTGTTGTGAACATTAAGTCAGAAGGTATGATGCTCAGAATGGGAGTGGAGAGGAAGACCTAGAAACTCAAGTCCTCAGGGGAGAAAGGGGATTAGGAGGTTGGCAGGTGACAGTGACAGAGAGGAAGTATGACGTAGCTGAATAGTGCATGGCATGGCTCAAGTGGACAAGGGGTCTTAGGAAAAAAGGGAGAATTAATGAATGGTCTTGAAATAGTTTTGGGAAATGGGAGCCATTCAGGTCACACCTCTCCACTACCTCAGTGGGTGGTACTGGGGAGAGAAAGCAGCATTTATGTGAGAAGATTGTTGGGGAAGCAGTGTCTCCTCGAAGAGCCAAGTTTTAGCTAACAAGTACTAGAAACATAAATGTTATGTTAATGAGAGGAGGGAATTTCTGTACTACATGTAACAAGTGCTAGTAGTTGCCTACAAGTATCCAATCTCTCTTTCTTCCTCCAAAACAAAAATCCCAATTCCTAACTGGGCATACTGCCACCCAGACAAATCCTATATCTTCCATCTTCCCATAAGATGTGACTCATTCCTATCTTGCCATTTGCAACGACGTGGATGGAACTGGAGCGTATTATGCTGAGTGAAATAAGTCAAACAGAGAAAGACATGTATCATATGATCTCACTGATATGAGGAATTCTTAATCTCAGGAAACAAACTGAGGGTTGCTGGAGTGGGGGGTGGGGTGGGAGGGATGGGGTGACTGGGTGATAGACACTGGGGAGGGTATGTGCTCTGGTAAGCGCTGTGAATTGTGCAAGACTGTTGAATCTCAGATCTGTACCTCTGAAACAAATAATGCAATATATGTTAAAAAAGAAGAAGAAGAAGAAGAAGATAGCAGGAGGGGAAGAATGAAGGGGGGGAAATCAGAGGGGTAGATGAACCATGAGAGACAATGGACTCTGAAAAACAAACTGAGGGTTCTAGAGGGGAGGGGGGTGGGAGGTTGGGTTAGCCTGATGATGGGTATTGAGGAGGGCACGTTCTGCATGGAGCACTGGGTGTTATGCACAAACAATGAATCATGGAACACTACATCTAAAACTAATGATGTAATGTATGGGGATTAACATAACAATAACAAAATTTTAAAAAAGAAAAAAAGATGTGACTCATTCCTGGCTACTGAGATATAAAGGGAAGTGCTGTGTGAGGCTAGAGAGACCTCATAAAAGCAGCTCAGTTTGGAGAAATCCTTTTTTCCCTTTCCTCCTCACCGCTCCTGGAATACGTGACCGCTTGAAAGCATGATCAGATAGGCATATATGGAACTTCGCACTCAACAAATGTAGTATATACGTTCTTTCCAAGCACACGGAAAAGATTGCCAACATTCTACCACTTAATGCAAATATGAATTAACTTCAAAGGATTGGTATCACACAAACCATGATGAGTTTGAACACAATGTCTGCTAAATATTCCCAGCATTTTCTTGGTGAAAAAAAGAAGGGAACGTTTTCAGACCTCTCTAAAAGATCACCTACATCCTGGATTGACAGGAGAAGGAAATCCTTGTCCATAGAGTAGGAAAACAAACGCTTTTACCTGACTCCCAGCACGTTCAGCAAGTACTACAGACAGCAAAGTGACTGGACACAGCAGGATTTTCAGGCCTTTTACAATCAGGCACAGCCTAAAAGGCCTTAACTCTGCAGGCATCATGGAGAGCGAGGCTCGCCACCCGAATGTGCACATACATCCGCTGAGGAAGAGTCTTGTTAAAATGCAAATTCAGTAGTTCTGAGTTCTTGAGATTCTGCATTTCTAACAAGCTCCAAGATGGTGGTGATACTGCTGACCCAGAGACTTCATTTTGAGAAGCACGGATAAAAACAGTGTAGAACTGGGGCGCCTGGGTGGCTCAGCTGATTAAGCGTCTGCCTTCGGCTCGGGTCATGGTCCCAGGGTCCTGGGATCGAGCCCCGCATCGGGCTCCCTGCTCTGCAGGAGGCCTGCTTCTCCCTCCCCCACTCCCCCTGCTTGTGTTCCCTCTCTCGCTGTGTCTCTCTCTGTCAAATAAATAAAATCTTTAAAAAACAAAAATAAATAAATAAAATAAAAAACCTGTAGAATAAATCTATGGCATTAATGTAGGCCACAAAGCCAAAAGTCTAATTATCAACCTCAAAAATGACTTCTTGCATACATTACTTTATCCATTTAATGAATATTTATTGGAGGTTTATTATGTGCCAGGTATATGCTAAACTCTGGAGAAGACAATGATGAACAGAACAGAAATCCTGGCCACTCAAGGAGCTTCAGGTTTGTTAGAGAAGCCAGTAATTAAAGAATTACACAAATAGGTATTTACTTCCAAAACATATGTGCCTAGAACAGCACACAGTCATTCCTCAATAAGGATTTGAGCTAACTCTGGAGAACGGAATTCCATGGTTGCCTACAATCCAGAGACCAGTGAAAGTTTCTCATATGAAGCGATGGTTAAGCACATACCTACCTCTGGGATACATAAAGTTCTAAATGAACAGGTGATAAGAAGCGATACTGGGAAGCGAGGGAGAAGAGCCGTCTTGGAAGAAAGAGCAATTGAAAAATCACAGAATAGGGAAGGACAGGACAATTCAAGGAACATATTCATTTTTAAAAATACATTAAAAACATATTTTACTCAAGTGAATTTCATTAGAAGTGAACTTTGAATTATGTCAACTTTTCTAAATTTGCAAAAGATAAGAGTTTGTGTGGTTTTGTCACGTTGTGTCTGATTTGATTTACCATGTTCTCTTTAGATAGGGACCTCCAAATTATAAGATAATTCTGAATCAGTCATATCAGAAATCAGAAATCACAGTTCAATGATTTCATGTAATCACACCCTTACTTTTAGGTATTTATGTGAAAGGTAAAATTTTTTAATTTTTAAAATTAAAAAAATTTTTGCACACTTGGAGGAGGTCCAAGCCAACAGAATAAAGCAAGAGAAAAGATTAAAAAGATGAGTATTGGAAAGAAAGAAAAACGTAGTTACTCATAGATGCTATGATTACTCACATTTAAAAATTGCGAAAGAATCTTCAGATATTAGAAGTTTTAGATTAGTGAGGCTGGTGGCTAGAAAGCAAATATATAAAAGTCAATTATATTTCTATATGCCAGCAACAAATAGAAATGCCACTGTTGAAAGAAGCCAATTACAATACCATCAGGAAAATAAAGTACCTAGAAATAAATCTTTAAAAAATCTTTACAAAGTATACTATAAAGTTTCCCCAAAAAAGATTTTAAAATAATACTATGATCATGGATGGCTTCAGTACCATAAAGACGTTAATTTCTCCCAAGCTGATCTATAGATTAAATACAAATCTAATCAAAACTTAAACTATTATAGGGCATATGGAACTTGGCATGCCATTTCTAAATTTATATGGACCGTGAAAAAGGCCCCAAGTCACTACAAAAAAGAGTAAGTGGAAGAGTGGGGCGTGGGGGTTGGTCTAGCAGGTAGAATTACTAGAGTCACGATAACTAGCATTGTCTGGTACTGGTACAAATGTAGACCAACCAACCTGTGGAACATAATGCAAGAATCCATAAATAAACCTGTACCTCTGGGAAACTTGATTTTCTAGTAATAAAAAACCAGACACAGCCAATGTTTACCTGCAGTGACCACCATGGCTCACACACACCCCGTTATCTGGGGTGGTGGGCATGAAGGGCCGCAGGCTCAGTGAAGCCTTGGCTGGGAGTCTGCTCAGGAGTTTCCATCCCCTGCACCCCCTGTTTAGGTAACTGTTCTTTCCTCA